>NW_027507685.1:243750597-243770597 GCF_037356315.1 Lithobates pipiens
ATAGGAGATACTTCTAGATCTGTAGAAACATTGAGAGAGGTTTCTACCTAGATACAGCAAAAAATACTTCTAGATCCATAGATACATTGAGATTTACTTTTAGATCCATAGATACATCGGGAGATACTTCTACATACGTAGAATCATCTGGCGATACTTCTACATACATCAGGAGATACTTCTAGATCCATAGCAACATTGAGAGACACTTTTAGATCCATAGGTACATCTAGATACTTCTAGATGCATTAAAACATCTGGAGAAACTTCTAGCTACATAAATGTATCTATGCATCTAAAAATGTCCCCCAATATCTATGTAGCTAGACGTTTATCCAGATGTTTCAATGTATCCAGGTAAATTATGCATCTAGAAGCATCTCCAGGTGTGTCTGTGCATCTAAAAATGTCTCCTAGTATATTCTGGACATGGCTACATCTGGAGATGCCTCCTAGATGGATGGCTACATCTGGAGATGCCTCCTAGATGGATGGCTACGTCTGGAGATGCCTCCTAGATGGATGGCTACGTCTGGAGATGCCTCCTAGATGGATGGCTACGTCTGGAGATGCCTCCTAGATGGGTGGCTACGTCTGGAGATGCCTCCTAGATGGGTGGCTACTTCTGGAGATGCCTCCTAGATGGATGGCTACGTCTGGAGATGCCTCCTAGATGGATGGCTACGTCTGGAGATGCCTCCTAGATGGATGGCTACGTCTGGAGATGCCTCCTAGATGGATGGCTACGTCTGGAGATGCCTCCTAGATGGATGGCTACGTCTGGAGATGCCTCCTAGATGGATGGCTACGTCTGGAGATGCCTCCTAGATGGATGGCTACGTCTGGAGATGCCTCCTAGATGGATGGCTACGTCTGGAGATGCCTCCTAGATGGATGGCTACGTCTGGAGATGCCTCCTAGATGGGTGGCTACGTCTGGAGATGCCTCCTAGATGGGTGGCTACTTCTGGAGATGCCTCCTAGATGGATGGCTACGTCTGGAGATGCCTCCTAGATGGATGCTACGTCTGGAGATGCCTCCTAGATGGATGGCTACGTCTGGAGATGCCTCCTAGATGGATGGCTACGTCTGGAGATGCCTCCTAGATGGATGGCTACGTCTGGAGATGCCTCCTAGATGGATGGCTACGTCTGGAGATGCCTCCTAGATGGATGGCTACGTCTGGAGATGCCTCCTAGATGGATGGCTACGTCTGGAGATGCCTCCTAGATGGATGGCTACGTCTGGAGATGCCTCCTAGATGGATGGCTACGTCTGGAGATGCCTCCTAGATGGATGGCTACGTCTGGAGATGCCTCCTAGATGGATGGCTACGTCTGGAGATGCCTCCTAGATGGATGGCTACGTCTGGAGATGCCTCCTAGATGGATGGCTACGTCTGGAGATGCCCTACTAGATGGATGGCTACGTCTGGAGATGCCCTCCTAGATGGATGGCTACGTCTGGAGATGGCCTCCTAGATGGATGGCTACGTCTGAAGATGGCCTACTAGATGGATGGCTACGTCTGGAGATGGCCTCCTAGATGGATGGCTACGTCTGGAGATGGCCCCCTAGATGGGTAGCTACGTCTGGAGATGGCCTACTAGATGGATGGCTACGTCTGGAGATGGCCCCCCTAGATGGGTGGCTACGTCTGGAGATGGCCCCCCTAGATGGGTGGCTACGTCTGGAGATGGCCCCCCTAGATGGGTGGCTACGTCTGGAGATGGCCCTCCTAGATGGGTAGCTACGTCTGGAGATGGCCTCCTAGATGGATGGCTACGTCTGGAGATGGCCTCCTAGATGGGTAGCTACGTCAGGAGATGGCCTCCTAGATGGATGGCTACGTCTGGAGATGCCCTCCTAGATGGGTAGCTACGTCAGGAGATGGCCTCCTAGATGGATGGCTACGTCTGGAGATGCCCTCCTAGATGGGTAGCTACGTCAGGAGATGCTTCTAGATAAATACCGGAACATGCTTCTAGAAGAATACAGAGGGTAAGATGCATACAGTGCTTCAAAAACTGTTGGCGCTATATAAATTGTGTTTAATAATAATACAGAGATGCTTATAGATGGATACAGAGAAGAGGACATATCAAGAGATATTTCTAGATAGATACACTGGGTTCAATGGAGGGCAGTGCGTTCATGTCACAATGAATAGCCAATCACAGGCGAGGATAATCTGGAGTTTTAAGATAATTCCAGACACAGATGGTTAGAAATGGACTGATAGAGCCGGAGATGGAGGTATAGGAGAAGAGGAGGGAGATCTAGATACACACCATTTCATGAACCCTTTTTATTTAAAAATCTAGGAAGTAGACATATGGGGGGCAGATGGGAATAGATTGATGGGCAGCGACTTCTAGAAATATGAAAACAGGTCAGATGTCTTAGATGGGAAAAGTGGATTTATCCAGAAACCTAGAGATGGAGAGTGGTGGGGACAGTCAGATATAACATAGAGAGAGGAGATGGGGGGGTGTAGGCAGATATAGATAGAGGAAAGTGATAGATGGAGGGAAACAGAGATGGGATGGGGGGGGGGGAGGGAAATAGAGGTTAATGGGGGAGAGATGGGGGGGGGGGATAGAGGTTAATGGGGGAGAGATGGGGGGGGGGAATAGAGGTTTGATGGGGAAGAGGGAGGGAGAGAGAGGGTGGATGAAGGGAGAGAGGAGGAGGAGGAGGAGGAGGATGGATGGATGGATGGATGGAGGGAGACAGACAGAGTGAGGAGGCGGATGGAGGGAGACTGAGAGCGAGGAGTAGGATGGAGAGAAGGGGAGCAAGGAGGATGGAGGGAGAGGGAGAGCGAGGAGGATGGATGGAGGGAGATGGAGAGCAAGGAGGATGGCGAGAGAGAGAGAGAGAGAGAGAGATGGATGGGGAGGGAGACAGACAGACAGACAGGAGGATGGATGGGGAGAGTGGAGGATGGAGGGGGGCAGGAGGAGGAGGATGGATGGAGAGAGAGGGGGGGAGAGAGGGGTGAGAGAGGAGGATGATTATGGATGGAGGGAAAAAGGATGGGGAGAGAAGGGGGGTGGAGAGACAGAGGAGGGAGGGAGACTGAGAGAGGAGGGAGGTGAGAGAGAGAGGGGGGGGGGGGAGAGAGAGAGGAGGATGGCAGGAGATGGAGAGAGGATGGATGGATGGAGGGGGGGGGGAGGAGGAGGAGGATGATGATGATGGATGGAGGGAAACAGGATAAGGAGAGAGAGATGGATGGAGGGAGGCAGAGAGAGAGAGAGAGAGAGAGGAATGTGGGAGGGAGACACAGATGATGGAAGGGGGGGGGGGAGAGAGATGAATGGATGAGGGAGACAGAGGGAGGATGGAGGGGAGAGAGAGGTGGATCGCTGGTGGGAGGAAAACGGAGGATGGCGAGAGGGGGGAAACAGACAGACAGACGATGGAGAGAGAGAGAGAGAGATGGCAGGAAACTGAGAGACAGACAGATTGAGATGGGGGGGGGGGGGGGGATGGATACAGAGTTATGCATAGAGATGGGTTGATAGAAGTAGATAATTTGGATATGGTAGTAGTAGAGGTAAGTGGTGAACTCTTGGCAGGGTGGGTGATAGGTGGGTGCCTGGTGAGTTGGTAGCTGAGTGTTGGGTGAGTTGGTGGATTGGTAGGGGAGTGTCGGACAGTTTGGTAGGTGGGTGTTGAGCGATTTGGTAGATGGTTGATAGGTGAGTGTCAGGCGGGTGGTAGGTTGTTTTTTTGGGTGGGTTTGGATTCGTTTTCTGGTCATTTTTGTGGGTATTGGCAGACAGCGCCTGTGGGTGCATCCTGCCCCCATATTCACAATCATGGCGTAGATCAACTTAAATTTTGTCTAATGCCGCCTTTTGCCTTTCTCAGCCGAGGTTCCGGGAAGTGGCGGATCTCCTATGTAAAGTATCATGGAGGTGGGCCGCCTTCTGTGGGGCTGCCCATGTTTGTGCTGGGAATACACACACTACTCCCAGCATGGAGACTGCACTGTCACTGACCACTCCCAGGCCGAGTGACGAAGGGGAGCCAATCACAGTGATCGCTACAATCCTCATCTGGACAGTTTCTCCTTTTGTGAGGAGTAAAAGATACATTGTGTCTTTTTTTTTTTTTTTTCACTCCTTACTAGAGAAGTCTATAAACAAAACAAAGTGCAAAAAACAAATAGACCCCGCCTCATTTCGTGGCTGGAGGACGTACAACCTCGCTGGGTTCTGACTGTCCCTGGCCCCGCCCCTTTCATTCATTAGGTCTCAGCATCACATGTGGGCGGTGCCTAGTGTGCTCTAAAATGTTGTCTAGGAACGCCCACTCTATGCTGAGCTCCACCTATCAAGGCTTTTTAATATTTGCCTAATCCCCCCCCCCCCCCCTCCCAAGAGTCAGCTTGCTGCTTGCATTAGTACTGAGGCCGTGTGCTGTGATGGCTTTTGGGCACCCTGCTGGCCCCTCCCACCAGCCTCGATCTGCCTGCATTACATAGAGAAGTACAGAGACCCGGTCATGATTGGGACTTAAATTGGGCATGAAATGAAAGATTTTATTTAATAATGTCATTAGCATCATGGGGGGGGGGGAGGGGGGAGAGAGTATTCATGCATATTGCATCCTGGCTGCCTGACAGCCACCCTCCTGAAAAGCAATCCACTGCTCGTGTGTGTGTGTATATGTATATGTGTATATATATATATATATATATATATATATATATATATATATATATATATATATATATATATATATATATATATATATATATATATATATATATATATATATATATATATATAAAAATATGTAGATGTGTAATTAACAGGATCTGGTGCATAAATTGCGCTGCCCACCATAACCCAGTACATGCCTATTACTGACATCGTTTATGTGCATTAATAGGACTCTGTCTCTTTAAGTAGAGCCCAGCCTGTAAAGGAAAGGGTTAACCCCCAGCAAGCGACGCTGCTGGAAAATCTTCAGCGTCCGACCCTTCAGAAAGTGTCGGATACGCAGTCCCCCCCCCCCCCCCCTTCTCTTTTTTTTTTTTCCCCCCTTCGGCTCCGTTTGTCAACCGCTATAGGGATCGGCAGAACATTCTTGGGTGATGGGCAGTGCGGGCGCTCTTACATTTTTAATTCCTTTACAGCGCGAGCTTTTAATAAACGTAACGTGTTGGCCGAAGTCGCGCTGAAACGCGCTCTCCTAGGTGCCGGCCCGAAGCCTATATATGGATTCGTATCTGCATGCGGTACGGCGGCCCGGCAGTGCGGGGGTTAACCACGGAGCTCCGGCGAGCTCTGGAGACGCGCAGCCCTTAAAGCGAACCTGCGTCTCCTGAGCTCGCTTTGAAGTGGGGGAGAGCGAGCACCGTCTGCTGCCAGCAGCTACCGGCTTTGAACGTCGCCGCGGCGCACCCCGGAGACCCCCCCCCCCCCCGCTCCTTCCCCAACAAACGGGTTCCCCCCCCCCTCCCGCCGCATGCAAAGAGCCAGCTGTCCTGCGAGTCGGAGGCAAAGCCCTCCCCCCGCCTCGGTGCAGTCCGGGTGGCTTCGTAGCTTCTCCAGTGTGGCGATCGCTCGGAGCACACATCGACCTTGTAGTCACCTGCACTCCCGCCGGGGGCCTCATTCTGCTCTGACCATTAGTGGCCTGGTAGGGTGACGGCGTGTGCCCCCCCCTGGGGCAGGATGTTGTGTAACCGGGTCCTCTGCAGGCTGCGCGGAGTGGAGATCGGGGGCAATGAGTGTTTGTGGGAGGAGAGGAGACGACTGATGTAGGGGCTCTGCACGACGCACAGGTACGACCTCCAGAACTCTGAAGACCCCCTTTCTTCTCCGGATTTATCTGGTCACAGCGGATTGGGACGCCGGCCCTTCTCTATCGAGGGTCATTCCACCCACAACTGATATCTCCAAGTTTTTGTAGGCGGTGAGATGTCTATGCTTTGCAGCTGCTATAGCGATTTTACAGTGCTCTCCGATGTGTCCTCCTCTATATTTATCTAGAAATATCTCCCGATGTGTCCTACTCCCTATATTTACCTATATTCATCTAGAAGTCTCACTCTCTGTATTTGCCTAGAAGTATCTCCCAATGTGTCGTCTTCTCTGTTTATCTAGAAGTATCTCCCAATGTGTCTTCTTCTCTGTTTTATCTAGAAGTATCTCCCAATGTGTCCTCTCTATCGTTAATACCTCCCAATGTGTCACGCTGTTTGCATTTATCTAGAAGTATCTTCCAATGTCTTCCCCTCTCGGTACTTATCTAGAAGCATTTCTCAATGTGTCCTCTACTCTTTGTATTTATCTAGAAGTATCTCCTGATGTGTCCTCCTTTCTGTATTTTATCTAGACGTATTGCCCAATATGTCCTCCTCCTGTTTATCTAGAAGTATCTCTCGATGTGTCCTCCTCGCTGTATTTATCTAGAAGTACACTATATTGCCAAAAGTATTTGGACACCTGCCTTTACACACACATGAACTTTTAATGGCATCCTAGTCTTGGTCCATGTGGTTCCATATTGAGTTGGCCCACCCATTGCAGGCTATAACAGCTTCACCTCTTCTGGGAAGGCCATCCACAAGGTTTAGGAGTGTGTCTATGGGAATGTTTGACCGTTCTTCCAGAAGCACATTTTGAGGTCAGGATCCACCCATACATACATCAAGAGATACCCCTAGATCCGTAGATGTATCAAAAGATGCTTATGGATTCCAAGATACATTAGTAGAGGCACCTAGAGCCATAGATGCATCAAGAGATGACTCTAGATCCATAGATATCATCCAGAGATTCATTTAGATCCACAGATACCTCTAGATTCATAGATGCACTATATTGCCAAAAGTATTGGGACATCTGCCTTTACAGGCACATGAACTTTAATGGCATTCCAGTCTTAGTCCATATGGTTCAATATTGAGTTGGCCCACAGGCTATAACAGCGTCAACTCTTCTGGGAAGGCCGTCCACAAGGTTTAGGAGTGTGTGTCTGGGAATGTTTGACCATTCTTCCAAAAAGTGCATATGTGAGGTCAGGAATTCATTACGAAGGTGTTCTTTCGGGTTGAGGTGAGGACTCTGTGCATGCCAGTCAAGTTCCTCCACCCCAAACTCGCTCATCCATGTCTTTATGGACCTTGCGTTGTGCACTGGTGCGCGGTCATGTTGGGAAGGAGCCATCCCCAAACTGTTCCCACAAAGTTGGGAGCATGAAATTGTCCAAAATGTCTTGGTATGCTGACGCCTGAAGAGTTCCCTTCACTAAGACTAAGTTCCCTTCACAGAACTAAGGGGCCAAGCCCAACCTCTAAAAAACAACCCCACACCGTAATCCCTCCTCCACCACTTGATTTGGACCAGAGCACAATAAAGAGGCATAAAGACATCTCTCTGTATTTATCTAGCAGTATCTCCCGATGTGTCCTCCTCTGTATTTATCTAAAGGTACTTCCCAATATGTCCTCTTCTGTGTATTTATCTTGAAGTATTGTCCAATATGTCCTCCTCTCTGTTTATCTAGAAGTATCTCCCGATGTGTCCACTGTTCCTCCTTTTTCTGTATTTTATCTAGAAGTACCTCCCCAGTATGTCGTCCTCCCTCTATCTAAGAGTATCTAGAACTATCTGCTGATGTGTCCTCTCTATCTATAATATTGCCCAATGTGTCCTCCTGTTTGCATTTATCTAGAAGTATCTTGCAATGTCTTCCCCTTCAGTGTTTATCTAGAAGTATTTCTCAATGTGTCTCCTTCTCTGTATTTGCCTCAAAGTATCTCCCGCTGTGTGCTTCCCTCTATCGGTATTTATCTAGAGGTACCCCCAAGATGTCCTCCTCTGTATTTATCTAGAAGTATTGCCCAATATGTCCTCCTCTCTGTTTATCTAGAAGTATCTCCCGATGTGTGCTTCCCTCTATCTATCTGTATTTATCTAGAGGTACCCCCCCAATATGTCCTCTTCTCTGTATTTATCTAGAAGTATCTCCCGATGTGTCCTCCTCTATTTATCCAGAGACAACTGCTGATGTGCCCTCTATTTATCTAGAAGTATCTTCCAATGTCTTCCCCCTCTGTATCTATCTAGAAGTATCTCCCAGTGTACCAGGAATATACAAAATAAAGTCTGGAACATCCAGAACTCTAGCGATGGTCGGAACGTTCTGGGTAATTTCCGACCGCTTCAATCGCTCTTTTGTTTACTTACAAAGTAAGCTGCTTTATTTTATACAGACGTTCCGCCTTGATTTAATCGCTGGTCCCTTTCTACTTAGGGGGGGGTGCACGCCGCCATCGTTGTCACGGGCAGACGGGCACGTACTACGATCACACGAGGGGGCAGCGTGTATGCGGTTGGCGTAGGGCAGCCTTTTATCCTCCCCGGCACGGTACGGGATTTAGGCCTCCGCCGTCGCATTTAACCCTCTACGTGCTAAGGCTGCGAGGCGAGAAGTTTATTAGCTCTGAGGGCGGGGGGGGGGGGGGAAACTTGACGCGCAAAATCCCCATATCGCTTCTATTCTGCGTCTGTCGGTTAAGCGGCCGGTGAATATTAATGCCCCTAGCAGGCGTCTGTACGGTTTTATAATGCGTCCAGGTGATCCATGCGGCGAAGGCACACGCCGGATTCTGGCAGGGCATTAACATGCTCAGATGAATTTGTATTCAGAGCAGTCGGAGGAACAGGAGAATGGTAATACGGGGTAATCTGGATAGGTGACCTCACTACAGTAACAGAAAGCTCAATCTCGCCGCGGCGCTTGTATTCCCTGCTTGGGAACGTCTGAGCTGAGGCGGTCGCGATACTCCGTCTGGGAAGCCTTTTTTTTTATTTTATTTTTTTTTTTTTTTTGCAGCTCGGCTCGCTCGTAATGTAAACAACATAATGTGCCGTTCATTTTCTGACCATGCTTCCCTTTTCCGTTGTGCCCTCCCCATACCCTTCATGGCGGATTAGAAACTTTTGACCGCGGCCCTTTTGTATCCATTTTTTTTTTTTATCTGTGACTAATGTTGCCGGTACAGAGGAATAAGCGCGGGCCATCTGATAGCTCGACCTAGAATTCAACATTTCTTTGAGCAGGATTGCCGCCCTGGGTTTGCTCTGTTCTGTTTTTTTTTTATTTTATTTTTTTCTATAATCAAAAAATATATATAAATAATTATAAAAAAATATTTAAATTAAAACATATAATCTTATTTTAAATACTAATTTATTGTTATTTTAAATACTAATTTATTATTATTTTAAATACTAATATTAATAATAATATTTTAAATGTGTGTGTATGTGTGTGTGTGTGTGTGTATATGTGTATATATATATATATATATATATATATATATATATATATATATATATATATATATATATATATATATATATATATATATATATATATATATATATATATATATATATATATATATATATATATTATAATTTTTTTTTTTTCCCCAAAAGAAGTTTTATTGTCAAATGAAATATACATGAACATCAGCATCACATGTAACCAAAGTAAACATATAAGCAGGTAACATCGAATACATGTTAGCCCTTGTACACACGGTCGGAGATTCCGACGGAATGTTTCCTATCGGACCGTTTTTGTCGGATATTCCGACTGTGTGTGGTCTGCATCGGACTGTTTCCATCGGACCAAGTTTTCCAACTTGCCGGTAAAATTTTCAGACAAAATGCTCCGATCGGACATACTCCGATCATGTGTCGCCTACTCCGACGGACAAAGTGCCACGCATGCTCAGATCAAATTCCTAGACCAAAGCTATTGGCTACTAGGCTGAACGTAGTCCCGTCGTAACGAAATAACGTCATCACGTTATGTACAATCGGATTTTCCGACAACTTAGTCCGACCGTGTGTATGCAACATCACTTCCGGACCTCTTCCGGAATTAATCCGTCGCAATTACTTCGACGGATTTGGTTGTCGGAATCTCCGACCGTGTGTACAAGGGCTTAGATCCCACTGGTGCGAAGTGTAGGTCCAGTCAAGTATGGGGAGAAGTACCGGGGAGTAGTACGGTAGAGGTGATCCGGTCTTTGCATAGATCGGTATGTCTATCACTTATTGCCCTAGATTACCTTGTGCTCTTCGGATCTTCCTTTTTCTGGTTAGGCGTTGTGGTGTTGAGTCATGAGGGGAATTGTTCTGCTATTAGTGGGTGTCCTACGAATGGTCATCGGGATGTATTGGTGTAAGTCTTATGGGTGAATGTTTTTAAGGTGGATCCGTTGCTGAGCATTTTATCTTTTTGGTTGTCTGTAGTATGTAATTCGTAGAGGTCTGTGTTCTGCCGTGTTCATATATGTTAATGGTCTGAGGGATTGTGGTCATCGGACCCCTAACGATCCCACTACAAAACTGGGGAGAGACCAACCGCGGTTCCGAAGATTGAGACTCTCCGAGGGGTGAGGTGTAGAGTCCATCATGGGAATGGTATGGGAGTGTGTACCCCTCTCTGTCCGAGGTCCCTCATTTAGGGCGTAGATTGGATGATCACCTGAGAGTGGTATACAACTCAAGCTTGGTGAGGGAAGTATAGGATTTCTATCACTCACAAGGGCTTGTATTTTGAGGGGTATTATGTGGGCTACCGTGGTAGGAAGGGGCGGGGTTGTGAGAAAGTAGGGGCGTGTAGGAGGGTCTCTGTCCTTTTCCTTTGCACTCTTGTTGCGTACCGGTAGGATGTACTAATTTAGAAGTTTGGCGTATTCTGTCGTTGTTTGGAAATGTTGCCAACAAGCCCAAGTTTTACGATATTTGGTGGTGGGCTTGGTGGACCAGGTCCTCCGTTTCTGCTAGTCTGTTCACTCGCTTAATCCATTGCGCTATGGTAGGCGGGTGGAGAGACCTAAAATGTACTCAAATACTCATTTTTTTTGCAGCATTTAGTAGGTGTAAGGCCAGAGAGCGGTGATGCGCTTTCTTGGGTATGGAGGAGTGGTGAAGAAGTGTTTGGGCTGGTGAGAAGTGCATTTGGACATATATTATTATTTAAATATATACATATTTTATCATTTTAAATACATTTATGCTTATTAGTTAAATACATTTATGATTATTTAAATGTATTAATTTAAATCAAATGTATTTAATCATAAATGTATTTAAAATAATATATCGGTATTTATTTAAATGATATATGTATTTAAAATATTATCTCTATTTAAAATAAATGTATTTAAAATGACATATTTAAATCTGTATTTAAATAATGTATTCATTTAATCATTATTGAAATCAATGCATATCATATTTGAATTATTATTATTATTATTTGTTGTTTTAAATACATAATAATTATATATATATATATATATATATATATATATATATATATATATATATATATATATATATATATATATATAATTTTTTGTTTAAAATGTATTTAAATGCATTCATTTAAGTAAACTTATTATTATTTAAATATATTTTTATTTAAAGTGATTGTAAAGTGTTTTTTTTTTTTTTTTTTATATTAATAAATAACATGTTCCTCTTCTTGGGTCCCTCGTCACTGCTCTCTTGCACCCAAGCTCAGCTGCAGCTCTGTGTGTCCATTCAGACACAGAGCCACGGCCCACCCCGCCTCCTTTCTCTTCTCAATGGCTGGCTGACTGACTTTGACAGCAGTGGGAGCCAATGGTGCTGCACCGCTGTCTCAGCCAATGAGGAGGGGGGAGTCCCGGGCAGCCGAGACAGTCCTTCAACATCGCTGGATCTAGATGAGGCCCGGGTAAGTAATTAGGGGGAGCTTGCTGCACACAGAAGGCTTTTTATCTTAATGCATAGAATGCAATAAGATAAAAACCTTCTGTGCCTTTACAACCACTTTAAATAGTTATAGGATTAATATTTTAAATACATTTTTATTATTATTTAAATACCTGCTTATTAAATTAATAAATACATTTTTATTATGTATTTAAATACTTATTATTAACACTTTTTTTCCCAAGAATATTTTAAATCCATAATTAAAAAAAAAAAAAAAAAAAAAAAAAAATATATATATATATATATGTGTGTGTGTATATATATATATATATATATATAATTATTTTTGTAAATTGGCATCTAATCTGCTTATATTTGCCATGTCCCCCACCCCCCCTTCATAAATATGCTAATGATTTTTTTAAATAAAATCCTTCTGTTTTCATACATGCTTTATCACTGGTTCTCTATGCTTCTCTATGCTATGCAAGCATATCATGGCTGGTGGGAGGGTCTAGCAGGGTGCTGCACATAGCTCAAAGCTAAAACCATGACAGCGGTTTGGCTCGAGAACGCGTTCCTGATGCAAGCAGTGGGTTGGCTCTTGGGAGGAGTTAAGCAAATGTCAAAGGCCTTGATGCGTACGTATCAGTCTGGAGGAGGAAACATTCTACAGCGGGCTGTATTTGCATGCAGACCACCTTAGGTAATGCCCACATGTGATGTTGAGCCTCCATAATTGGAAAGAACTGAAATCCAGTGAATAAATGGAGCAAGCCATGGAGAGTTGGGCTGGGGAGGAAATATCTAGATGACGCTGGGCATCCTCCAACCAAGAAATGAGGTGGGGTCTATCTGACATGCTGCAGCTTCTAATGCACAGTGGGCATCAAAATCGAAGTCAGTAAATGACGTACAGGAGAGGAGCCTCTGCAGAAGACTGGAGGTCAGGTCTAATGCTCCTGGACAGTATGTTTGCTTCCGGCTGGTGAAAAGTGACCGGAGAATTTTACCACGGGAAAATTTGATTGAAATACTTTTATTGCATGTGTATATGATGCCTTTTTTATTTTGGGTCAACTGAAAATTGGTCTTATCGTTTTTAGCATCGCAAAATTTTGGTAGGAATAATTTTTATTGCTTATGTTAGATGACACCCTGGCTTCCTGCTGGTGAAAATTGGCTTAGGAGTTTTTTTTTTTTAACCAGAAATATCATTAGGGATACTTTTTTTTTATTGCATGTTTTATACAAGATGTTCCATTGTTGGCTTCTGAAAATTGTCTTGGGATTATTGACAAAATTTTGGTAGGAATACTTTTGTCACACGTGGTTGGCTTCTAGTTCATGAAAATTGACTTGGGAGTTTTGGCGTAGGAAAATTTTTTTGGTAGGACTTCTTGTAGTCGCTTGGCTTGCAGTTGGCTTCCAGTCGATGAAAATTGGCTTGGGAGTTTTAGGAAAATATCAGGAAAACGTTTTATCAAATATGGAATGTCCCGTTGATGACTCCTTGAAATTGACCTGGGAGTTTTGGCTCAGAAAATTTTGGCAAAAAATGCTTTTGCTTACATCTGTTATACTGATGTTGGCTTTTGGATGCTGAACATTTTGGTTTTAAAGCTTTGGCACCCCTAATTGTTGGTAGGAATAACTTTTATCACATGGGTTATTCGGTTGTCACACCCAAACTATCAGCTTCTTGCACCTTTAGGCCCGATTTCACACCGATACCAGGTTGCATGTTCACATCTGTGCATTTTGCAGTGTTTTATTATTAATTTTTTTTAATTTTTATTAAATTTTTTTATTTTATTTTTTTCAATACACGTTTTTGATCCATTGAAGTCTATGGAACCAAAAACCAGAAAAAAGTCCACAGCCCTTTCCGTAAAAAATGCAAAGATATGAACTACATTCATAGGAAAATATGTTAAATGGACTGTAGTGTGTTTCTGCAAAACTGAAAATGCACAAAAAAAAATGCGTAGGTGGGAACCAAGCCTTAAACGGGTAATTTACGGACTTTCAACCCCAAAGTAACCCCTAAAAGATAACTTTGTTGCTCCTTCAGAATTCCACTGCTTGGCATTTCTGCACCAGAAGAGTAAAGCTGTTATATGTTACATTGGCTTTCAGTTTCTGAAAATTGCCCTGGGAGTTTGGATGTTAGAAATATCCGTAGAATGACTGACCTTTTTTATTTTTTATTTTTTTGAATATGGGATATTCCAGTGATGGCGAACCTTGGCACCCCAGATGTTTTGTAACTACATTTCCCATGATGCTCATGCACTCTTCAGTGTAGTTGACCATCATGGGAAATGTAGTTCCAAAGCATCTGGGGTGCCAAGGTTCACCATCACTGGGATATTCCATTGATGGCTCCTGCAAATTTTCTCCAGTTTCTGAAAATATTGTCTTGGATTTTGTATTTGCAAATATCAGTAAGGCTCGGTTCACACAGGAGGCGGCACGACTTGCAGTGCCGCGACCTGCCGAGACCTCAGCGGCGACTTGCAAAATGACTTCTGTATAGAAGTCAATGCAAGTCGCCCGAAGTCATGCCAAAAGTAGTACAGGAACCTTTTTTCTAAGTCGGAGCGACTCGAGTCGCTCCTCTTAGAACGGTTCCGTAGTACAGAACGGGGGCGACTTGTCAGGTTGCGGCGCGGCAAGTCGTGCCGCGTCGTGCCGCCTCCTGTGTGAACCGAGCCTTAGAGTGCTTTTTCTCAAATATTTTTATATGGGATGTCCCCGTTGCTTGCTCCTCGACTTGACCTGAGATTTTCGATAAGATGTGTTCAAAATTATTCTTAATACTGTGTTGATTTTCAGATGCTGAAAATTGGCTTGGGAGTTTTGGCATAATTGTTCATGGGAATACCTTTTTAATCACATGTGCTATTCTATTATCACACCCAAAGGATGAGTTTCACACCTTTAATGTGGTCATTTACTGACCTTCAGAGTCAAGGTTAACCCCTTGTTGCTATTCAGTATTTCACTGCTTGGTACTTCTACACCAGAAAAAAAAATGTCTATATGGCATGTTGGGTTCCAGTTTCTGAAAATTGGCGTGGATATTTTTGGCACTGGAAATATCGGTAGTTTTTTTTTTTTTTTTTTATCAAATATGTTATATAGGTTGTCCCGTTGCTGGCTCCTCGGATTGACCTGGGAGTTTTGGCACTGGAGATTTCGATGGGAATAATTTGATCACATGCGTTCTACTGAATAGTTGACTTTCAGATGTGGATAATTTTGGCTTGGGAGTTTTGGCATAATGGTTTAATCGAAATACAGTACCCTTTATCATGTGTTATCACACCCAAATGATGAGGTTTCATACGTTAACAAAGTCATTTACCAACCTTCAACTTCAAGGTAAGTCCTAAAGCTAAAACTTTGCTGCTCTTCGGTATTTTATTCCTTGGCATTTCTGACCATAAAAAAATAAGCACAATGGCACGTTGGCTTCCAGTTTATGAAAATTTGGTTTGGAAGTTTTGGTATAAGTGTTTGGTAGGAATACCTTTCATCACATGTGCTATTCTGTTATCGCACCCAGAATGTGGGTTTATCTTGCCCAAACAAGGTCAGTTACCGACTTTCCACCTCAAGGTAACCACTAAAGCAGCCTTTCTCCACCCTTGCACCCTGTGGAACCCTTGAAATAATTTTTAGGTCTTGGAGAACGCTTGTAAAAACCAATTTGGTGGTGGTTAGTAGGAAAATATGCCCCTTATATTGGAGGCTAGTGGGAAGAGCGCAACCATTACAGACAGCTTTTGGGTTCATGCAGCTGGCTCTGCCAAGTGGTGTTAACCCGGGAACTATGCAGGCACCTTCAAAAGGAAGGCTAGTCGGCCACAGCTCAAGGAACCCCTAACAATATTTTGAGGAACCCTTGGGTTTCATGGAACCAGTGCCACGGCAAGGTCATCTAGCACCCAAGGCAAAGATGCCGAACCTGCGCCCTCCTTCCCTTTAGGGTTAGCACTGATGTTGCTGTCGCTACCCCTGTCAGCCTTCTAACAGAAGCAACTGGAACAGGGTGCCCCCATCCCTGCAGTAAACAATTGTGCCCAGGGCAGCCCCCCCCCCTCCTGCCCACCCCTTGTCTTGGCCCTGCATGGGACCCTGGTTGAGAATGGCTGCTCTAAATCTAACCTTGTTGCTCTTCAGTATTTCATTCCTTGGCATTCCTTTTTGCAATTTCTGACTTTATTCAGATTAACAATCCTATTTGCATGTCAAGAATGACCGAACAATTGTACATAACGCACATGTGCCTTTCCTCTATGTAGAAGAATGCTTTTTAAAATGAATCCACACCATTTTGTGTGTGTGTGGTACCCAGTTCTGTGGTCATTTCAGCAGAGAAGATTGCTACCATTTATGAAACCATCTTTCGCGTTGAAAGACACAGTTCACCGTTGGCGGTCACCGTCTTCTTTCTCCATAACAGGTCTTCTTTAAATGCATTTGACCCTGTCCGGGAAGGGTTTGCTGGCTGCTTCCTAATTGCGGGCTGGCTTTTGTGTTCCCTGCAGCTCAGACTCTGCAGGCAATAAATTCAGCGTGTTCACGGAACTCGGCACTGTCACTGTGTACTGACGGCGGCGGCGGTGGCGGAAGACACCGTCATTGTGTGTCCGTAAAGTCCTCCCGGGCTTATTGTCCTTGCAGATGGATGCAAATGCAGGACATCTATTGTCTATGGGGGGTCCTTGAAAGAAACTGCATGCTAATCCTAACTCTATTCAGAAAATGCTATTTTCCTGGCGTGTATGCAGAGCCTTAGGTTCTATGACGTAGCAAGCTGTTGAGTTGGTGGGTTACGACTCTCTCAACGGCTACATATTTCAAGGTTGGTTGCTGTTGGATCACCCCTTCCCGAGCGGGAAACGATGACCTAAAAATGTTCCTGGCAATATAAAAGATACAAATTGGATCTTTTTGTATGGCCGGAGCGTTGTTTTGTTTGCATTCCTCTGATCCCGGTTGGGTAGGACTTTCAATTCTTTTTTGCATGATGAATGTTTTAATTTTTGTTCACTTTTTTTTTTTTTTTTTTTTTTTTTTTCCTGTCATGGCCTTTAAAAAGGTTACTTCGTCTCACACTGTCTACTCGTCCTTCCCCTAATATTCTGGAACCGACCGGGATTAAAATAAAAGCCATTTGTTCTCAGGACAGGAAGCGTACGCCGTCCTCGCCACGCACGGGGAAAATAAAAGTCCCACGTTATTTTGTGGACTTTTTTTTTTATTTTTATAACGTTACTTTTTTTCCAGTTTGGGATAAGGTTACATTGTCCCTGCGAGCCTCGTATTGTAAAGAAAGACATACAGGTCATCCAACGGACTCCGCAGAAAGACGTGCGCCTAAATAGTACGACCCTGTGACCTCTGGGCTTTATCCGGGAGGCACAATGCCGGCCCTCATGTTCGGAGTGCAGAATGATGGCTGCTCGGGGAATAAATAAGATGACTTTTATTGTGTGTCATGTAGAACTTTTCTTGGAGGCTAAGGAAAGAGGTGACCACCGGCGAGATACACCCCCCCCCCCCCCCCCCGCTATAGTGCTCCTCATATAGTATTTTCTCTATTTTACACGGGGAAAAGATGGATACAAAATTCAGCCCCCAGGACAGTGGCCTCCGGGGAAGACTGCCTCCCCTAAGTCTTTGGTGCCAGTGAGATTACGCCCCCCAAATCATTGCAGTCAGTGGCCCCTAGGGGAGAATGGCCCCCCAGATTATTTAAATCATTGTTCATTAAATAGTGGCTCCCAGGGTATACTATCTCCCCAAATCATTGGTGTCAAAGGGAGATTGGCCCCCAGGAGAGAATATTTCCCCCAATTCATTAGTAGTGGTCCTAAGGGGAGAAGAACTTCCCAATTTATTAGTAGTGGTTCTCAGGGCAGAAGATTCCCCCCCCCCCCCCCCCAAAAAAAAATTATCAGTAGGTAGAGAAGGTCTTCCCACTTGGTGGTTCTCAGGGGAGAAGGTCTCCCCAAATCATTTGTAATGGTCCTCAGGAGTGAAGATCTCTCCAATTTATTAGTAGTGGTCCTCAGGAGAGAGGATCTCTCCAATTTATTAGTAGTTGTCCTCAGGAGAGGAGATCTCTCCAATTTATTAGTAGGGGTCCTCAGGAGAGGAGATCTCTCCAATTTATTAGTAGTGGTCCTCAGGAGAGGAGATCTCTCCAATTTATTAGTAGTGGTCCTCAGGAGAGGAGATCTCTCCAATTTATTAGTAGTGGTCCTCAGGAGAGGAGATCTCTCCAATTTATTAGTAGTGGTCCTTAGGAGAGGAGATCTCCCCAAATCATTTGGGATAGTGGCCCCCAGGGGAAAAATAGCCCCTAAACCTCTTGGCGTCAGCGGTGATACCCAACTTCCCTTAGGACAGCAGTTGGCATCGCCCATAGATGAAGATTGATGATCCCACAAGCAACCCGCCAATGCAATATGTAATTTTAAAAATTTTTGTGCCCAAACGCATCATTCCAGACCCGTTGAGTGCAGATCAGTCCTCCCACCGAGTAATTTTTAGCTACGATACTTTCGTTCATAAATCCTGTGATGTTGACGCAGTGGCAGGGGGCCCACTAGTCCTTGTTTGGGCCAGTCCGAGGTGCGCGGTAGTTGTTGGAGCATGAGGGAGGCCACGACTCGGCAGGACAGGGAGCCGTGGCCCAGTGGTTGCGAAGCATGCTGTGGCAGATATCTGCACAGTTTGCTTAGGTGCCGTGCTGATTGGACCTACAGGAAAAAAAAATTTCACCATTTTGCGTGCATTTCCAATACGCCAAATATAAATGCAGCCTTGCACAGATTGATTTTTAGCTATGCGGCTAAATTGCCGTGGCTTTGAAAAGAGATCCTCAGGTGGTGAGGTGATATGATGCCTCCTTGGCCACCTGTTCACTTGAATAGGTCAGGTAGCGCTACTGCTTGCAATACGCAATTGGGGGACAATTTTATGCGACAGGCACAAAGCGTTGCAACCGTGGCATGCGAAAGTCTCCATTTGTCGCCTTTACAGCTTGAAGGACAGGCCGTAAATGTGACTTGGCATGTTTTTTTTTTAAGGCCCCCCTCCCATAAGGTATTTTTTATTTTATCTTTTTTAATTATAGATTTATATATTTTTAGTTTAGGTAGTTTTACTTTCATTTACATTTTTTTTTTTTTTTTTTTTTGTTTTTTGCATTCTGCACCGACATGCTTGCATCTTGAGCTGCTTCTGAACTCCAGATCCTAACCCCCCCCCCCCCTTCAACCCATCTGCTCTCGGAAAGGAAAGCTCTGTAGGTCCGCCGCCACCGATCGCCCCGAGGCCAGTCGCCTGGTATGTCTCATCAAGGTGATTTACCTCCCTAATTTTCCAATCTTTCCCGTGCCGCTGTCGCCAAACCCGAAGACCAGGCGCTGCGTTTCAGCACGTCACCGACAACTCGTCTCCACACGCAGCTGCGTTCGGGTGACATTGACATTTCCTGAGTGACAACAGTAATGCGCTCTTGTCATTGACTGCGGGCAGATGGAGGTGTCAGGAGGTGACTGGGATGACTGCTGCCACATCGCTTACCAGAGGCTCGCGTGTTCTGGCTATTGATCCGTGTTGGAGATAAAGACGAGTTCTCTATAGACTAATGACGGAGTTGTAGCGCTCAGCCACGGCCATTACAGGCTCTGTTAAGATTGGCCTTTTCTAGTGGACCATCAACATTTTATAAAAGTACTGCACAGGATTCCCCCCCCCCCCCCCTCGACTGAGCCGAATCCTCCGTCATTTGAATCTCATGTGCTCCCCCCTCCCAGGCACTGCAGCTCACAGTGGGAGGGTCTCGGCAACAGAGGTAGTGCTGCCAATCCAGAAAGCAGTGGGCGGGTCTAGGTGTGGCCAAGTGCTGATTGACTAGCTGCATACAGTGCTGATAGCCACGCCCCCTGTAACCGCTCCTCCTACACTAGTGTAAGCAGGTACGGCCTATATGAGAGTGACAACTCTGCTCTAAATTCAGGAACAGTGCAGCAGCGTTGTCACTCCATCACAGGAAGGTGCATTAGGTGGGCCAAACTGGCAGAATCAATGGGTGTTTCTAGGCCTTTTCAGGGGGATTAATGCTAGTTATACATTTTGTGTTTTGCGAGAATGCACACAAAATCGCGTGCTTTCCCATAACCCACAGAAACGCGTTGCCCCTTTTGCTGGCGAGCGGCAGTGCCATTAA
>NW_027507685.1:243775597-243843097 GCF_037356315.1 Lithobates pipiens
ATGCCCGCCGCGGCCTCGGAAGCACCGAAGAGGTTAATCCACCGGCGGGGGGGCGGCCACGCAGCCAATAGCGTCTCCTGGTTTGCAGAGGCCACACGAGGTGCGTTCATGTGGATTGTGTTTGTTTGCGTCGGCGGGTAACCGCCCATTTCACGATCGTCTCGGAGCGCCGGCGCTGTAAAAATAGCGACTGTCATTATCGGAGATTCAGGGAGCAGGTCTGTCCTGTTCCAATCCAACCCCCCCCCCCCCCCCCCCCATGGTCGCTTGATTTATTAAATCGGGAAATCCTCCTCCTCGGAGAGCCGACTTCATGGAAAAGTGCCCTTTGTACCGGCTCGTTAGAAGCATCAGTCTGCCGGGAAGTGGTATTTCGGTTGAGACTGAGACTTGTGATGTCGTCCCCTGCCGGCTTCTCTAAAGGTTCTGTCCCCGCTTACCTTGGGGTGTTCTCTCCATTCTCTCTCGCCTCCCCTCTTCCCCGTCCATTAATTAGGAATCCCCGAGGAAAGGAGAGTTTTTCATCATGGCCGAGACAGGTGGAAAGACTTGGGATCCTGCAGCGCAGAGGTCTTACCACCAATGTCCTTGTATAGTTTAAAGCTGAAACCTGGGGAAAGTGGTGGGACTCCCTTGTTGCCTTGAGGGTTAAATGGTTTTTGTCTAGGGTACCTTCAACTTATTCCTTGCTCCCGTAGGCATCCTCCTCTTCGTGTGACCGCTCCACGAAGCCGCTTTTTCTCTTCCCACTTGTTTTGGTTGACTTGTGAGCCATCCCCTGCCGACTTCTTTAAGGGTCTGTCCATGCTTACCTTTTTTGGGGTGTTCTCTCTGTCCCCCATCCATGAATTAAGAATCCTCATGGAAGGGAGGAAGCTTTTCATCATGGCCAAGACCGGTGGGAAGAGGTCTTGCCACCAATGTCCTTGGAAGGTTTAAAGCTGAACTCCGGGGAGAATACAAAACTACCCTTGTGGTGGGGCTCCCATGGTGCTGCAAGGGTTAAATGCTTATTTTTGTCTGGGGTACCTTCTTACTTTCCTTGTTTCTGCAGGCTCTCTCCTCTCCCTGCGACTGTTCCCCCAAAGCTGCTTCTCTTTGGCACTTGGGCGTCATCCCGTACAATGCAGAACCTGCAGTCCTGCATTGTAAAGTGAAGATGCCGAGGGACGCCTACATCCCCCGGGCATCAGAGGGAAGAGGAAAGGGCCTGCTGCCGATGGGAGAGCTATGGGTAAGGTAAGTAAAAGTGCTTTCTAATGGTAAGCTAGATAAAATCAGGCGTTTAACAGCAGCATGGGGCTTTACTACAAGGGTATTCAGGTTTAAAGTGAACCTGTCCCTTCTGCTGTGCAAAGTAAGAATCTCTTCTTAGCCTACGTCCCCTGCCCTTCATATGTTTTTTTTTTCTCACGCTCCTTCTCCATTCAGCTCCTCTTTCTGGATTGAAAGACCTGTGCGAGGTCCCAGTTGGAACCTATGCAGACCTATCCCCGACCTTCACATGACTGCGTTTCGGGCCCAGTGATTGGCCACTCAGGTGCTGCTCACTTAATACAGGGGAGGAGGTGATGTGGGGATAAGGAGGGGAGTCACTTGGAGGCAAGGGGGAAATATTTCCGTGGGAGGTGGGGGGGGGTTGTCACTTGGAGGCAAAGCAAGATATTCCTGTGAGGGTAAGGGGAGAAGGTCCCGTGGGGTAAGGGGAGAAGCTCCCATGGGGGTAAGGGGAGATGTTCATATGGAGGCAAGTGCAGAAGGTCCCGTGGGGTAAGGGGAGAAGGTCCCGTGGGGTAAGGGGAGAAGGTCCCGTGGGGTAAGGGGAGAAGGTCCCGTGGGGTAAGGGGAGAAGGTCCCATGGGGGTAAGGGGAGATGTTCACATGGAGGCAAGTGCAGAAGGTCCCGTGGGATAAGGGGAGAAGGTCACTTGGCGGTAAGGGGAGAAGTTCCCTTGGGGGTTATGGGGAGGTCACATGCTCTCCTATATCCGGAAGTACTGGGTATTTCCAGAGGCCCTATCTGAGGAACGAGTCGGAAGGGGATCATGAGGAAGGAAACTATTAATAGCATTGGAGGTGGGCTTTAAATAGAACCTGTTATTTGCCCTGGAAGGGCTAAGTGGCAGGTTTACTAAGGTTATATACCTCCCCTAAATATCCATTAGAAGCTAAAATGTCAGCTAAAAGTCAACTGACCATAAAGTTGGCCTTACAAGCTGCAATTTGATAAAACGGTTGAACGCTGAGCTCTAACTTTTTGTTAAAATTGCAAAGCAATTGGGGACCTAAAAGGCCAGCGGCAAGGAGATGGAATAACAATTGCCCCAAATCTGATGAAGTTTGTGTGCGTGTTGTTCCCCCTCCTCCATTTTTTCTCGCTCTGGTCTCTTGGACCATATTAAAGCTGACTTCACAATCAACGGTTTGATTGAACTTGTAGGTGGTGGATTGCTTAATTTCTGATGATTAGTTGCGATTTGTATTTTGGATTCCCAGTAGATGGAAAAGTGGTTGAAAAATGTTGACAATTGCCCTATGTATGGCCAGAATTGATCTCTTGGGTTTAGTTTGATCACTGTTTTATCTTTACTGACTTTCCCCATCTTTAGTGCTGGACACTTGGCAGTTTTTATAGACTTATCAAGTTTTGATTAAAAATGTGATTGCATTGAAGTGCCTGGTTTCTGGCTTTTAAGGAGTAAGGGATCAAAACAAAGGTTGAGATTGACCTAAAATGTCTCTCAACTGATAGTGTTTCAGTTGATTTTTCTATTTTTGTTTGGAACCCTGCAACCCAAAGGTTACATATGCCCCCTTGGCGCATTCTGTTTGGCCCTCAGGGCCCCTGGAAATCAAATTTTGTAATTGCAGTGATCTCTAGCAGTCTTGTGTTATATGTGAACAGTCTAAGCATGTCCCACCTCTCCAAGCAATTCCTATAGCCTGTTTGCAGTCTCTGGTCATCTCTAGTCGCATGTCTATAGTCCGACCATCTTGAGTAGCTTGCATGCAGTCTGATCTTTTGTAACCGTTTTGTCCACTTTGAATTTCTTGTGCTGCTCGTCTGCAGTTTCTGACCATCTCTTGAAGCCCATAGTTTTTGACCATCTCTCATAGCAAGCCCTTCGTTTTTTATCATCTTTCGTAGCAAGCTCGTGGTTTTTGACCATCTTCTGTTGCCCATTTCCTTTAGTAAGTCCTGTAGTTTTTGACCATCTCTCGTAGCAAGTCTGTAGTTTTTGACCATTTTTCGTAGCAAGCCTGTCATTTATGGCCATCTCCTGTTTACCATCTCTTGTAGCAAGTCCATCGTTTTTGGCCATCTCTTGGAGCAAGGCCATAGTTTTTGGCCATCTCTTGGAGCAAGGCCATAGTTTTTGGCCATCTCTTGGAGCAAGGCCATAGTTTTTGGCCATCTCTTGGAGCAAGGCCATAGTTTTTGGCCATCTCTTGGAGCAAGGCCATAGTTTTTGGCCATCTCTTGGAGCAAGGCCATAGTTTTTGGCCATCTCTTGGAGCAAGGCCATAGTCTTTGGCCATCTCTTGGAGCAAGGCCATAGTCTTTGGCCATCTCTTGGAGCAAGGCCATAGTCTTTGGCCATCTCTTGGAGCAAGGCCATAGTCTTTGGCCATCTCTTGGAGCAAGGCCATAGTCTTTGGCCATCTCTTGGAGCAAGGCCATAGTCTTTGGCCATCTCTTGGAGCAAGGCCATAGTCTTTGGCCATCTCTTGGAGCAAGGCCATAGTCTTTGGCCATCTCTTGTAGGATTTATGCAGTCTGACCGCTTTCTGAAGCATTACATTCACTGAACATTATGTGCAACTTCTTGGCAGTTAGGTTGACACCTGAGGCCCCTTGATTAAGGAAGTTAGCCACCCTTAATTTAGAATGTTGGGTTGTTCAAGTCCAGGGCATGGTGTTGGTGGTGGTTGTTGTTGTGGAATGTTCAGTTCTGTGCGTTGGTGTTTCTTTTTTTCTAGATATTTAAAAAAATAAAAAAAGTCTGATATTTGAACATGTTAAAGCTACCTATAGAGATGAGATGGCATTCTGAAGGAATGTAACATTTTTTTGTCCAACATGGAATTTTGGATACCTACTGAAATATTTGCAATACTTTTTTTTTTTTTTTTTTTTTTTTTTTAGATGACTTTGCTTATTAAATTGATTGTTAAACTGGAAATATATCCCATCATTAGGGGGAACATCTAATATTATTATCTAGTACCCTCACGTTTTAAATGTGTTTTTTTTTTTTTGTTTTTTTTTTTTATAAAAAAATTTTTTCATGAGAGGAAAATTGTCACCATTTTTTTTTTTTTTTTTTTTTTATAGAGATCTTTCGTACAAAATACCCTTCAAGTCTGGCGAGCGTGGTATTGTAGGCAGCCCAAGCGCCATCACAACCTAGGGCCCACAACTTGCCAACAACTGAATTGCTAAAGGGTCGCTTACCTGTTTCTATGGAGTCTCTCTCTTGCTAGTTGGGAGAGCAGCATTCTGGGCCAGCAAGGGAGCAATTCCATAGGTGTAAGTGGTGGGCTTTTCAAGTTATCCTGCTGCTGGTGTCTCATGCATCTTGCGCATGTGACATGACTCTAAGCCCTTGTACACACGGTCGTAGATTCCGACGACCAAATCCGTCTGAGTTATTCCGACGGATTAATTCCGGAAGAGGTCCGGAAGTGATGTTGCATACACACGGTCGGACTCAGTTGTCGGAAAATCCAATTGTACATAACGTGATGACGTTATTTCGTTACGACGGGACTACGTTCAGGATAGTAGCCAATAGCTTTGGCCTAGGAATTGGATCTGAGCATGCGTGGCACTTTGTCCGTCAGAGTAGGTTACACATGATCAGAGTATGTCCGATAGGAGCATTTTGTCGGAAAATTTTACCGGCAAGTTGGAAAAGTTGGTCCGTCGGATATTCCGACGGAAACAGTCCGATGCAGACCACACACAGTCGGAATATCCGACAAAACGCTCCGATAGGAAACATTCAGACGGAATCTCCGACCGTGTGTACAAGGGCTAAGGCTGCCGAAAACCACTGCAGGGCTTGCCTCTTTCCACAATAGCGTTAATATACAGTTTTACGAAAATTAATTGACTCGTATTGTGTCTATTATCTGATTAAAAATGAAACTTTATCTCAAATTTATTTTTATTTTTTTTAAGTAAATTTACAAAAAAATTCTGCAAGTTTTTACTTCCAGAAATACTGCTACTTTCTAACTAAACATTGTGATAAGAAGATTATCATAAGATAAAATGATCACATAGTAACCCGTAGAACTTGGGGAACTGGCCATTTTATTTTGTGGTAGGAATGTGTCCTCCTCTACACGCTGTGAAGGCTTCCAGAAATTATGGCTGATATGGAAAAAACAAACTTGTTTTCTCAGTTTCTTAAAGCGGAGTTCCAGCCATTTAAAAGTCAGCAGCTACAAAAAGTGTTGCTGCTGACTTTTTATAATTGCACTCGCCTGACCTACGGTCCAGCAATGCGGGGCGCATGAAGCCGCGCTCCTGTCCCCCGCCTCTCCGCGGCGTCGGCATTGTTACTGTGGGCGCCCAGCTGGGCTCTCACTGTGCATGCGCGAGCCACGCTGCGATTGGCCGGGTAATCTTCTGGGACCTGTGATGTGTCCCAGAAGATTGCAGGGAGGGAGGGGGAAGAGATGATCTTCCTTCTGGTGCCGCGGCAGTGGGAGCTGGGTGCCTGTAAAAAAAAAAAAACAGGGGAACCCGCTCCGACTCTCTCTCCCCCCCCCCCCCCCCCCCCAGAAAATTGACACGCCAAATGTGGCATGTCAGGGGGTCACCAGTACAGAAAACAGAAGTTCCATTATTGGGTGGTCTGTTTCCTGGGTCCTGGACCCTTGAGACTTTGTAGAGCTTTGAGTGGGATAAAGCCTCAATCCCTGGGTCCCACGTCATGAAATACTCCATGTTCTTTATTACTATTTTATACCTGCAACGTACTGATCATGCCAGTGTATCATGAGCTGTAAATATAAATTTTCAAGGGTTCCTGCTGGGTACAAAGGTTGAGTGAGACCGATTTAGGGCAGCGCTTCTCACACAGGGGTGTCGCGAACATGGGGAGCGGATTGTGCAGCTCAGGCCAGGATGCATAGTTCCCCAGTCGTCCTGGGAAGGCTCTGATGTATTGGGAGTTTCTAATTTAAGCGGGTGCTTGCTTCTGATGTCAAGTTAAGTACCTTTTATTTTTATTTTTTTATTTTTTGTGCATTTGATTTCGTTTTGTACTGTCGCTATAAATTTTATATTTCAAAGGTGTCGGATTTATTTTTTTTCATTTTTTTTGGGGGGGGGGATTTACTTTATAAAATTTGCTGCAAGATTGCATGCATTTTTTGGTGTCATTTTTTAATCTGCAAAATGCCAAACACAATTTTTGGCTGTTATGTTTCGGACTCTGAAATTCCAGTGCATCTCCTAGTATATTTAATTTGTTTCATTTAGCGTTCTTTTGCATTTGTATTGTTACACTTTTTTTATTTTTTTTATACCGGATGCATTTAATTTTTTATTTGTGTACTGTTGCTTTTAACCTTTTTTGTTCTAATTTTTTGGCGGGCTTTTTTTTTTTCGTAAATGTAAAATAATGAAGCTAACGAGGGGTGTTTTTTCAATGTCAAAAAGACCTTTATTTTCTACGCGGAACGACGCGCAAACGAGATCCAGGTTGCTCTGGAGGCATTTAAGCCTTCATTGAAAAAAGGATTCCCGTGGGATCTTCTTATGATATCCCGAAAGTCGAGGAAAAAAAAATGTTTTCGTTGCCTCGAAATTTTCGAGAAGAAAGAGAAATTGTCATTTTGGTAAAATATGTGGGAAGGTGACATTACGTTGGCTTTAGAGGGTGCAACGGCCTTTATGGGTTATGAGAGCTCCTTTCAACTATCCTGGACCTTTTCCAATGCCAAAAAAAAAAAGCTCCAGGATAGTTGAAGGGGCTTTCATAACCCTCAGGAGCCATAAAGGCCATTGAACCCTCTAAAGCCAACGCAATTCCTTCCCACATATTTCACCAAAATGCCATAAATGTTGCCACAATCTTAAGTTTGTCGAAAAATTTCAGGGAAATCCTTTTTTCCTTGACCTTCGTGGTCTAAGATGATCCCGCGGGAATCCTTTTTCAATGAAGGATCGCAATGCCCCCCAGAGCAACCTAGATCTCATTTGGGCGTTGTTGCGCGTAGAAAATAAGTGTCGGCTTTTTTTTTTTTTTTTAAAGGCGTCACAGTGCAAGCGGAGCGCCCGTACCCTGAAGGTCTGCGTGACACTTCCTGGCCTGTCTGCCCGGTCTCGCAGTGTGCTCTGTGTGTGTGTGTGGGAAGATGTGACAGTGGCTGATGAATGGGTTAAACCGGCTGGCCATCCGCACGCCATCTGTGATTAGTGAACGCTCAGTAAAGCAGGATATGCGTAGCTGCTATCCTGTGAAGGGGACGGCTTATATCAGCTAATCGTTACCGTCGCTCCGATTCAACTCACTCCGACGTTGGAGGCTTAAAGGGGAATCCGCAGCCTCTGGGGGGGGGGGGTAAAAAAAAAAGGTTCGTTCTTTTAGGTAGAGTCGGAGACGTGGTTAGGCTTGGTGGAATTAGTGGGTTGGCCACAGACGGGAAGATATCCGTAGGAGAACAAAGGGCGGGGAACTCTTATCCATCCTTGTTTTTGCGTTGCTGTTCGCAGCGAGAGTTTCCTACAAGCCGGACAATCTATGATAATGAGATCCTCCGACTGCCAGAGCCGCTCAGCCTCGCCCCCGAGAGATCTGAGACGGCCCATTAATTGCAAGCAGGAACATTGCTTACGGTTTATGGGAAGCCTTTGTACTTTAAAGCTGAACCCCAGGCAGATACAACAGACGCACCTTAAAGAGGAACCTCACCCCCACAGTGATATTTTTATTTTTGTATTTTTTATTTTTTTACCTGTTGTTTTTGTGGATTATCCTCAGAATACATGCTCGCTGGTCCAGCAGATCCAGTGCTGTGCCATTGCAACCCTCTGGTCAATTACCGCAAGTTTAGGTCCAGCGCCATCTTGTTTGCAAAGTCTTCACGGGGCATCTCCATGCTCCACGGCAATTCATCAGGGGGCCATTCGCTCTTCCGAGTTCTTGCTGATGACCTCCATGCTACACGTTACCGGGGGAGGCGCGCTTTCCTCCTGGGTTCTTGCTGATGACCTCCATGCGCTGCAACATGTTGTTGTTTGAGGGCCGTTCTCTTTTCCCGGTTCTTGCTGATGACCTCCATGTGCATCATCAGGGAGCTGCTTTGTCTTCTGGGTTCTTGCTGTTGACATGCATAGGCCCTGACACATTATTAGGGCACTGCCCTCTTCCGGGTTCTTGCCGATGATCTCCAAGCTCTATGACACATAATTAGGGGGCTGTTGTCTCTTCTGGGTTCCCGCTGATGATGACCTCCATGCTACACGTTATCAAGGGGGGTGCTCTTTCTTCAGAGTTCTTGTTGATGACCTCCATGCCCTCAACACATTAGGGGGCTGCTCTCTCTTCCGGGTTCTTGCGGATGATCTCCAAGCTCGATGACACATAATTAGGGGGCTGTTGTCTCTTCTGGGTTCCCGCTGATGATGACCTCCATGCTACACGTTATCAAGGGGGGTGCTCTTTCTTCAGAGTTCTTGTTGATGACCTCCATGCCCTCAACACATTAGGGGGCTGCTCTCTCATCCGGGTTCCCGCTGATGATGACCTCCATGCTACACGTCATCAAGGGGGGTGCTCTTTCTTCAGAGTTCTTGCTGATGATCTCCATGCCCTCAACACATCATTAGGGGGCTGCTCGCTTCCGGGTTCTTACTGATGATCTCCAAGCTCTGACACATCATTAGGGGGCTGCTCTCTCTTCCGGGTTCTTACTGATGATCTCCAAGCTCTGACACATCATTAGGGGGCTGCTCTCTCTTCCGGGATCTTACTGATGATCTCCAAGCTCTATGATGCATCATTAGGGGGCTGCTGTCTCTTCCGGGTTCTTACTGATGATCTCCAAGCTCTATGACACCTAAGGGGGCTGCTCTCTCTTCCGGGATCTTGCTGATGATCTCCAAGCTCTGACACATCATTAGGGGGCTGCTGTCTCTTCCGGGTTCCCGCTGATGATGACCTCCATGCTACACGTCATCAAGGGGGGTGCTTTTTCTTCAGTGCTCTTGCTGATGACCTCCATGCCCTCAACACATCATTAGGAGGCTACTCTCTCTTCCGGGTTCTTGCTGATGACCTCCATGCTACATATCGGCGGAGGTGCCCTTTCTTCTGGGTTCTTTTTTTGATGACCTCCATTCACCGCAACATGTCATCAGGGGGGCTGCTCTCCAAGGTTCTTGTTGATGATCTATGTGCTGCACCACATTATTAGGGCACTGCTCTCCCTTTCCGGGTTCTTGCTGATGACCTCCATGTGCAGCGGCACATCATTAGGTGGCTGCTTTGTCTTCGTCATATTGCTTGACACATCATCGGGGGGAATGCGCTCTTCTGGGTTCTTGTTGATGACCTCCATACTACACATCAGGGGAGACGCTCTTTCTTCTGGGTTCTTGCTTGATGACCTCTATTCAGGGCAGCATGCCATCAGGGGGGCTGCTCTCCAAGGTTCTTGCTAATCTTCATGTGCTGGAACACGTCATTAGGGGGCACTCTCTATTCTGGGTTCTTGCTGATTACCTCCGTGTGCTGCAAAACATAATTAGGGGGTGGTTGTTGTTCTTGGTGATGACTTCGCATGCTACTCGTTATCAAGGGAGGCGTTCTTTCTTCAGAGTCCTTGCTGATGACCTCCATGTGGCGCGACACATTAGGAGGCTGCTCTCTTTTGGGTTCTTGCTGATGACCATATGCAGCGGCACATCTTGAGGGGGCTGGTTTGTTTTCCAGTTTCTTGCTTATAACCTGCACATGCCGTGACACATCATTGGGGGGTCTGCTGTCCTCTGGGTTTTTGCTGGTGACCTCCTGTGTGCACGTCATCGGGGGGGGTGTGCACGAACCAGGAAAGGCCAGCTGGCTCCCTGATGACATGCATTCAGTTTTACGGTTGCAATCTGCCACAAGATGGGTCCTGGCCGCCATCTTCTTTTTTTTTTTTTCTTGCATCATCAGAAGTCCACTTTCTCTTCCAGGTTCTCTCTGATGACCCCCATGCACTATGACACGTAATGGTAGGGGGGGGGAAGGGTTAGGAGACCCTGTGCTCTGTTGTACATCATCAGGGGGGAAGGAACCAGGAAGAGCGAGCTGACCCACTAACGTGGGTATTCGGGGGGGGGGGGGTGGGGGGGCGGCTGCATTCATGACTAAGAGAGGAATCCTGCAACTGCTGAGTGATGTCCCCCAAACTGGGGGGAGAAGCAAATAAACCATGTCAAGTTGTTAAGGGTTTGTTTACACGGATGGCCAGGGGCTCAACCGCCTGCTTGTACCACGCACCTAAATGAGGACTGCTTAGGACTGTCCATATGGCCGATTTGAGTGAAGGGGGCCGTGCCACAGCCACGTGCGGTTTTGGCGCAGCGGTTCAACCTCTTAGCAGGGTTAAAACAGGTGGTGAGAAGTGAACAGATCACCTCCTAGCTGCCTGTAAGCTGCCCTCTGAAAAGTGATCCACTGCAGATTGCCTTTCAAAGGGTGTTAGGAATGTAGGGGTATTAAGTGGATGGGAGGGAGAAGTTTTTTTTTTTTATTTTTTTTTTTATTTATTTTTTTTTTTATGCTTATTATACCCACATTTTTACATGATATCAACCTCTTGCAATTCCTGTACAACAGAGCTCACACTGGAAGAAGAAGCAGCAGCAGCACAAGGGGCCAGTCAATGTGGGGGGACATGCTGATAGGAGGAGAGAGCAGAGTGGCCGAGGAATGAGCTCGTCAGTCGTCGTCTTCTTGCAATCGCAGGCTGGGGGAGGGACGAGACCTGTAAGAGTTAAAACCACAGCAGAAAGCCATCAAGTCTCTTGCCCCGCCAAAGCCAAAGCTGTGCTGTGTGGCAGAGCTGTGCAAACTTCAGGACTGGATGGACCGGAATACAAATCCCCTGGCAGGTAAAACAGGCCTTGTATAACTGTTGTTGGCTATGTGCTTGGAGTTCATCTTAGAGGAAGCTTGGTACTATGTATAGTTTGTAATTCTATATGTGAGGCCCACCCTGTTTATTCATTACATAGGCAGCTTCTGCTTCCTGCTGCTGGTTAGTTCTGCATAGAGGTTGTACTTTACTGTTCCTCTCAGTGCAAGTCTTCAGTCACTTTAGCCCCTTTTAAATATTGCTGATCTGTCTGGTGAGATGAGCCTTTAAGGCCAGCGTAAAGCAACCCACTTCCTCTGAGCCCAGGTCATCATGGATTCCCCCCCCCCCCCCCAGTCAGAAGGAGAAGCAACTTTGTTCTCTCCTCCTATCAGCATTAATGGGCTTTTTGTACACCACCCCCCAGTCTGAGCTCTGCTGTACGAAGACCACACGAGGTTGATATTGGGTCATATTTGGGTACTTTTAAACTGCTTGTGTTTAAAAAAAGAAAAAATATATAATGGAATGATGTAATAATGATGTAATAATGACGTAATAATGACTACAGAGCTGCGGTCATTTGTCTCCGATACCCGTCTGGAGTTTTGCTTTAAAATCAAAGAATCCTTTGGTCGTAAAGGAACCAAATGCCCTTGTGGTTGTGAAGCGGTTAACTCGGTTAAGGGGCTCGGGTGACACCGGGGTGGGGGAGGGGGCAATAACAGTTGCTGCCAGCGGGGTCACCTCTCTTCTGTGTCACAGGAGCGGTCAGTCCAGGGGCGTGACCCCGTAATTGATGTGACGAGGAGCTGCTAACTGGGAAAGTGTCGAGTAAGGGGGACTATTCACCGGGGGGGCCCGGAGCCCGACTGATGTGGGAGAACTTTCTGCATCATACTGGCTGTGTGGTCAGCAAGGCTACCGATGGGGGGGGGGGGGGGGTGGAGGGGTTATGACATCTGTCAGGTTTTTATTCCTGCTCGTGACTCCACTTTGAAGCCTTCCCCTGACTGGGGTGACGGGGGTCACCAGGACAGGAAGGGACAGACTGCAAAAAAAAAGTTCCTTTCTTTGTTCCAGATTTTGTCTCCGTTTTGTAGAGATTTCCTATTAACAGCCAGGCAAGTGGTATTTTCAGAAAGAGGTCGGCTCACCAGCGACAAAGGTCAAGAACGGGCTAGGCTCAGAAAACCTTGCCTGCTTCTGGGCCCATTCACACCTACACTTTGCGGTAATGTGCGCCGCGCGGCATATGTGCGTTTTAATTATGAATGGCAGCCTGGAGCACTCGGGGAATACCCATGCATTGTGACGCACTACCGCGCTGAAAATGGCGGGGGTATGTTTTCTGGTGTGCTGGAAGCCCATTCAAATGAATAGGTTGCCTTAGGGCAATGCATGTTAATGCACAACATTAATACAAATCACCGAAATGGGGAGGCTCGACTGGATCCCCCCCCAAAATGGGGAGGTTCTAATGGGCCCCCCGAAAAGGCAAAGCTGTGCATGGGGCCCCCCAAAAGGGAAAGGCCCGAATGGGCCCCCCAAACCTGAATGGGTCCCCCAAAAGGGAAAGGCCTGAATGGGTCCCCCAAACCTGAATGGGTCCCCCAAAAGGGAAAGGCCTGAATGGGTCCCCCAAACCTGAATGGGTCCCCCAAAAGGGAAAGGCCTGAATGGGTCCCCCAAACCTGAATGGGTCCCCCAAAAGGGAAAGGCCTGAATGGGTCCCCCAAACCTGAATGGGCCCCCCAAAAGGGAAAGGCCTGAATGGGCCAACCAAACCTGAATGGGTCCCCCAAAAGGGAAAGGCCTGAATGGGTCCCCCAAAAGGGAAAGGCCTGAATGGGTCCCCCAAACCTGAATGGGTCAAAAGGGAAAGGCCTGAATGGGTCCCCAAACCGGAAAGGCCTCAATGGGTCCCCCAAACCTGAATGGGTCACCCAAAAGGGAAAGGCCTGAATGGGTCCCCCAAACCTGAATGGGTCCCCCAAAAGGGAAAGGCCTGAATGGGTCCCCCAAACCTGAATGGGTCCCCCAAAAGGGAAAGGCCTGAATGGGTCCCCCAAACCTGAATGGGTCCCCCAAAAGGGAAAGGCCTGAATGGGTCTCCCATGTTTTACGTCCTCTCTGGCCGGATAAGCAAAACTCCACGTCTTCTTCAGTGAATTTAATTCTGCAGTGTATCTGTTGCAGAGAAAAGAGTGAGCGACTGTCCATTGAGGGGCAACGGTTTTAGAATAGTCTTACATGTTGGTTGTTCTGCCTCCAGATTCTCCTGTAGGAGGCAGCATAACCCAATTATCTCAGATCATCTGAATCCTCTGTCCCTCTGAGCCTTAATTGTCCACCATTGAAGGACACAGGATTCTAGAATAGTCAATGACATACGGGTTATTCTGCTTTCAAGTCCTCCTGAAGGCAGCAGTATAACCCAATTATCCCAGATTAACTGAATCCCGTGTCCATTAATGAGCTTTCTTTATCTATTTGGGAGCACCGATTTGTAGAACAGTGTGACGGGGGTCTTCAAACTGCACCCCAGGGGCCAGATGCGGCCCTTTGCTTGCTTTGATCCTGTCCTTGACATCAGTGAAGGGACACAATTTCTCCCAATGACACCAGAAGTTGGGCCTAATGACACCAATGATGGGGCACAATTCCCAGTGACATCAGCAATTGGGCCCAATGACACCAAAGATGGGGCACAATTCCTCCCAATGATGGGGCATGTGTCAGGACCTTTTTCACTCCCAATGGCCACAGCCCCCAAAGTCTGAAGGACAACAAACCATCCCCCTTTATAGAGCGTTTGGAGACCCTAGTCTACGATATTAGTTATACTGTCTTTATATCCTCCTGTAGGTGGCAGTATAGCCCAGTTGTATAAGAATAAATATCCTGCGTTCTTAAAGGATCTTCCTTTTATCGTCCATTGAGGTATACAGCATTGTAAAATAGTCTGACTTGAGTTATTCTGCCTTCATGTCTTACAGCAGGCAGCAGTATAACCCATTGTTTCCCAGATCAACTGAATCCTGTGTCCCTTAATGAGCTTTCTTTTATCCATTCAGGAGCATAGAATTGTATAGAAGAGTCTATTATGTTATACTGCTTTCAGATCCTCCTGCAGGTGGCAGTATAACCCAGCTGTGTAAGATCAAAATCCTGTGTCCCTTGGTGAGGTTTCTTGTCCATTGAGGGACACGGGATTGTAGAATGGTCAGATTTGGGTTACGCTACCTTCAAATCTTCGTGTAAGTGGTGGTATAACCCAGTTGTCTAAGATCAAGTGTCCCTTTTAAAGAACGATTAACAAAAGGTTTATTTATTTTTTTTGTACGTGCCATAAAATCTGTATTATAATGTTCATTAAGGGACACTGGGTTCAAGTGATGTAAAACAATTGGGTTATGCTACCGCCTCTCTGTTGCACATTGGGTGGGGCACAGGATTTTAGAATTGTCTGAAATACGGGTTATCTTGCCTCCATATCCTCCTGTAGGCGGCAGTATAACCCAATTGTCTCACATCAACTTAATCCTGTGTCTCCTATGGAGTTTTCTTTATCATCCAATGGCGGACACAGGAATGTAGAACAGTCTTATGATTTATGTTGCCTTCAAATCTTCCTGTAGACGGAAGTATAACCCAATTGTCTGTCTGAGATAGATTGATTCCCTGATCCCTTAATGGGTTTTGTTGTCTGTTGAGGGACACAGGGTTGTAGAGGAGTCGCGACATGTGGGTTATACTGCCTTCAAATCCTCCCGTCGGCGGCAGTATAACCCAACTGCCCCCAATCACCTTTATCCTGTGTCCCCTAATGAACGATAAACAAATCTGCATTTTTGTACTTGCCATAATTTCTGTATAATTAAAGCGGAGGTCCACCCTAAAGTGGACCTTCCGCTCATCGGAACCCTCCCCCCCTCCGGTGCCACAATCGGCACCTTTCAGGGGGGAGGGGGGTGCAGTTACCTGGATAATCCAGGTAACTGCACCCACTTCGGGGATAGCTCTCTGCGGAAAGGGGCGTAACTTGCGCCCCTTTCCGCAAGTGCCCGCCCCTTCCCGCAAGTGCCCCGCTGCCTGCTGGGAAACACACAGATCCCAGAGGCAGCGGGGAGCGTCCTTATTGCGCAGCGCGATTCGCGCATGCGCAGTAGGGAACCGGGAAATGAAGCCGAAAGGCTCCATTTTCCTGATTCCCATACCCAAGATGGTGGCGGCAGGACCCGACAGACGACCTAGAGATCGGCTTCGGGTGCCGACATCGCGGGTGCGCTGGACAGGTAAGTGTCACTATTTTAAAAGTCAGCAGCTGCAGTATTTGTAGCTGCTGGCTTTTAAAAAAAAAAAAAACGCGGAGTCCCGGTGAACTCCCGCTTTTAAGATTCCTAAAGGAACAAGGGAATCAATCTGCAACAACTGGGTTATACTGCCTCCTATAGGATGATCTGATGGCAGTATAACCCATATGTCAGACCATTCTACAATCCTCTGCCCTCTCAGTGGACAATAGGCAGGCGGCAGGATATACCCAACTTTCTTAGATCAACTGAATCCCGTGTCCCTTAATGAACATTAAAATACAAGGTAGTGTAACCCAAATCTCAGTCTATTCTACAATCCTGTGTTCATTAAGGGACACGGGAATAAATTGGTATGAGACAACTGGGTTATACTGCCACCTACAGGAAGATTTGAAGGCTGTATAATCCACATGTCATGACTCCTCTACAACCCTGTGTCCCTCAATAGACAATAAAGCTCATTAAGGGGCACAGGATTCAGTTGATCCAAGACAATTGGGTTGTAGCTCCACCTACAGGTAGATTTGAAGGCTGAATAACCCACATGCCATGGACTCCTCTACATCTGTGTCCCTCAATAGGTGATACAGCTAATTAAGGGACACAGGATTCAGTTGATTGAAGACAATTGGGTTATACCGCCACCTGCAGGTAGATTTGAAGGCTGAATAACCCACATGTCAGACTCCTCTACAACTCTGTGTCCCTCCATAGATGATAAATCTAATTAAGGGACACAGGATGTAGTTGATTGGAGACGATTGGGTTATACCACCACCTACAGGAAGATTTGAAGGTAGTATAACCCAAATCTCAGTCTATTCTACAATCCTGTGTTCATTAAAGGACACAGGATTAAATTGATATGAGACAGTTGGGTTATACTGCCACCTACGGGAGGCTTTAAAGGCAGTATAACCTACATGTCCTAGACTCCTCTAAAACCCTGTGATCCTCAATAGATGAAGCTAATTAAGGGACACAGGATTCATTCAGCCAATTTGGTTATACTGCTCCCTACAGGAAGACTTTAAAGGTAGTATAACTCAAGCCATAGACTATTTTACAACCTTGTGTCTCCCTCAATGGATGTCAAGAAAAAGCTTTTACGTGGAGCACATAGATCTTATATATATATATATATATATATATATATATATATATATATATATATATATATATATATATATATATATATATATATATATATATATATATATATATATTTTTTTTTTGTGATCCTGTTGCTGGCGGTGGGAATGTCGCTGTGACACGGAGGCCTCGCGCTAATAGCACCCGAGGAGGCGCGGCGCACCAGTCACCTCCCAATGGGCAGCAGCTGGCTTTGGCGTTCTCCGATGAACGGCGCTGTGTTTATAGAGGGCTAGGTGTGGCTGAACGCAGGCGATGTGGGTCGCGTCCCGGTCGCCTGATCTCATTCAGTCATCCTTAAGTAACGAGAAAAAGCTGAATCCGGAGTTTATTTTATTTTATTTTTTTTTTCTTTCTTTTTTGTATCCTTGGAGAAATTTGTTTCTTATTTTTTATTTTTTTTTATGTCTAACTGGAAATGTGCGCTCATTTTCCACCGTACGGGAGTCGCTGCTCTGACAGTTTGCTGTATACATAAATATAACTCATTGCTTCCTGTATGTTCCCAGCCCGAAATAGAGGACATGTGTTTTTTTTTTTTTTTTTATATGAAATCGTGCGACTTCTCGGAGGAAGCGCGCTCGTCTCAGGGCACTCCGGGGCGGCATGTCCTGTCATTGCCGGGGAGGGGTGAGATTCAACCGGCTCAGGTTTCAGAGATGTAATGACCTCCCCTAAAAATGTCTCCCCCCCCCCCCCCCCCCTCCTCTCTGCCCTCTAAACTCCCGAGATACAATAGCGCAGCTTTTCCTGCTGCCTTTTGTGAAGGCCATTTAAAGGGACAGTGACCTCCTGAGGCCTTCAAGAGTGGCTTCTTGGAGATTGATGGGACTTTCAGGCTTAACGACCAGCTATTTTTTTTTTATTTTTTATTTTTTTATTGTTTTTATTTCTTAGATGCAACAGTTTAGTTTTCGGATTAAGTTTTCAATTTAGAAGCTCAACAATTTTATATGGTGTGTGTGATAGCGGTGGTGTTGGAATATTTTGGCACTGACGCCCAACAAGGTGAGGGTGTCGGGTTTTGCATAGATCTAGCTACAATCTTGGTACAATTTCCTTTTTAAAGTTTGCCAACAACAATTATGTAGCGTAAAACAAAGGGGCTCTATCTGTCGTTTTTTTATTTCCTCGTTGATAATGCTTGTTTGTTCACCAGCCTATCGCCACCAACCTCTATAAACAAGACCAAGGATGAAGCCAAGGGAGAGACCAAGCTTAAAGCGGAAGTAAACCCTTCCATAAAAAGTTTCATTTATGGCAACATTCCCATTGGTTGTGCTCTTAACCAACCTTTTAAACCATCCAATGGCTGGTGTCGTAACTTATCACATGTGCAGCATCATGGCAGTTGTAGATTAAAGAGAGGCAAAGATGGCAGCTTCCTTGGCTGAAAATGATAGGGGGGTTTACTTACAGTTTAACTTACCACTTGTTGCCCCAACCTCTACTTTTATTATATATTTTATTTATTAAAATAGTGTGTGTGTGTGTATATATATATATATATATATATATATTATACTCTATAGCTATATCTCCATCCTCCCATGAGAGTTGGAGCTGCTATAGCTGCAATGGGTGGGCTGACTCAATATTGGCCCAAGACTGGGATGCCATCAAAGTTCACGTGCGTGTAAAGGCAGGTGTCCCAATACTTTTGAATATATATATATATATATATATATATATATATATATATATATATATATATATATATATATATATATATATATATATATATTTTTTTTTTTTTTTATTATATATTTTATAATAAAAAAATATAAATTTTTATTTTTTTTATTATAAAATATATAATTAAAATATTATTATATATTTTATAATAAAAAAAAAAAATATTATGAAAAAAAAATTATATAAACTTTTTTTTATATATATTTTTTTATTATAAAATATATAATTAAATTATTTATATATTTTTTTTATTATAATAGATGGATATCTCTCCTCAGATATAGATAGAGATTGAGTCGGTGCCCGTAGTTCAGCTTTCAAAATATTTTAATAATGACAAACCTGGGAGCCAGTCTTTTTTTAAAAAGAAAAGACTCTGCCTGACCCAAGATGGACACCAGAGTCACATGGGGCGGCATTGTCCAATAAGCTAGCTTTCTCGTTGACCCAGGAAACCATAGAGTTTGCCTAACTTCCTCTCCAATTGAAGTGCTTCTGCGGGAGAACGCCACCTGCAGTGGAGAAAGTTGACTGCACCCACCTACAAGCTCAAATGCTGCTTTTACAGGCGTTGAAAGTTTTTTTTATTTTTTTATTATTATTTATTTATTTATTTATTTTAATGCTCTGCCTCAACGCTCCTCCATGTTACCTGCACTATATGACAAAAAGTATTGGGACGCCTGCGTTTATACGCACATAAACTTTAATGACATCCCAGTCTTAGTCCGTAGAGTTCAATATTGAGTTGGCTCCACCCTTTGCAGCTATAACAGCTTCAACTCTTCTGGGAAGTCTGTCCCACAAGATTTAGGAGTGTGTCTATGGGAATGTCTGATCATTCTTCCAGAAGCGCATTTGTGAGGTCAGGCACTGATGTTGGATGAGAAGGCCTGGCTCTGACTCTCCGCTCTAATTCATCCCAAAGGTGCTCTATCGGGTTGAGGTCAGGACTCTGCCAGCCAGTCAAGTTCCTTCACCCCAAACTGGCTCATCCATGTCTTCATGGACTTTGCTTTGTGCACTCAATATTAAACCCTACGGGCTAGGACTGAAGGTGTCCATACTTTTGGTAGTGTACAGTGTGTGTGATTTTTTTTATATAAAGTTACATGTTTACCTATGCATAAAATAAGCACATTTTTTAAAACTGCTAACTAAAGCAACATTCTCCAAAAAAAAAAAAAAAAATATTCTAAAAGGAAAAAAAATACATTTGTGCGTGTTGGATGGTAAAGAGATATCACATTATAATCACATGCACATATTTATATTTTATAATGCAAATGATTAAAATATCTATATTCTAAAATGTAAAGTACATCTGTGATAATAAAATCTATTCTGTGTTCCAGCAGGTGGAATCTGCGTAGTACACCGGGGAGGAGGGCAGGGGAGCTGCGGACTCGGTTGGCAGCTCCAGCGGCCCAGCCTCCTGCCATGATATCAGCCGCCCCGCTCTACAGCGGTGTGCACAACTGGACCAGTGCCGACCGCGTGCGCATGTGTGGCATCAACGAGGACAGGTGAGATTCGAACTCTGAAGGCTCCATTATTACATAATCCATGTTACTTTGAGATTATGTACAACATGTCGATATTTACACACTCATTTGTATTATCTAAGATAAAGTAGAGCAGGCATCTGCAATTAGCGGACCTCCAGCTGTTGCAGAACTACAAGTCCCATGATGCATAGCAAGACTCCGACAGCCACAAGCATGACATCCAGAGGCAGAGGCATGATGGGACTTGTAGTTTTGCAACAGCTGGAGGTCCGCTAATTGCATATCCCTGAAGTAGAGACTTTCCGCAGGGGGGATCTCAATGGGACAGCAAAATGCATTTCACTGTCTGACATCACTCCGTGTGGACATTTCATTCTCCACTGTCGCACTGACCCGCACTTCACTCTCTACTACCACAGTGTCTATCAGTTTACACTTTGCCACCACACCGGCCTGGCCTTCACTCTCCGCCACCACACCGGCCTGGCCTTCACTCTCTGCCACGATACTGGCATGGCCTTCACTCTTCGCTACCACTTTGGCATGGCCTTCACTCTGCGCCACCACGCCGGCCCGGCCTTCACTCTGCGCCACCACGCCGGCCCGGCCTTCACTCTGCGCCACCACGCCGGCCCGGCCTTCACTCTGCGCCACCACGCCGGCCCGGCCTTCACTCTGCGCCACCACGCCGGCCCGGCCTTCACTCTGCGCCACCGCTCGGGTGCACGCGCTTCACTCTGCGCCACCGCTCGGGTGCACGCGCTTCACTCTGCGCCACCGCTCGGGTGCACGCGCTTCACTCTGCCACCACACCAGCCCAAACTTTATTACTATTTACATGCTCATTTCACTTCCCACATTTCCTGTCTCCTGCAGTTTACTTTCTGCCACCACAAGAGCCCGCATTTCATGCTCTGGCACCACACTCACTCCTCAATCTCTGCCACCACAGCGGTGTGGTCTTCTCTCTCCACCACCATACTGACGCTCCGTCACTCTCAAACTTGTAACACTACTGCTAGTCAGCTGCCAGTTGCCTATAATGCATGATGTCCGGTCCCTCAGACCACCTTGCAACCTGTAATTTTCTCCCCTTGGTTTTGGACAGAAGGACGCCTCTCTCTGATGAAGAATCCAAATTGAGCAGTACACAGCCCCTGGGGTGCGAAGAACGTTGTGTGAGCAGTGTCCTCTCCAAGGTGAGCTTTGTCTAAACGCAACACCCAAAAAAAGTTAATCTTCTACCTTTTTTTTATTTTTATTTTTTTATTAATGGATTTTCCTTCCAAACACTCAAAGGGGTATCCTGGAAATTTGCTCTACTTTTGTGGTCAGGTACTCCCAAGGTCATGTTTTCAGTCCTTTTCTTATGCAAGCAGTTTATTGTGTTGCCCGCTCATCTATCACATTAGCCTATCTTACTGAGGAATATTCTGATTAGGGATGAGGCTGGGTTTGATCCAAACTTATGTTTGGCCAAAACTGGAAGGAGTCTGTCAATGTCTACACAATCGGGGTTGTTTGTGACATTGAGGTCAATGGCCATTTGAGGTCAGTGTCACTGACTGCTTCCTTCTGGGTTCAGCTGAACAGTCTTGGTAGGGGCAGGGCTTTGCTTCCTCCAGGCAAAGCTGCCTCCCCGATGAATGGGGATCTGATGACTGGTGGGAAAACATTCAAGGAACAGCCAGGAGAGGAGAAATGAAGCACAGAGCCACAAAATAAACAAAGCAGGGAATTCCGTGCAGTGCAAGTTCACCGGTACAGCTTCCTCTCCAGCAAAAGGAGAACCGTGAGCAGCACAGTGCTGACATTGCTAGTCTCCTGGGTTTTGGAGTGAGATTAGGCAATATCAGAGGCAGCAGTGCCTTGGATCGGGGGTCTCCAAACGTTCCAAACACAGAGACCATTTACTGTCCTTCAGACTTTAGGGGTTGAACTGTACCCTGTATGAGTAGAAAATGCCATGAGAGTAAACCATGCCCCTTAAGTGGAAGAAATGGTGCCCCATCACTGGCGTTGGTGGGGGAGGACTAGGGCCTCACCACTGGCGTCGGTGGGGGAAGACTAGTGGGCCCTCCACTGGCGTCGGAGGACTAGTGGGCCCTCCACTGGCGTCGGAGGACTAGTGGGCCCTCCACGGGCGTCGGAGGACTAGTGGGCCCTCCACTGGCGTCGGAGGACTAGTGGGCCCTCCACTGGCGTCGGAGGACTAGTGGCCCCATCATTGGTGGCAGTGGGTGAAATAGTTTCTCATATCAGTGGCTGGAGTAGTGCCTCAAGGGCCAGATTAAGGCAAGCAAAAGGGCCACATCCGGAGCCCAGGCCACAGTTTGGAGACCACTGCCTTAGGTGATCTAACACTGCAGATGTAAAACTGAGGCTACAGAACAGGCGTGCCTAGGCACAGAAAGTGCTCTATATAATATAGGTACTTCTATTACAGTGATGGTGAACCTTGGCACCCCAGATGTTTTGGAACTACATTTCCCATGATGCTCATGCACTCTGCACTGTAGTTGAGCATCATGGGAAATGTAGTTCCAAAACATCTGGGGTGCCGAGGTTCTCCATCACTGTTCTATTATATAGAGAGATTTTAAAGGAAAAGGTAAATCGTTCAGGGTACTGCTTGGGGATAATAAACATGAAGACCACAACTCTTCATTTCATGGGTTCAGTTTAATGGCCAGTATAGGCCTAGCCTTGGGATTGGGATAAGCCATTTCAGTCCAGGAGAGGAGACTGTACAACAAGACTGAGAAGAAGCCTGGAGTTCGGCTTTACCGAAGCCTCCAAAAAAAAAAAATTTAGTAGGTAAAATCCTGTTTCTCTCTGTTGCTTTGACCTCTGCTGAAGGCTCTTCGGGGACCAGAGGACAAGGTCAGAAGACTCTTCAGGCAGAGCCGATAACGGGCCCGTCTATGATTGTACTTTTGTTGTTCCTCCAGCATGACGCGTTCTGGTGGCTACAAAACACTCCGTTTCCGAGCGTCTCTGGAAAGTACTCGGTGAACTCCTGTGAAGGATTTTCCTAACCGTCAGGCAGGAGTGATCACAAAGGCGCGGTAACGCTCGGGAGCATTGTGTGTTCTGTGCCGAGTCTAGAGGGGTCGTGTTGAAGAGTTTGCGTTAGTCCCTGAGGTTTCTGAGAAAGGGATGTTCAAGGTCATCTTCAACTTCGGAGGGGGTGAAAACGCTTTGTGGCCAATTTAACCACTTCAGCTCCGGAAGGGTTTTACCTTCCATCATGATCAGGCAATTTTCTGGTATTTAGCACTGCGCGTTTAACTGGTAATTGCGCGGTGATGCAACACTGTATGCAAATTACATTTCATATCTTTTTTTTTATTTTATTTTTTTTCCCCACAAATGAGCTTTGTTTTATGGTGGTATTTGATCACCAACAAGTGTGTGTGTGTGTGTGTGTGTATGTGTGTATAGATAGATAGATAGATAGATAGATATAGAGAGAGTTGGCCCACCCTTTGCAGCTACATAATGGCTTCAACTCTTCTGGGAAGGATAAGAAGGCCTGGCTCGCAGTCTCCGCTCCTAATTCATGCCGAAGGTGGTCTATGGGCTTGAGGTCAGGACTCTGTGCAGGCCCGTCAAGTTCCTCCCACCGCAAACTCACTCATCCATATCTTTATGGACCTTGCTTTGTGGACTGGTGCGCAGTCATGTTGGAACAGGAAGGGTCCATCCCCAAACTGTTCCCACAAATTTGGGAGCATGAAATTGTCCAAAATTTCTTGGTATGCTGACGCCTTAAGACCCCTTTCACACCAGGGCGTTTTGCAGGCGCTATAGCGTTAGAAATGGCTCCTGCAAAACGCCCTAAAGAAGCTGCACCATTGTGTGTAGCGTGAAAGCCCCGAGGGCTTTCACACTACAGCGGTTGCGCTGGCAGGACGTCAGAAAAAAGTCCTGCCAGCAGCTTCTTTGGAGCGGTGAAGGAGCGGTGTGTTTACCGCTCCTCCACCGCTGCTGCCCATTGAAATCAATGGGGCAGCGCCGTAATGCCGCCGGCAAAACGCCGCCATTGCGGCGTATTGCCGGCGGTTTTAACCCTTTCGCGGCCGCTAGCGCCTCAAATCCGGCGGTAAAACGCCGCTAAAAATAGCGACGTTTTACCGCCGACGCAAGGTGTGGTGTGAAAGGGGTCTAACAGTTCCTTTCACGCGGACGTTCCGTTCAGGTCCGCCTGTCAGTTTTTCAGGCGGACCTGAACGGATGCTCCATAGGGCTCTATGGAGAGTCAGATGTCAGCGGTGACATGTCTGCTGACATCCGAGCCGCTCCGATCCGAAAAAGTGTGACGGAGGAAAAAGCTATTTTTCCATCCGTGATCGGATCGGGTGACGACGGACGCTGCGGTCCGTCGTCAGCTGATCTCCCATAGGGGAGAGCGGCGCTGTGACAGGTCCGTCCCCTGCGCAGTGTGCAGAGACAAGACCTATCATCTTCCTGCTCAGTGGAGAACGCTCCGGCGATCCCCGCTGAGCAAACGGATATCCACGGGGCGGATCAGCACTGATCCGCCCCGTGTGAAAGGACCCTAAGGGGCCAAGCCTAACCCCTGAAAAACAACCCCACACCATAATCCCCCCTCCACCAAATGATTTGCACCAGTGCACAAAGCAAGGTCCATAAAGACACGGAGGAGCGAGTTTGGGGTGGAAGAACTTGACTGGCCTCACCTCTAACATGTTTTCTTCTAATACCCCGTACACACGAGCGGATTTTCCACTCAAGCTCGGCCTGCATATACACAACTGACAAAAGTTCTCTGAACTTTCGACCGTGAAGAACGCCGTGACATACAAAACTACGACGAGCCGAGAAAATTAAGTTCAATGCTTCCGAGCATGCGTCAAATTTGTTTCCGAGCATGCGTAGGAATTTTGCACGTCGGAATTTCCGATCTGAACTTTTTTCCGACTGAAAAATTGAGAACGTGCTCTCAATCTTTTCCTGGCCCGAAATTCCGCCAGCAAAAGTCCGATGGAGCGTACACACAATCGCGTTTTCCGACCAAAAGCTCTCATCGGACTTTTGCTGGCGGAATTTCCGGTAGTGTGGCATAAGGTTGTCCTGTGTTTGGCTCCATCCATCTTCCCACCAACTCAACCATCCCCGCAACAAGATGCTGCCACCACAATGTTTCACAGTGGGGATGGTGTGTTCAGGGTGATGTGCAGTGTTTTCCGCGACACATAGCGTTTTTGCTTGTAGGCCAAAAAGTTAAATTTTGGTCTCATCTGAGCAGATCACCTTCTAACACATGTTTGCTGTGTCCCCCCACATGACCTCTCACAAGCTGCAAACAGAACTTCTTATGGCTTTCTTTCAATAATGTCTTTCTTCTTGCCACTCTTCCATAAAGGTCAGATTTGTGGAGAGACGACTAATAGTTGTCCTGTGGACAGATTCAAGGGGTATGAAAATTTCAAGGGGTATGAATACTTTTTCAAGGCACTCTATGCTTTTTAGTTGAGGGTTTAGTACCCCTGTTGGGTTTTTATTGCTGTCTGTGTCTCTTTTGGGGAAAACAACCCCGACTATTGGTTCTGGTGACCGTTGTATCTACTTAAAGACCAACTCTGGGAAAAAAAACAAAAGTTTCCCATGCAGTGGGGCTGTGCTCGCAGTTCATGGGGTTAACTGCCCGTGTTTGTTGGGGGTGGGTTATAAGAGAGGAGATTTATTCCCTTAATCTTCCGATCCTCCCAGCACAAGACCGGTCTGGCATCTCCACGCTCCAGCGGTCTTGATTTGTGGGCTGTTCCTGATGTTGTCATCTTCCATAGACCAGAAACAGTCCACTGCTGGATTGTGGGGTGCCGTTTTCTGATGGAGCTAAGGATCGGGTGAGTATAAGCTTTCTCCTCACCCCTAGACAAAATGAGCATGCAGTTCCATTATATGAGCAGGGTTTTTTTTTTTTCCCCGAATTTCGGTTTTAAATCAGACTTTCACTCTCTGGAATCCTCCCACTGCCTTGATAAATGAACCTTTAAGAGAAACCTCATTATACTTTAAGAAGTGATTGGATATTATGACTTAACAATGACCGTTGTTGCCTATTTCGATCCTCTTCTGTTGATGATAAACTAATTTCTCTCTCTCTCTCTCTCTCTCTCTCTCTCTCTCTCTCTCTCTCTCTCTCTCTCTCTCTCTCTCTCTCTCTCTCTCTCTCTCTCTCTCTCTCTCTCTCTCTCTCTCTCTCTCTCTCTCTCTCTCTCTCTCTCTCTCTCTCTCTCTCTCTCTCTCTCTCTCTCTCTCTCTCTCTCTCTCTCTCTCTCTCTCTCTCTCTCTCTCTCTCTCTCTCTCTCTCTCTCTCACCGCGGTCTGGACTAGGACCGAGTGAGGCTCCAATCCAGACCGTTGGCCCACCAGCCTGCAGCAGAATCTCCGCTACGCAACAGTCATTGGTTTCTAGGACCACCAGTGTCTCAGCAGCCAATGGCGTGTGTGCCCGGCACCCCGCAGCAAGCTTCTCTGCCCAGCTCCCACCCTCCTGCCTGACTACAGGGACATATGCGCTGCTGGGTCACAACTGATCTATAATGATAAACTTGATACCCGGATCTAAAGGGACACTCTGAAGAGGACGCCTAATATAAGGGGGCTCTCTGATAAGAACATCTCATGTAAGAGGGCAATCTGATGGGGGATACCCAGTGTAGGGGGGTACTGTGATGAGGATGCCTGATGTAAGGGAACACCTTATGTAAAGGGGCACTCTGCTGGGGGGCGCCTGACGTAGGGTCTGGTGGGGGGCGCCTGACGTAGGGTCTGGTGGGGGGCGCCTGACGGCGCATGCTTGAGATTTGGACCTCAGCTAACGGAAGTTTAGCGACTGTACCTCCTTGAATTTTAATTCAATACCCCTGGCATATTGTATTTACACGTGTGTGTGTGTGTGTGTGTGTGTGTGTGTGTGTATGTGTATGTTTTTTGTTTCTGTTTTTTATTTTTATTTCTTCAGTCGCTACATCTTCATGGGAGGTAAGAGAGGAGGGGTTTTCTCGGCTAAGCACGCCCCCCTGCCTGCCTGCATGCCTGACCTAAGGGCAGATGGATTCCATAAAGTAAATGTTACATGAATGATCTGCTCTTACTCAAGATGGCTAGAAATGCTGGGGGGGGAGCGGTTGTGTTTTTTTTTGTTTTGTTTTTTTTTTGTTTTGTTTTTTTTTTTGTTTTGTTTTTTTTTGTTTGTTTTTTTAAACTGACTTCTGGACAAAATTAAGCATGCAGACAGAAATGGATGAGTTTAGTTTTTGAATAGTAAAATGGACTATCCACTTTACTTGGCTTCTCCAGACCATCTGGTTCTAGAAACAGACAATTGAATAGCCCATCTCTGCTGTCGAGTATTAGATTGGCAATCGGAATAGTCCCCTCTGCTCTTTGTAAGGAGAATATGTAGAAATATAATCCTTATTGCTTTTTCATTCTGCATATTTGCTGATTTTTTTATTTTATTTTTTTTATTTCAGGTGGATATAACACCAGCGCCCAACCAAAGTGATGCCCTGATGCTGCAGGAAGATGGCGGCGCACAGGTTGGAGCTGGCCAGCGACTAGAGGAAAAGCCCCCGGACCCCGCTGTCTCGGAGCCTGCTGTGACGGCACCGTTGTCCAAATCTAGAGGCAAGACTCGAGCACTTGAGGCCAAGCAAGCCGCTAACATGCTGGATACAAAAGTTCAAACCGCTTCGAGTAAACATGGTAAAAAACTAGAGTCTGCCAGGATTCCGGCTCAGGAGAAAGCAGCGGGCACAGAACCCCCTGCTCTCCGGCCTGCCGATGTGGATCCTTCCACGAAGCAAAAGCCTATCCTGGGCCCTGGATTACAAATTGCAGGCCAGCCGGTGGAGGCCTCCCACACAGTAGTCTCGTCTAGCTTTGGCACCCTTACCCCATTCACTATGAGCAGAATCTGCTTCTCCACCACTCAGGTCCCTACCGTGCAGAAGCTTCCTCTGTCCTTTCCAACCGGTACTGTCTTAGCGCCGAGCCAGCCCTTAGTTTACATCCCTCCAGCCAACTGTGGACAGCCCCTCAGTGTAGCTACCTTGCCTACCACGTTTGGCGTCACTCCGACTCTAACCCTTCCCATGCTGCCCGCCTGTTTGCAGGACAGATGTCTAATCCAGACCCTTCGGACATGCACACCCATGCTTTCGCCTCTCCACTTGGAAGACCCTTAACCACTGACCCTAAAGTGGCTACTACCGAAACAAACAAACCAGTCAGCACAGCCCCTTCCATTACCCTTACCAACAGCAATAGCATCATCCCATCTACGGCTGACGGCTCCATAGCCTCCACGGACACCACGTCCTGCACACTGTCCTCCACACTGTCCTCCGCACTTACAGCTTTACAGACTCTGTCCGCACATCCCACTCTTCCCATGGTTAACGTAAGCCCCATCGCCCTCACCACCTATTCAAGAACGCCTTCTAGCCTAGAACCTCAAAGCGATTCCTCCTCGTCATCCGTGTCCCCTTTAAAGTCCCCACCGCAGCTGGAGCGAGAAATGGTGTCTCCTCCGGATGTTTACGAAATGCCTTTGGACTTGTCCTCCAAATCCCACCGTCATAAACATGCCCCATCCAACCAACGTAAGACTCCTCCCATGCCAGTGTTAACGCCGGTGCATACCAGTGGGAAAGCCACCCTGACTACCGTCTTGTCCAGGTCCGACTGTAACTCCCAGCGGCTCATGCCAAACACCAGCAGCAGTGTTAACCAGACTTTACGGGGGGCGCCACTGGTCATGTTCCCAGAGTTCTTGAGAAACGGAGATCCGGGGTCACCACAGCTGGCGTCTGGGTCTTGGATCAAAAACTCTGCCGCTCTTATTAGTACCATTCCGGGTACTTACGTAGGGGTGGCCAACCCAGTGCCTGCCTCTGTGTTGTTGAACAAAGACTCGAACTTGAGCCTTAACACGGACACCCGCAATCTGGCAAAGCAGGAACCTATCTCAATCATTGACCAGGGAGAGCCAAAGAACTCAGGGTCGTGCGGCAAAAAAAACAGCCAGGCCAATGTCGACGGCCAGCAAGCCACCGAAAAAAGAAACCTTCTCGGACGGGTCCCTACAGTGAACTCCGTATGTCCGTCGAAGGATTGGACCTTATCTGGACACGGGACAGTACACCCAAAGTGTCCCTTAAACGGGAAGCCTAGCAATTCTCAGGTTCTGCCAGTTACTTGGTCTCCGTACCATCAGACGTCGCTGCTTTCCATCGGCTTACAGGCCGCAAGCACACTCCATTCAAACCAAGGTCCTCCTCACAGACTTCCTGTTGCAGAATACACTTTATTCCCCAACATTCTTCCAGCTGAGTCCAACGCAACGCCTCAAAGTACTGGTGACTCTGCGCTTAACGCCCAACTGAAAAACTCTACGGGAGCTGCTCCGGAGCTGGACACGTCGGCCAAGGCAAGGACGTGCGAGACTCTTTCGAAGCAGCATAAATCCCATACCAACAAAACACTGCTTGCACCAAAACCTTCTGCAGGAAATAACGTTCTATGCCCTCAGCCAGGTGTGGCAGACAGAGCAGATTGTAGTGTAAACTCTCTACAGGGGGTGGAGGAAAGCCTCCTTTTAAATAAAATTGCCGAAAAAACGAACTGCAAAGACAAAATTCGCCCAAAGCTGAGTTGCAGTCGAAAGATCTTCGGCGAGGCCAAGCCGAAAAACAAGGTCTTGGCCTCGTACATGACCAATGACCAGCTGCCCGCGGTTCAACCAAACGACGGTAGCCATGGCTTTTCTCTGCTGGGCCTGGACTGCGCTAAAACAGACTTGAAGGCCGATCTGCCGCAGGATCAGCCCACTCAGCGGAAACGGAGCCACAAGAAAGCACACGCGCCGGAGGCGACGCACTGCGTGCAGGAGGTGGACTTGAGCAAGGTCAAAATCGAGCGGATAGACGACGACGAGGAAAGCTTCGGACGCTTGCCGACCTTTAACGATTCGCCTTGGTCACCCATGGAAATGCCACCCATTACCAAAATCAAGGCCAGGGTAAAGAAGGAACCGGGGTTGAGGGGACGTATGAAGCGGGTGGAGGAATTAATGCCGACCAAGACCAGACAACCGAAGACGAAATGTAAATCTAAGCAAAAAGAAGATACAGATCACACCATGGAGGAACCTCCCAAACGGAAGGTGAGCAGACCCAATGATGCCGATAATTTGAGATGTTGTTGTGTGACTGTCACGATAGCAGAAACCTGCATCAACGTTCGTTCTGTGTGAATGTTGACAAAAGCGAATGTTTCTGAGCCATTTCCTCTCCAGGTTAGATGTACTTCATCCCCGATGGATTATACAATCTTCTTCCATCCATGGTGGGAGGTAAGAAAAGTGCCCAATTCTCCCATCACCGCAGTGTTATGGGGGAATCCCTCCCACGGAGCTATTGTGTTCTGCCGCCAGCAGTGATTGCATGAGAAAAATCTGCAGGGCTGGTTGGTAGATGGATCAAATATTGCCCAGTTTAGTAGGGACTGGTAGGTATTTTACCAAGTCATGCTTTTCTATAGCCAGCCAACTATGGATCGAATATTGGCCGGTTTAGTAGGGACTGGCTGAGATTCGGTCCATCTGTGGGCAGGCTGGTTGTATGGTTTAGTAGGGACTGACTGAGAGTCAATTGAGTTCAGTACCAGCCTGCCCATAGATGGACTGAATCTCGGGCCAGTCCCTACTAAACCGGACAATATTCGATCCATAGATGGCTGGCTTTAGAATAGCATGACTTGGTAAAATACCTCATAGCTACTAGATCAGTGGTCTCCAACTTTTGGCCCTGGGGCCAGATGCTGCCCTTTGCTTGCGTTTTATTTTTATTTTTTTTTCATCCAGCCCTTGGGACACCGACACCAATGATGGGGCACTATTCCTCCCACTGACACCAACAATAAAGCCAGCCATAGACTGCGGAGCAATTCTCTTTCCTGCATGGGTTGCAGGCAAGAAAATCGCTCCATTTCCCCCCCATCAACGCAGTCAGTGCTGATGGAGGGTGGTCAGTCGAGATTTGAACCATTTACCCCTATTGGCCACAACCAAAGCTTGAATAGTAGACTGGCCCTTTGTGTTCTCCTGGTGGTGGGGGGTGGGGGGGTGGTCAGATCGACATTTGAACCATTTACCCCTATTGGCCACAACCAAAGCTTGAATAGTAGACTGGCCCTTTGTGTTCTCCCGGCGGTGGGGGGTGGGGGGGGTGGTCAGTCGAGATTTGAACCATTTTACCCCTATTGGCCACAACCAAAGCTTGAATAGTAGACTGGCCCTTTGTGTTCTCCCGGCGGTGGGGGGTGGTCAGTCGAGATTTGAACCATTTTACCCCTATTGGCCACAACCAAAGCTTGAATAGTAGACTGGCCCTTTGTGTTCTCCGGGGGGTGGTCAGTCGAGATTTGAACCATTTTACCCCTATTGGCCACAACCAAAGCTTGAATAGTAGACTGGCCCTTTGTGTTCTCCCTGCGGTGGGGGGTGGGGGCGTGGTCAGATCGACATTTGAACCATTTACCCCTATTGGCCACAACCAAAGCTTGAATAGTAGACTGGCCCTTTGTGTTCTCCCGGCGGTGGGGGGTGGGCAGTCGAGATTTGAACCATTTACCCCTATTGAACACAACCAAAGCTTGAATAGTAGACTGGCCCTTTGTGTTCTCCCGGCGGGGGGGGTGGTCAGTCGAGATTTGAACCATTTTCCCCCTATTGGCCACAACCAAAGCTTGAATAGTAGACTGGCCCTTTGTTTTGGAAAGTTTTCGGACACTCCTTCACTAGATGACGATCTCTGTAAAAAAAAGTATTTATTGCCTGTGATCCACCGGCTCCTTCTAGTGGCCACAATGTGGTAATTTCCAGATTCACACATCTATGAATGAATCGTAGCATTCAACCTGGAGAGGAAATAACTTGGTAACGTTTGGATTTTTGCACACCCCCCCTGTCACAAAGAACAAATGCCCAGTGCCTTGCAAAATATTCATACCTCTTTTAAATTTTCCACATTGTCATGTTGCTACCAAAAAGTGTAAAATGTAATTTATTGGGATTTCTGTGATGGACCAACACAAAGTGGCACATAATTGTGCAGTGGAAGGAAAATGATAAATGGTTTTCAATGTTCTTTGCAAATAAATATGTGAAAAGTGTGGGGGGTACATTTGTATGGCGCCCCCCGGAGTCAATACTTTGTAGAACCGCCTTTCTCTGCAATTACAGCTGCAAGTCTTTTTGGGGATGTCTCTACCAGCTTTGCACATCTAGAGAGGGACATTTCTGCCCATTCTTCTTTGCAAAATATCTCAAGCTCTGTCAGATTGGATGGAGAGCGTTTTGATCAGCAATTTTTAAGTCTTGCCACAGATTCTCAATTGGATTTAGGTCTGGACTGTGACTGGGCCATTATAACACATGAATATGCTTTGTAGCTCTGGCTGTATGTTGGGGGTCGTTGTCCTGCTGGAAGGTGAACCTCCACCCCAGTCTCAAGTCTTTTGCAGACTCTAATGGCGTGTACACATGATCGTAAATTCCACAGCAAAAGTCAGATGAGAGCTTTTGGTCGGAAAATACGATCGTGTGTGTACGCTCCATCGGACTTTTGTTGGCGGAATTTCCACCAGCAAAAGATTGAGAGCATGTTCTCTATTCTTTGGTCGAAAAAAGTTTGGAGCGGAAATTCCGATCGTCTGTACAAATTCAGACGTGCAAAATTACTACGCATGCTCGGAAACAATTTGATGCATGCTTGGAAGCATTGAACTTTTCCTAGGCTCGTCGTAGTGTTGTACGTTTGAAAGTTCAGAGAACTTTTGTGTGACTATGTGTGGGCAAGCCAAGCTTGAGTGGAATTTCATTGAAAAAACCATCCAAGTTTTTTCAGACGGAAAATCTGCTCGTGTGTACGCGACATAACAGGTTTTCTTCTAAGATTGCCCTGTATTTGGCTCCATCCATCTTCCCATCAACTCTGACCAACTTCCCTGTGGGGATGCTTTTCTTCAGCAGGGACAACAAGATGCTGCCACCACCATGTTTCACGGTGGGGATGGTGTGTTCAGGCTGTCATGCAGTGTTAGGCTGGATTCACACCAATGCAGTTTTAGTGCTTTTTGCTTTTTGCAGATTTGCACTGCAGTCCATTTAACATGGTTTCCTATGGAACACGTTCTGTAGAGCAAATCTGCAAAAAGCACAAAAAAATGCAGATTTGTGGAGAGCACCACTAATGCCCTGTACACACGATCGGACATTCCGACAACAAAATCCATTGATTTTTTTTTTTTCCGACAGATGATGGCTCAAACTTGTCTTGCATACACACGGTCACACAATGTTGTCAAATTCTGAACGTCAAGAACGCGGTGACGTACAACACGTCTGACGAGCTTGAAAAAAATTGAAGTTCAATAGCCAGTGCGGCTCTTCTGCTTGATTCTGAGCATGCATAGAACTTCGGAATTTCCGACAACGGATTTTGTTGTTGGAAAATTTGAGATCCAGATCTCAAATTTTGTGTCGGAAATTCCGATGGAAAATGTCCGATGGAGCCCACACACGGTCAGAATTTCTGACCAAAAAGCTCCCATCGAACATTTTCGATGTGTACGCGGCTTTATAGTTGTCCTGTGGACAGATTCTCCCACCTGAGCTGTGGATCTCTGCAGCTCCTCCAGAGTTACCATGGACCTCTTGGCTGCTTCTCTGATGAATGCTCTCCTTGCCCGGCCTGGTCAGTTTAGGTGGACGGCCATGTCTTGGCAGGTTTGCAGTTGTGCCATACTCTTTCCATTTTCGGATGATGGATTGAACAGAGCTCCGTGAAATGTTCAAAGCTTAGAATATCTTTTTTATAACCCAACCCTGCTTTACACTTCTCCACAACTTTATACCTGACCTGTCTGGTGTGTTCCTTGGCCTTCATGATGCTGTTTGTTCACTAAGATTCTCTAACAAACCTCTGAGGGCTTCACAGAACAGCTGTATTTATACTGAGATTAAATTACACACAGGTGGACTCTATTTACTAATTAGGGGACTTCTGAAGGAAATTGGTTCCACCAGATTTTAGTTGGGGGTATCAGAGTAAAGGGGGCTGAACACAAATGTACCCCACACTTTACAGATATTTATTGGTAAAAAATGTTGAAATACATTTATCGTTTTCCTTCCGCTTCACAATTATGTTCCACTTTGTGTTGGTCTATCACATAAAATCCCAATAAAATACATTTACATTTTTGGTGGTAACATGACAAAATGTGGAAAATTTCAAGGCCCTGTACATGCATTTTCACAGGACAAGAATATCTGCAAATGTTTTATAAATACGCCCCATTTTGTTTGTTCCTTTTACCGGTTTGAAAATTAGTTTAGGATTGTAGTAAATGGTAGGAACGAGAATCTTTACGAGTACTCTTGCAAATGCTCCCGATGCCCAAAACTTGTGGCGCCCGTACAAAGCGAGTCGGTGCAAATCGCACTGCAAAGAATCACACGAGGTTTAAACAGGAAGGCGCTGCGATTTCTGTCTGAATTGCATGTGGTTTCACGCGCCGCTCCTGTGTGGGGGAACCGGCATGCGATTCAGACAGGAATCGCACCGCATTCCTGTTCACAACTCGTGCGATGCTTTGCGCCCGTTCATTTTTGTATGGCTGCCAATCGCACCGCAAAGTATCGGTGCATTCCTTAGTAAACGGTATTACATGCAATAAAAGAACCTTGGTGGTTTTCAGTTGTGTAGCAAAGTTTGGGGTTTTTTTTTTTTTTTTTTTTTTTTTTTTTTTAGTTGGCGTAACATTATCTTTCACAATACATAAAAAAATTACTTTACTGTTTGTCTTATTTTTTAATTCAAAAAAGTGTATTTTGTTCCAAAAAAAAGTGCGCTTAGAAGACCGATGCGCTAATACGGTGTGATAGAGTATTGAAACGACCGCCATTTTATTCTCTAGGGTGTTAGAAAAAAAATGTATAATGTTTGGGGGTTCGAAGTAATTTTCTAGCAAAAAAAAAAAGTTTTTAACTTGTAAACACCAGGTCTGAAAAAAGAGGCTCGGTCTTGGGCTGGGTTCACACTGCTGCGGTGTGCGAGATCGGATGTGATTCGCACCGCACTGCAGATCACATGCGATCTCTGTGCGATGCGATTTCAGCCATACAGATAGTATGGCTGAATTTGCATCGCATCCGGCCCAAACTCATACAGGACCCTTTTTTTTTTGGTCCGCAGCAGAATCGGATCGCATGGGTGTTCACACCATGCGATGTGATTCCTGTCCGAGTTTGAAGATCGCACTGCGATATGCGGACTGATTTGGAGGTGTCATTAACTTTTCACTGGCACTCCCAGCAGTTCGCATAGGGCAGTGTGAACTGCCGCCGGGAGGCATGCGATGTGGGAACCCGCAGTAGATTCGCAGCGTTCCCGCATCGCAGCAGTGTGAACCCAGCCTTAAAGTGGTTAAAAACCATACCAGACTTTAAAAAGGAAGTAAAGGCAAATTTTTTTTTTTTTTTTTTTTTTTTAAAAAGCACACCCTGTAAGGCAAAGGCATAATGAGCTAGTATGCATAGCATACTAGCTCATTATGAATAACTTACCTGAGAATGAAGCCCCCGAAGCGGTCCTCCGTCTTCCTCTTCGCCGCTGCCACGGATCCCAGAGCAACTTCCAGGTCTCGCGGCTCCGGCGCTGTGATTCGCTGGAGCCGCGATGACATCACTCCCGAGCATGCACCATAGACAGCCGTGGCTGTCTTGGGGTAAATATCTCCTAAACCGTGTAGGTTTAGGAGATATTTCTTGGACCTACAGGTGAGCCTTAATCTAGGCTTACCTGTAGGTCAAAGTTGGTTGTAAGGGTTTACAACCACTTTAAAGCGGGGTTCCACCCTAAAGTGGAACTTCCGCTGATCGGAACCCTCCCCCCCCCTCCGGTGTCACAATTGGCACCTTACAGGGGGGAGGGGGGTGGAGATACCTGTCAAAGACAGGTAGTTACACGCACTTCCGGGCATAGACTCCCGTGGGAGTCTACGCCATTTCCTGTCCTGCCGCGCTGTCTGCTGGGACACACACGGGTCCCAGAGACGGCGCGGAGATTTCCTATTGCTCGCGCAGTAGGGAACCGGGAAGTGAAGCCGATTCGCTTCACTTCCTGATTCCCTCACCTAGAATGGTGGCAGCAGCCGAGAGCCGAGCGATCGATCGGCCTCGGCTGCCGGCATCGCTGGAACCCGGGACAGGTGAGTGTCCGTTTATTAAAAGTCAGCAGCTGTAGTATTTATAGCTGCTGGCTTTTAATATTTTTTTTGTAGGTGGAATCCCTCTTTAAGGACCCCATGCTGTGTGTTAATTTTTTTTTTTCCCCCCCCCATTGCTGGCAATGATGAGCCCACTGGTGACTCATGGGTTGCTACGGAAGCAGGGGTTGGCTTGCCCGTTTTGCTCCTTAGCAACAAGCTATTCTTCATATGGAATTCAGATCGGTCGATCGATTTTCAACCCCCCTCTAATCGTTCCAAAAATTTGAAATTTGTTAGAAAACTGATGTAAAAACAACTTAAGAAGATGAAACCCTCCTGTGAAAGTGTCAGAACAGCACTGTGCTGGGACCCGGCAATCCGCAGTTGGGTTGTGTGGGCTCTTCAAGACATCCCGGTTGTCGGCCATCCTCATTATCGCACACGGACGCCGCTAAGCTGTTCGAGATACGGTGAGCGAGGGGAAAAAAGTATTTGATCCGCTGCTGATTTTGTACATTTGCCCACTGACTAAGAAATGATCCGTCTATCATTTTAATGGTCGGTTTATTTTCACAGTGAGACACGGAACAACAACAAAAATATCCCCAAAAAAAACGCATTTCGAAAAAGTTATAAATTGATTTGCATTTCAATGAGTGAAATAAGTAGAGCTGGAACAACGAATCGATTATGAAATTAATCGATTTACTATTTTCATAATCGATTAATCAGCCAGTAACATAATGGGGTTAAATTTAATGAGTCTAATGATATTTACCAGATTGACCATTTAATAGTATATCTCTCCTCTAATAGTATATACAGTATATCTCTTCTAATAATGTATACAGTATATAGCCTCTAATGGTAAATACAGTATATCTCTCCTATAATGGTATATATCCTCTAATAGTATATACAGTACAGTATATCTTCAATAGTATATCTCCTCTAATAGTATATACAGTATATATCCCCTATAATATATACAGTATATCTCTTCTGTCTGTTATTCTCAGAGTGGATTAGATATTTTGCTCCCTAACCATATAGTTGGTTATGTATAGTTACTATTACATATAGAGATATTTAAGGATAAATTGCTTTTTTTTTTTTTTTTTAAACTTTGCATATTAACTAAATTATACACCACACTTTTTTTCTAAGGTTATTAACTGATTAATTGATCGAAGCAATAATCGGCCAACTAATCAATTATGAAAATAATCGTTAGTTGCAGCCCTAGAAATAAGTATTTGACCCCTTTGCAAACTATAACTTTGGTACTTGGTGGCAAAACCCTTGGTGACAATCGCAGAGGTCAGACGTTTCTTGTAGTTGGCCACCAGGTCTGCACACCTCTCAGGAGGGATTTTGTCTCACTCCTCCCTGCAGATCCTCTCCATGTCATTAAGGTTTCGAGGCCAACATTTGGTAACTCGAACCTTCAGCTCCCTCCACATATTTTCTATGGGATTAAGGTCTGGAGACTGCCTAGGCCACTCCAGGACATTAATGTGCTTCTTCTTGAGTCACTCCTTTGTTGCCTTGGCCATGTGTTTTGGGTCATTGTTATGCTGGAAGACCCATCCATGACCCATTTTCAATGCTCTGGCTGAGGGAAGGAGGTTCTCACCCAAGATTTGATGGTACATGGCCCAGTCCATCGTCCCTTTGATGCAGTGAAGTGGTCCTGTCCCCTTAGCAGAAAAACACCCCCAATGCATAATGTTTCCACCTCCATGTTTGATGGGGATGGTGTTCTTGGGGCCATAGGCAGCATTCCTCCTCCTCTTCCTCCAAACACGGGGAGTGGAGTTGATGCCAAAGAGCTGGATTTTGGTCTTATCTGACCCCAACACTTTCCCCCAGTTCTCCTCTGAATCATTCAGATGATCATTAGAAATCTTCAGACGGGCTGTACATGTGATTTCTTGAGCAGGAGGACCTTGCGGACGCTGCAATCTTTCACAGCATAGTGTGTTTCCAGATTTCTTGGTGACGATGGTCCCAGCTGCCTTGAGATCATTGACAAGATTCTCTTGTGTAGTTCTGGGCTGATTCCTCGCCGTCCTCATGATCATTGAAACTCAACGAGGTGAGATCTTCCATGGAGCCCCATACCGAGGGAGAGTGACCGTTATTTTGTGTTTCTTCTATTTACGAGTGATCACACCAACCGTTGTCACCCTCTCACCAAGCTGCTTGGCGATGATCTTGTAGGTCTACAATCTTGTCCCCGACATCCTTGGACAGCTCTTTGGTCTTGGCCATGGTGGAGAGATTGGAATCTGATTGATTGCTTCTGTGTACAGGTGTCTTTTATACAGGTAACAAGCTGAGATTAGGAGCACTCCCTTAAAAGGAGTTCTCCTGATCGCAGCTCATTACCTGTATAGAAGAAATGTGGGAGCCAACAATCGTGTTGATTGATGAGGGATCAAATACTTCTTTCACTCATTAAAATGCAAATCAATTAAACTTTTTTGAAATGTGTTTTTTTTTTTTTTTTTGCTGGATATTTTTGTTGTTCTGTCTCACTATTAAAAAAATAAACCGACCATTAAAATTATAGCCGGATCGTTTCTTTGTCAGTGGGCAAAAGTACAAAATCGTCAGGGGGTCAAATATTTTTTTCCCTCAGTGTTTTTCAACCAATTATTTTATATATTTTTTTTTTCTCCAACCATAATTTTCCCATCAACATGTTCTTTTCACGTTCCTGAATATGGCGTAGGCGTGCCGTTTATTCCTTTGCAAAAGTTCTTGACCTATTATTTAAAGTGGTTGTAAACCCTTACAAACCACTTTGACCTACAGGTAAGCCTAGATTAAGGCTTTACCTGTAGGTCCAAGAAATATCTCCTAAACCTACACGGTTTAGGAGATATTTGCCGAAAGACAGGCACCGCTGTCTACGGCGCACTGAGCGCGCCGCAGTTAACGGCGATATGCCGCGAGTGGCAGCTCCCGTGCGCAGGAGTGACGTGATCACGGCTCCGACTAATGACAGCGCTGGAGCAGCGAGACCCACCGAGAAGATGGATGCTCCGGACTACAGGGGACAGCAGTGACTTCGCTGGCTCCTGTGTCAGGTAAGTGACACATAATGGACTACGATGTGATGCGATGCACAGTAGTCCATTATGCTTTACCTTTGCAGGGAATCAGAGGAAGTAAACCCATCAGGGTTTACTTCCTCTTTAATTTTCATGAACTGATCCCTTTACTCATGGCTTGTTGTTCGATCTTCTAAAGACGGCGCCCACTTGGCGGTCTTTGGGAGAGAGGCAGTCCTCTCGCGGCTTCTTTGCTGCCCTTGGCACAGTCCACTGTTTAGACCACAGGGGTAGGCAACCTGGGGCCCCTCCAGCTGTTGTAGAACTACATTTCCCATGAGGCATTGCAAGGCTTACAGTTACAATTACTCGCAGAGGCATGATAGGACTTGTAGTTCTGCAACATCTGGAGGGCCTCAGGTTGCCTACCCCTGGTTTAGACCATGGGGGTCAATTTGCTAAAACTGGGTAGTGCAAAATCTGGTGCCGCTCTGCATAGAGACCAATCGTCTTCTAGGTTTTATTGTCAAAGCTTCATTGAACTTCCATGAATTAAAACGAATCATTTTAAGCACCAGCGGAACATGGTTTGTCTCATCCCTGTAACTGCTACATCTGGAAGAGAGCTTGTTCTTTTGAAGAACAGATTTACTGGCTGGATCACCGGGCAAATGAAAAAAGCCAAAAGAAAAGTTAAAAAAAAAAATAAGAAAATGATTGCAGTCGTCACATCTAAGAATTGGTAACCTGCAATATGCTTGTTTGCTTTTCTTTTGGGTTTAACACTGCTTTAATGTTGTTTAAAAATAATTTTTTTTTTTTTTCAGTGTACTTTATTTAAAGGGTTATGCTGACATCAGAAGGTGGTGTGTAACTTACAGGTGGAGCCTGGTGGGCGGAGTCTTCTATGTCCTGGACACTCCCAACAGTGAGGTCATCCCACTGCAGTTCCTGTCTCTATTCCTGTTCCCCTGGGAGCTTAGTTGTGTTCCCACTCACCTTTATGTGCTCCAGCCTGTTACATTCTCCATCATGTAAAATGAATACAGTCAGCACAGGGATGGTGGGAACCCCTCATAATGGACACAGTAGGTGTACAGACCTGGGAACACAGCACAGGCATGGTGGGAACCCCTCATAATGGGCACAGTAGGTGTACAGACCCGTGAACACAGCACAGGGACGGTGGTAACCCCTCATAATGGGCACAGCGGGTGTACAGACCCGGGAACTCAGCACAGGGATGGTGGGAACCCCTCATAATGGGCACAGTAGGTGTACAGACCCGGGAACTCAGCACAGGGATGGTGGGAACCCCTCATAATGGGCACAGTAGGTGTACAGACCCGTGAACACAGCACAGGGACGGTGGTAACCCCTCATAATGGGCACAGCGGGTGTACAGACCCGGGAACTCAGCACAGGGATGGTGGGAACCCCTCATAATGGGCACAGTAGGTGTACAGACCCGGGAACTCAGCACAGGGATGGTGGGAACCCCTCATAATGGACACAGTAGGTGTACAGACCCGTGAACACAGCACAGGGACGGTGGTAACCCCTCATAATGGGCACAGCGGGTGTACAGACCCGGGAACTCAGCACAGGGATGGTGGGAACCCCTCATAATGGGCACAGTAGGTGTACAGACCCGGGAACTCAGCACAGGGATGGTGGGAACCCCTCATAATGGACACAGTAGGTGTACAGACCCGTGAACACAGCACAGGGACGGTGGTAACCCCTCATAATGGACACAGTAGGTGTACAGACCCGTGAACACAGCACAGGGACGGTGGTAACCCCTCATAATGGGCACAGCGGGTGTACAGACCCGGGAACTCAGCACAGGGATGGTGGGAACCCCTCATAATGGGCACAGTAGGTGTACAGACCCGGGAACTCAGCACAGGGATGGTGGGAACCCCTCATAATGGACACAGTAGGTGTACAGACCCGTGAACACAGCACAGGGACGGTGGTAACCCCTCATAATGGGCACAGCGGGTGTACAGACCCGGGAACTCAGCACAGGGATGGTGGGAACCCCTCATAATGGACACAGTAGGTGTACAGACCCGTGAACACAGCACAGGGACGGTGGTAACCCCTCATAATGGACACAGTAGGTGTACAGACCCGTGAACACAGCACAGGGACGGTGGTAACCCCTCATAATGGGCACAGCGGGTGTACAGACCCGGGAACTCGGCACAGGGACGGTGGTAACCTCTCATAATGGACACAGTAGGTGTAAAGACCTGGGAACTCAGCACAGGGATGGTGGGAACCCCTCATAATGGGCACAGCAGGTGAGAAGCAGGTGAACAAACCCAGTGACCTGGCACAGGGGTGTTGGGAACTCCTCATAATGGGCACAGAAAGTGTACAGACCTGGGAACTCAACACATGGATTTTGGGAAACCCTCATAATGGACACTATCAGTCTGTCCTGAATTGGCAAATTTAAGAGTGTCTCTTCAAAGGCCAACTCGGTTAATATCTAATTTATTATTTTTTTGACTGTCCCTAGGAATGCAGAATTGAGGGACAGAGGTTCTAACCCTTTCTGTCATCATCAGTGGTGCAGTACTGCACATTGCCCACCCAATTTTGAAGGCCAGATGGCCGGGGGAGGCTGCTCTTGTCTGGCAGGGTCTCCCTAACTGAGGTCCTCATAATCCAGGAAGTGATAGAACTGTAAAAAGACACAGGAGGGTGCAAGCGCCTAGTGCATTGCCATCACCAGATTTCATCAAATACAAGAGTCAAAAACATACAAAGTACAAGCATTTCAAAACTCATCTCCAGCTTTAGCCAGTGCCAGAATTCCTGCGGTTAGAAAGCTGACATGTTTCGGGGCACATGCCCCCTTTCTCAGATCTGAACTTAACCACTTTAGCCCTGGACCAATAAACAGCCTAAGGACCAGAGGTCTTTTTACAATTTCGCACTGCACTGCTTTAACTGGTAATTGCGCGGTCATGCAATGTTGTACCCAAACGAAATTTGCGTCCTTTTCTTCCCACAAATAGAGCTTTCTTTTGATGGTATTTGATTGCCTCTGCGATTTTTATTTTTTGCGATATAAATGGAAAAAGACCGAAAATTTTGAGAAAAAATTATATTTTCTACTTTTTGTTATAAGAAAAATCGAATAAACTCAATTTTAGTCATACATTTAGGGCAACATTTATTCAGCCACATGTCTTTAGTAAAAAAAATGTCAAGCGTATATTTACACAGCTTTTAATTTACGACTGCCTATCTCATTTCTTGAGGTGCTAAAATGGCAGGGCAGTACAACCCCCCCCCCCCCCCCAAATGACCCCATTTTGGAAAGTAGACACCCCAAGGAAGTTGTGGAGGCATGTTGAGCCCATTGAATTTTATTTTTTTTTTTGTCCCAAGTGATTGAATAATGACACACAAAAAAAAAAAAAAAAGTTTACAAAAAGTTGTCACTAAATGATATATTGCTCACACATGCCATAGTTATATGTGGAATTGCACCCCAAAATAAATTCTGCTGCTTCTCCTGAGTACGAGGATACCACATATGTGGGACTTTTTGGGAGTCTAGCTGCCTTCAGGATTTCTAAGGGTGCAAATTTTTGATTTCACTCCTCACTACCTATCACAGTTTCAAAGGCCATAAAATGCCAAAATAGCACAAAACCCCCCAAAATGACCCCATTTTGGAAAGTAGACACCCCAAGCTATTTACTGAGAGGCATGTTGAGTCCATAAAATATTTTATATTTTGCCACAAGTTGCAGGAATTTTACAAATTTTTTTTTTTTTTTTTTGCACAAAGTTGTCACTAAATGATATATTGCTCACACATGCTATGGGCAGAAGTCAAATTACACCCCAAAATAAATTCTGCTGCTTCTCCCGAGTACAGGGATACCACATGTGGGGGACTTTTTGGGAGCCTAGCCGCGTACGGGACAACGAAAACCGGATTTAAATATAAAATGCTACCAAAAAAACTGTTAGCAATCGCAGGGATCAGGCCTGACTCTGCGAACGCTGCAGTTATGTGTTTAGTGTTTTGTAAGTGACAGTGATCGATCAATACTGGACTTGGGTGGGCTGGGCAGAGGGGCAAAATGCAGGTGCCAGCAGGTATCTGGGCTGATCCCACTAACAATGCGTTTTTTTGGAACTCTAAACTGCTGGGGATGCTAGTATAGATCTGATCAGATCAGATATTGATCTGTTCAGATTCTATACCACTATGGGAGGTTTATACTTTGCGCGTGGGTGTTGGCGGTACTGGCACTAACCTTGCGCTGCCTGGGGTGACGCAGACCCTGACCCTAAAACCTAATTGATATCCCCCGCCGGGTGATCAGGGGGTTAAACCTTTATTGGGTAATAAATGGTGGGTGCCCTGATGCTATAAAAATCTAACTAACCAGAGTCGCCCGTAACACTTATACGGTGATCACTAGTGAAAGGGTTAACTAGGGGCAATCAGGGGGTTCAAATTTTTATTAGGTAGTATATGGGGGTCCCTGGCGCTGTATAAAAACCTGACGGGGAACCTAAATAACTAACTAGCTAACCAGCGTCACCAGTGACACTTATACAGTGATCGCTGGTGAAAGGGTTAACTAGGGGCAATCAGGGGGTTAAAACCATTATTGGGTAGTATATGGGGGTACCTAGCGCTATAAAAACCTGGCGGTGAACCTAAAAAAACTAGCTACCTAGCGACATCAGTGACACTAATGCAGCGATCAGAAAAATGATCGCTTAGTGACACTGGCAAAAGGGGGTGAAAGGGTTAACTCTAGGGGCAATCAGGGGGTTAAACCTTTATTGGGGGGTGATAGGGGGCTACCCTGGACCTAACACTAACTGCCCTGACAGTTTTTACTTTTACAACTGACACTGAATGCAGTGATCAGTAAATAAATGATCAATGCAATCAGTGACACTGTGACTGGAGGGGGGACGGGGGGGATCGGGGGGGGGGTTTGTGTACCTATGTGTTAGAGTAGTGTTTTGGTGCACTTACTTTCTGTCTTCTCCTCGTAGTCCGGTCAAAAAGACCGCCCCGAGGAGAATGACACCACTTCCTCCTTCCTGTGTATACAATACACAGTGGGAGGAAGCTTCTCATTGGCCAGGAGCGATCGAGAGGGGGTGGCCAGAAACCAACGGCCATCCCCTCATCACGGATCGCTCCTGCAGCGAACCGGACCGCCGTATCCAGTGGGAGAGGGTCCGATCGGACCCCCCACCCGCTGGAAGGCAGGCACGTACATGTACGTGCTTGTACCTGCCTGTGCCATTGTAATGATGTACATTGCCAATACGGCGGTCCTTAAGTGGTTAAGGAAGGAGGCATGTCCCCGAAACACGTCAACTTTCCAACCGCAGCAATTCTGGCAGCGCCTAAAGCTAGAGTTGAGTTTTGAAATGCTTGTACTTTCTCAAGTCTGTGTGAATATTTTTGGTTCTTGTATTTAATAAGAAGTGGTGGTGGTAATGCAATAGGCATTTACACCTTCCTGTGCCTTTTGTACAGTTTTTGTCTGGCGTTTCCCCGCTTGAATTGGGCAGCATCAGTGTGAGCACTTAACTATTACATTCCCCAGGAAGAGATGGATCACATGAACAATGCCGGACCATAGGTCAGTCCAAAGTGATACAGTATCCGAATAATCGATCCAACAGTGGTATCCATTTCCGATAGTGTCCCTATAAATTCGTCCTATAAATTCAGTTTGTAATTGGGCTATTTGAGTCCTCAGAAGAATATATACAACACCCAAGCCCTGATGAAGGGAAGGGAGCATTTAGACTCCCAAAACGCATGGGGTTGTTTTTGATGAACGGTTTCCTTGGTCCGTTTTTTGTGGTTTGGCGCTCTTCATCCTGTCTTTCTTTCTTTTTTTTTTCAAAACTAAAACCAAGTTGGCTGGAGTTGTTAATTAAATTCCCTCCATTTTTGTTCCACTGGGTCCAGGAATGTTGACAGCGTAGTCCTCATCCACAAGGTTTCCCGCTGTTTGCTTACTTTTGTATCCTGTTTTATTTCAGCGGAGGAGACGGTCAGCATCCGCAGGCCCCGAGAAGAAGGAACCCAAAGCGGCAAAGTCCAAGAAGGAGCCAGCTGTCGGCCGGACCAGGAGACGGAGGAGGAAGGTGATAAAGAGCGAGCCTCTGGATCCGGAGTACGATCTCGGTAAGGAGAGAAAACTTGGGTGAGGTTGTTCCAAAATGGGGCAGGTTGGAAGAATAACGTCTGGTATTTCAGATATGACTGGAATGTGGCGGGAGGAGTTGCCCTCTGGCTTGTCACCAAGTTGTGAGACCACCCTGCTCTACTTTCTCTTGCTTTGACAGTGGTGTTCTCGGGTGTTCCCTCTTCTCCTGTTTTATCCTTCATGATATAAAATGGGATCCAACAGGAAGAGAAGCAACACCTAGCAGACCCGAGAACCCAAACTGTATCTTCTAAGGGCCTGCAGTGGTGAGATCTATTTGATTTTCTTATTTATTATCGTTCTTTGGTGAACACTGGAGACTTCTAGGTATTGCCTGGCACTTGGAGACATGGGCTTGTTTACCAAGTCCCTTCGCCTACCCCACCATTTTTGTTTGTGGGGCCATGTATGTGTCTGAACTGTATTCATTTGTGTCTGTCAGCTTTTTCCAACCAGGGTTCCTCCAGAGGTTGCTGGGGGTTCCTTGAGCTGTGGCTCTTTGACCTTCCACCTGATGGTGCCTCCATAGTTCCACAGCCAGCGGCACTTGGCAGATTCAGTGGCACAACAGCAGAAATCCTTTTAGCTGTCTGTAAGGGGGATGCTTCCATCTGGCCACCAATGTTGGAGACATTCTTTCCCCTGACCTCCAGTGTAAGGAGCATTCTTCCCACTGACCACCAATGTAAGCATTGTTCTTGCCTTTGGCCTTCAATGTAAGGAGCATTCTTCTCAGTGACCACCCAGTCATGGGCCTTATTTCTCCCCCTGATCAATAATGTAAGGAGCGTTGTTCCCATTGACCTCCAATGTAAGGAGCGTTGTTCCCATTGACCTTCAATGTAAGGAGCGTTGTTCCCATTGACCTTCAATGTAAGGAGCGTTGTTCCCATTGACCTTCAATGTAAGGAGCGTTGTTCCCATTGACCTTCAATGTAAGGAGCGTTGTTCCCATTGACCTCCAATGTAAGGAGCGTTGTTCCCATTGACCTCCAATGTAAGGAGCGTTGTTCCCATTGACCTTCAATGTAAGGAGCGTTGTTCCCATTGACCTTCAATGTAAGGAGCGTTGTTCCCATTGACCTCCAATGTAAGGAGCGTTGTTCCCATTGACCTCCAATGTAAGGAGCGTTGTTCCCATTGACCTCCAATGTAAGGAGCGTTGTTCCCATTGGCCTCCAATGTAAGGAGCGTTGTTCCCATTGACCTCCAATGTAAGGAGCGTTGTTCTCATTGACCTTCAATGTAAGGAGCGTTGTTCCCATTGACCTTCAATGTAAGGAGCGTTGTTCCCATTGACCTCCAATGTAAGGAGCGTTGTTCCCATTGACCTTCAATGTAAGGAGCGTTGTTCCCATTGACCTTCAATGTAAGGAGCGTTGTTCCCATTGACCTTCAATGTAAGGAGCGTTGTTCCCATTGACCTTCAATGTAAGGAGCGTTGTTCCCATTGACCTCCAATGTAAGGAGCGTTGTTCCCATTGACCTCCAATGTAAGGAGCGTTGTTCCCATTGGCCTCCAATGTAAGGAGCGTTGTTCCCATTGACCTCCAATGTAAGGAGCGTTGTTCCCATTGACCTTCAATGTAAGGAGCGTTGTTCCCATTGACCTTCAATGTAAGGAGCGTTGTTCCCATTGACCTCCAATGTAAGGAGCGTTGTTCCCATTGACCTTCAATGTAAGGAGCGTTGTTCCCATTGACCTTCAATGTAAGGAGCGTTGTTCCCATTGACCTTCAATGTAAGGAGCGTTGTTCCCATTGACCTCCAATGTAAGGAGCGTTGTTCCCATTGACCTCCAATGTAAGGAGCGTTGTTCCCATTGACCTCCAATGTAAGGAGCGTTGTTCCCATTGGCCTCCAATGTAAGGAGCGTTGTTCCCATTGACCTCCAATGTAAGGAGCGTTGTTCCCATTGACCTTCAATGTAAGGAGCGTTGTTCCCATTGACCTTCAATGTAAGGAGCGTTGTTCCCATTGACCTCCAATGTAAGGAGCGTTGTTCCCATTGACCTTCAATGTAAGGAGCGTTGTTCCCATTGACCTTCAATGTAAGGAGCGTTGTTCCCATTGACCTTCAATGTAAGGAGCGTTGTTCCCATTGACCTTCAATGTAAGGAGCGTTGTTCCCATTGACCTCCAATGTAAGGAGCCTTGTTCCCATTGACCTCCAATGTAAGGAGCGTTGTTCCCATTGGCCTCCAATGTAAGGAGCGTTGTTCCCATTGGCCTCCAATGTAAGGAGCGTTGTTCCCATTGACCTCCAATGTAAGGAGCGTTGTTCCCATTGACCTTCAATGTAAGGAGCGTTGTTCCCATTGACCTTCAATGTAAGGAGCGTTGTTCCCATTGACCTTCAATGTAAGGAGCGTTGTTCCCATTGACCTCCAATGTAAGGAGCGTTGTTCCCATTGACCTTCAATGTAAGGAGCGTTGTTCCCATTGACCTCCAATGTAAGGAGCGTTGTTCCCATTGACCTCCAATGTAAGGAGCGTTGTTCCCATTGACCTCCAATGTAAGGAGCGTTGTTCCCTTTGACCTCCAATGTAAGGAGCGTTGTTCCCATTGACCTCCAATGTAAGGAGCGTTGTTCCCATTGACCTTCAATGTAAGGAGCGTTGTTCCCATTGACCTTCAATGTAAGGAGCGTTGTTCCCATTGACCTTCAATGTAAGGAGCGTTGTTCCCATTGACCTTCAATGTAAGGAGCGTTGTTCCCATTGACCTTCAATGTAAGGAGCGTTGTTCCCATTGACCTTCAATGTAAGGAGCGTTGTTCCCATTGACCTTCAATGTAAGGAGCGTTGTTCCCATTGACCTTCAATGTAAGGAGCGTTGTTCCCATTGACCTCCAATGTAAGGAGCGTTGTTCCCATTGACCTTCAATGTAAGGAGCGTTGTTCCCATTGACCTTCAATGTAAGGAGCGTTGTTCCCATTGACCTTCAATGTAAGGAGCGTTGTTCCCATTGACCTCCAATGTAAGGAGCGTTGTTCCCATTGACCTTCAATGTAAGGAGCATTCTTTTCCTATCTGAACCAGTTGTGTTTGAGATTTCATAGGAGGTTTTGGGAGATTGACACACCCCCAGGGTGTCACCAAGACGGGGAGAAATCTCACTAGTGAGGACACATTTTAAAAACTGTACGGAGAGCGGGAGAAGAGGCTGAACAGAGTGGAGAAGTCGGAAGAAGACCCCCGACGTCGTATTCTGATAAGCCCCCCGCCCACAGACCCCGACAACCAACGGCCAGGGTTGTCGGGAAGAGGCCCTTGTCCTCATAAACATGGGGACAAGGTGCTTTGGGGTGGGGGGGGCTGCAGGGCACCCCCTTCCCCAAAGCACCTACCCCCCCATGTTGAGGGCATGCGGCCTGGTACGTTTCGGGGGGGGGGGGGGCACTCGCTCGTCCGCACCCCCTTCCTGCTTGGCCAGGCTGTGTGCCCAGATAAGGGTCCGGTATGGACTTTGGGGGGGGGGTTTCCCCTTAAAATCCATATCAGACCTAAGGGCCTGGTATGCTCCCGGAGGGGGAACCCATGCCGATTTTTTTATTTTTTTATTTAAAATTTGGCATGGAGTTCACCTTTTGAGAGCTCGTTATTCTCTGGTTGGCCACGGCCAAAGTCGCCTGGCCTGGGGCGACTTAATCGTGTTGTAAATCGACCCAAGTCATGTTGAAGTCACTCCAAGTCGCGCTGTTATTCATACTCAAGTCATGTCCAAGTTGCCTCCAAAAGTCGCACTGGAAGTCGTGTTGCCCCTGTGTGAATGGCGTCTAAGGGGAACGCCCACTCCTCCAGAACTATGCCCTCCCATCATGGCATTTTTATATTTGCATAACTCCTCCCAAGAGCCAGCCTACTGCTCGCTTCAGGGCTGGAGACTTGTGAGGGGAGAATTTAGGCCGGGGGCTGGGATGTTTTCTGGAAGCTATGTACAGCACCCTGCTGGCTCCTCCCACCAGCCACGATCAGCCCACATTGCATAGAGAAGCACAGAGACCCAGCGATGACATCACCGGGTCAAAATATAAATGGAAGAATTTTATTTAAAGTATAGCTAAAGTCCAAACCTTTTTATTAAAAAAAAGAAAAAACATACAACACAAGTTTGATGATAAACAAACAAATCGCAAATCGGCGAGAGCGGCCATGTTCAGATACGACATACGCAGGATTTTCATTGTCTTTAGCTGTCTGATTAAATAACAACCCCCCCTACACAAAAACCATAAAATATTAAAGTATAACCATAATTTTTTTTTTTTTTTTAGTAATTGAGGGAAAAACTTCCAATAGGGACACTAGTTCTGGTGGGGCCCCAGCATTCCCTCATTTTGAAGGGATTTCCTCCCACTTCCTGTTGTGGCAATGGGACAGGAAGTGAAGGGAAGTCTCCCCTATAGAACACAGATGGCAAAAAACAAATGTGTTACAACCTTCTCTTTGCTCTATCCAAAATGAAAAATAGAACCTTTTTCCTTTTAGTTACACATTAAGTATGTCATTATCATGTTGATGAGGGGGAACGAAGGGACCAGAAAAAACAAAATATAAGCAGATATAATTCAGCTTTAAGCACCTGCGGGCCACTTGCAAAAGATTGCGGATGAGCGGCCCGCACAGAGACGTACTGGATTAAGGTGCCTCGCCCCCCCACTGTGATTGTACACACTAGGAGTTTTGTCAGCAGTTCCCAGCCAATGCTTCATGGCCGGGGCCTGCTGATTGACTGTGTCCAATCACAGCTCAGAGCCCTGTGCTGACAATCAACACAGAGCTCTGTACAGAGGGAATGATTTTTCTGTTTTTTGTTCCTGCAAAGCAGGGGTAAGAAACGGATTAAGTAAAAAGCAGCACACATTACACAAAACACATTGTTGGGCAGACATTTAACCCCTCGATTACCTGAGATGTTAACCCCTTCCCAGCCAGTGTCAGTACAGTGACAGTGTACAGTATTAACAATGATCACTGTATTGGTGTCACGTGTGATGTCAGTGGCAGTTGGATCCCACCCAGCGTCAGTGTAAGATTGCCCGCAGTCCCGCTATAAGTCGCTGATCGCTGCTACTTAGTAGTAGTATTTTAAAAAAATCCAGTATATATCCCATGTTTGCATACTCTGTAAACTGATGAATATACACTTATTGGGATTTTTTTTTTTTTTTTACCAAAGACCTGTAGCAGAATACATTTTGGGCAGCATTTTTTTTTTTTTTTATTGGATGCATTTTATAGCAGATATAAATTTATATACACACACACACACACACACATATATATTTTATTTATATATATATATATATATTAGTAAAAAAAAAAAAATATATATATAAAATATTTTTTATATATATATATATATATATATATATATATATATATATATATAATAATAAAAAAATATTTTATATATATATATATATATATATATATATATATATATATATATATATATATATATATATATATAATATATAATTTTTTTATTATTATTATAAATATATATATATAATAATTTTTTTATTATTATAAATATATATATTTTAATAATAAAAAAAAATATATATATATATATATATATATATATATATATATATATATATATATATATATATAAAAATAAAAATGTTCTTCAAAATGTTAGGCCTTTTTCGTGGGGTGTGTTTGTGTGTTTTTTTTTTTTTTTTGCTTTTTATATATAATAAAAAAAAATGTAAAACCCAGTGATGATCAAACACCACCAAAAGAAGTCTCTATTTGTATGAATGAAAAAAATTCTATAAATTTCATTTGGATACAGTGTTGCATGACTGCGCAGTTATCCCCCTTAATGACCAGGCCATTTTTCTGCGATACGGCACTGCGTATCTTTAACTGACAATTGTGCGATGCTGTACCCAAACAAGATTTGACGTCGGACATGGAGTCCGCTGGGTGCGCCTATGCCCCTGCATTCTCACATGCACAGACCGACGTACGGGAAGGTTGGTTGGCACAGGAGAGCTGACCTGCTGGTCTGCAAGTGGTTAAAGTAGCGCAGTGCTGAATAACCAAAAATGGCCTGGTCATGAGGGGGGGGGTAAAACCTTCCGGAGGGGAAGTGGTTAAAGTAACACAGTACTGAATAGCAAAAAATGGCCTGGTCATGAAGGGGAGGAGGGGTTAAGACCTTCTGGAGGTCAAATGGTTAATGTATGTCATTAACATGTTGATGAGGTGGGAGCGGAGGGATCGGGGAAGGCCAAATGAAAGCAGATAAAATTCGGCTTTAATGTAGAACTGAGAATTCCCTTCACTTCCTGTCTCATAGCCAACCCAAAAATTTAGGATTTTTATTTTTTTTTTTTTTTTTTTATTTTTTTTTTTTACTTTCACTTTCAATGATAATGGTAAACAGGACAAATGGAGAGGGCGAATCTCCCTAATGGGGGCACAGACTGCAATAAAAAAATCTGACAGGGGTTCTAATCCCCTCTCTACTCTATTCAAAACTATATTATTAAAATTATTTTAGTTATACTTTAATATTCTGTTATTTATTTTTATTTTATTTTTAATTTTATTGTTTTATTTTTTTTGGGGGGGTTTATTTAATCAGACCACTAAAGACAATGAAAATCCTGCGTATGTCGTATCTGAACATGGCCGCTCTCACCGATTTTTATTTTTTTTATTTTTTTTTTTTTGCGATTTTGTTTATTTAATATCAAACATGTGTTTTTATGTTTTTATATATGGGGAGGATGTTACTTAACAGAGTCAGCGGTCGGCAGTTAGCGTGGTTTCCTGTGTCCCCAGTCACACTTCCTGTCGGAGAAGGTGGTCCCCTCTCCCTCCTGCATTTCCCATCTAGAAAGACTTGTTTATTAATACCACACGCCGTCTTCCTGCCTCTCTCCGTCCGCTCGGCGAAAGGGGGGGGGGGGGGGCGGCTCTTACCTCTCCTTGAACCGTGCTGTGCTGCCACTGTTGATCAATGGGCAGCAGAGAGACGTTTTACGGCCCGGCCTGCACTAAATTTAGACCGCCATCAACCAATAAATAGGAACGACCTCTTCAGTTCTGTTTTTTTTTTTTTTTTTTAACGCCTTAGGTCAGCGTTTCTCAACCTTTTCAACACAGAGGAACCTCTTGAAATAACTTTCCGATCTCAGGGAACCTCTGCGAAAAATGACTAGATCTCCAACTCGTGATACATTGGCATGATGGTCAGTGGGAAGAATGTTCCTCACACTTGAGGTCATTGGGAAGACCTATCCCCCCCCCCCCCCCCATAGATGGCTTTAAAGATCAATGGTGTCGGTGAGAACTTATCTGAGAGGCAGAAATTGCTCCTTTAACAAAAGGAAGACATAAAATAATGCAGCTCTTGTATAGAAAAAAATAAATGCATTCGTGAAAATGTCCACCGCGTGAAAACTGACCAAAAAAAAACAGTTAAGACCGATGGGTCTAGTGATAATGAACACAGTCTGAGAGTAGATAAATATGGACCAGTAGACATCAAAACAGGTCAACTGGTGAAGGAATCTTGTGAAGAAACTGCCACCAATTTATTGTAGGCTTACCAGAAAGTAGGGTGCAACAGATTGTCACCGATCCGAACGGGTCACCCTGCTTGGATTGGCACATGCCGTGATCCACGGAGCGCTCCGTGGTCACAGCCTTAGGAAAGGCCGCGGCTTTGGCCTAGCTCCGAAGCGGCGGCCATCTTTCTACACCCAGGCCGTTTACCATGTGTCCGTTAAATGACGGAGCGATCACTTGTAAACAAACCGGCGTCATCTCATGACACTGGTTCCTCTCTTTGTACTGATCTGTACATTGGAGGGGGAGAGATCGGATGGATGCAGCGCTGTGGGCTGCATCTGTAGTGCCTACAGCGCTGCTCTTTGACAGCCTACTCCGCAATGCTCTGCCAATACCCGGCCATGCTCTGCCAATACCCGGCCATGCTCTGCCAATACCCGGCCATGCTCTGCCAATACCCGGCCATGCTCTGCCAATACCCGGCCATGCTCTGCCAATACCCGGCCATGCTCTGCCAATACCCGGCCATGCTCTGCCAATACCCGGCCATGCTCTGCCAATACCCGGCCATGCTCTGCCAATACCCAGCCATGCTCTGCCAATACCCAGCCATGCTCTGCCAATACCCAGCCATACTCTGCCAATATTACAGTGGGGGAAGATTGTGGATATTACAGTGGGGACTATATGGCGGTGGAATTTTCACAGGTTTTTGCAAATTCAATTATTTTCTGATCCCAAAATGATCCAATCGGTGACTCTGATCCGAGGAACGATCCAATCCGTGAGTTTTTTTTTTTTTTTTTTTTTGATCCGTTGCACCCCTACCAGAAAGGTTGGACTTGAAGGGGCTTATACCTCTCAAGTCAAAAAGTCTTGGGTATCAAAAGCGCTATAATTGATGGGGAAACCAACGACAATCCTGATGGCCACGATCTCCCTAGACTTGGTATGGTATGGTATGGGACATCAGTATATGTTCAAACAGACATCAAATGAGATACAACCGATGGGTGGACATTCGGGGAGGTTAGACATCAGCCCACACGGTAAAACCAAAAGAACAAAAAAGGTTCCACATAGTGTGATAACTTTTCAAATAATTTAATAAAAAATGGATAAAAATTCGAACACTCATCGTGTCAATTGAGAATAAATCACATAAGATGGCACAGTGGTAATAGTGGCACTTTAATTGCTCAAGGAACCCCTAGGAACCTCTTGAGGAACCCCAAGGTTCCATGGAACCCTGATTGAGAAACCCTGCCTTAGGTGGCTCAATGTGAAAAGGGTTAAAATGGACTTAAAGGAATGTTCCATCCTAAAGCCTTTTTGTGATTTTTTTTTTTTTTTTTTTTTGTAGCGTTTTATTCGAAACGGCGCCCCAACACACCTTAGCGCACTTACACGTAGCGACACAAACCATGTGCTCTGCTCTTCCACAAACCCTAGGGGTTTTCTAGGCAGCTTGATTAATGAATGGGCCACCTAGCGCTGTGCCCTTTATCACGTGATGCCAAAGTGATGTGAACCTAACTTTTTTTATGTTGTTTTGCTAAACCCTTCTTGCCTTTGGAGACCACTGCCCCAGCCACGTTCCATTTTTGTTTGTCCCAGTGTCACATGGACTGTAATCCAATACCTCTGTCGTGTTGTTTTTTTTCCCCCTGCATAACGACAGAGGTGCACCGTTACCCCCCCCCCCCCATCTACAGCTGAGCGTTCTGCATCGTTACACCATCGTTTTACCTCCAATCCATATCTGGAGGGTTTCAGTACTATGTAGGCCCTTTAACCACTTGCTTACCGGCCACTTTCACCCCCTTCCTGCCCAGGCCAATTTTCAGCTTTCAGCGCTGTCTTATTTTGAATGACAATTGCGCGGTCATAACACACTGTACCCATATGACATTTTTATCATTTTGCTCACACAAATAGCTTTCTTTCGGGGGTATTTATTCACCACTGGGGTTTTTATTTTTTGCGATCTAAGTGGAAAAAGAGCGAATTAAAAAAAAATATATACATCTATTTTCTACTTTCTGTTTTTAAAGAAGTCCAATAGAATCACATGTCCTAATTTAGGCCAAAATGTATTCTACTACTTTGGTAAAAAAAAAAAAAAAAAAAAATCCTGGTAAGTGTATAATTGGTTTGTGTGATCAAGAACAGATGTGTGCATATGATCATGCATTGATTATAATGTGCTATCTGTGGATTAGTCGATTGATGGATCAGGATCTATTGTGCAAAATTTTCATACATGAACATCTGCGCAGATGATCAATGACAGATGTTTGCAGATGACATTATTATTATACAGGATTTATAAAGCGCCGGCAGTTTACGCAATGCTTTACAACATTAGGGCAGACGGTACAATACAATACAATTCAATTCAAGACCGGGGGAATCAGAGGGCCCTGCTCGTTAGAGCTTACAACATATGTGGGACAGGTGTTTTTACTGTTTTGGGGACACTGTGTGCGGACACGGATTTGGGGACATGGATTTGGGGACACTAGCTGGGTGATCAGTGTGTTTAAAAGCTGTAAAAATCAGCTCAAAATCGCTGATCACCGGCCGGCTGCAGAGATCTGCTCTCATTCTCCTCACTGACCAGCTCCGTGTCAGGAGAAGGAGAGCAAATCACCTAGGAGCTGGCTCTCCATTTACATCACATGATTGCTGTGATTGGACACAGCCATCGTGGGATCTGGAGGGTCAATCACAGAGCCTTCCTGCCGATCCTGAGATGCGCTGTGTCCGGGTGACAGGAGCGCATCGGGATCGAACTCCTGTTCGCTCTTGCTCTTTCTGAGGGCCATTCAGGAACGTCCACTCTGGAGTAAGCACCCTCTAGGCCATTTTTTTTTTTGGGAGCAGTGGCCCAGTGGGAAGTAGCTAATCACTGCTTGGTTTATTATTTTTTTGCTAAACAAACAAAAAAGACAGAACATTTAGAAAATAAAACAAAACGTTTGTTATAAAATTTTTCAAACAGTCATTTTGTCTCCTTCACTGATGGGCTGCGTTTTTGGGGCACTGATGGGGCCGACGTCCCTGTAACAGAAGCCAATTAAAGGCTTTCTACTTTATTTTTTTTTTTCCTCGTGCTAACCGATAACTGGCTCCTGTTTACTTCCATGATCAGCTGTGATTGTCTGACAGCTGATCACGGCCGTTGTGATTGGCCCTTTACCCCAATCTGTGATCAGCTGTCCAGAGGACTCGGCGATCAGAGCCACGTGGGGGGGGGGGGGGGGGGCACGGGAGGATGTCCATTAAACGCCCTCACGGCAATTTAAGCCTGCTCTGTAGCCACCTTTCGGCTATAGCGCTGGCACCAAGTGGTTAAATGTGCGATCTGTAGATTGGTCTGTTGATGGCCCAGGGTCTGTGCACAAAAGGAAAACCCCTATTTACAGGTGACTGTTGTGTCTGTTCCGCCACTGTTTTGTCTCTGATCCGTAGCCGGAGGGTTTCAGTACTATGTAGGCCCCTTTTTATAAAGTGCTATCTGTAGATGAGTCAGTTGATGGCTGGTGGGTCTGTTTGTGGACAATAGATCTGCACTGTTACCCCAGTTTACAGGTGAATTCTGTGCGTCTATTCTGCCTTTTGTTTGCACCTCCGTTCCCGAGTCGGAGGGATCCAGTAGGCCCCTTGGATGCATTGATTATAATGTGCTATCTGTAGATTAGTCTATTGATGGATCAGGATCTGGATCTTATTTGGGCACAGTGACAAACCTGCACTGTTACGCCCATTTTGAGGTGACCGCTTTGCATTTGTTCCGCCATTGTTTTACCTCCGATCCCTGGCTGGATAGATTGACTACTTTTTTTTTTTTTTTTTTTAGGCCCCCTTGAGTGAATGGGCTATAATGTGCGATCTGTAGATTATTTATTTGATGGATTAAGGTCTGTTAATTATACGCAATAACAGATCTGCACTGTCCCCTTCATTTTCAGGTGACCAGGGTGTTTTGTACCATGTAGGCCCCTTTTATAATGTTCTATCTGTAGATTAGTCAGTTGATGGATCGGGGTCTGTTTTTTGCACAGTAGACCAGCACCGTTACCCCCCCATTTAAAAGTCACCACTGAGTGTCTGTTCGAACGTTCTTGCACCCCCCGTTCCCAAGTCAAAGGGGTTCGGTAGGCCCCATTGGGTGCAATGATTATAATGTGTTATCTGTAGATTAGTCAGTTGATGGGATCAGGATCTGTTATTTGCGCACATCGACAAACCTGCACTGTTAACCCCGCTTCACTTTTTTTTTTCTTCCGCCATTGTTTTATCCCTCGGTGGATGGATTCAGTACTCTGTAGGGCCCCTTGAGCGCATTGATTATAATGTGCTATCTGTAGATTAGTCGATTGATGGATCAGGATCTGTTATTTGTACACCATAATAACAGACCTACACTGTTACCCCCATTTAGAGGTGACCGCTCTGCATGTATTCCGCCACTGTTTTACCTCCGATCCCTAGCTGGATGGATTCAGTACTCTTGAGTGCATTGATTATAAGTAGCTATCTGTACATTATTTAATTGAGCGCTGGGCTTTGTTCCACAATTGTTTTATCTTCTGATACATATCCAGATGGTTTCAGTACTATGTAGGCCCCTTTAAAATGTGCGATCTATAGATTAGGCAATTGATTGCTTTTACCCCCATTTACAGGTGACTTCTTTGTCCCCCCCCGATCCATAGCCAGAAGGGTTTTAGTACTTTGTAGGCCCCTTTATAATGTGCCATCTGTAGATTAGTCAGTTGATTGGGGTCTTTTTTTTTTTTTTTTTTTTTGTATACAATAGACTTGCACTGTTACCCCCATTTATGGGTGACCGTTGTGCGTCCATTCTGCCATTGTTTGTTTTATCTCTGATCCCAAGTCAGAGGGATTCACTAGGTGCTCTTGTGGGCATTGATTACAATATGCTATCTGTAGATTAGTCGATTTTATAGACCAGGATCTGTTATTTGTGCACAATAACAGACTTTAGCTGTTACTCCCATTTTGCAGGTCGCTGCTTTGCGCTCGTCCCGCCCTTGTTTTACCCTTGATCCCTAGCTGATTATATTCAATGCTCTGTAGGCCCACTTGAGTGCATTGATTATAATATGCTATCTGTAGATTATTTAATTGATGAATTGGGGTCTGTTAATTAAATACAATAACAGACCTGCACTGTTACCTTCATTTACAGGTAACCACTGTGCATCCGTTCAACCATTGTTCAATCCCTGACTAGAGGGTTTCGTACTATGTAGGCCCCTTGGAATGTGCTATCTGTAGATCAGTCAATTGATGGATCAGAGTTTGTTGTTTGTGCCCGATAGATGTGCATGCTTACCCTAATTTTCAGGTGACTGTGCGTCCAATCCATTTTTTTGCACCTCCGATCCCAAGTCGGAAGGCTTCAGTAAGTCCATTGAGTACATGGATTAAAATTGTGCTATCTGTAGATTAGTCGATTGATGGATCAGGATCTCTTAATGCTGCACAATAACAGACCTGCGCTGTTAACCCTGTTTAGTCAATTGATTCGGTTTGTACACAATAGCTGTGCGATGTTACATCCATTTTACAGGTGACTGCTGTGCGTCTGTTCTGCTATTGTTTAGTGCTGGTCCTGGAACGATCCTTGTCCTGAGGGTTTCAGGGCTATGTAGATCCCCCTTGAATACATAGATTTATAATGTGCTATCTGTAGATTAGTCCATTAATGGATCATGGTCTGTTTGTGAACAATAAGAAGCTGCCCCGTTACCCCCATTTACAGGTGACCACTATGCGTTCATTCCGCCGCTGTTTTACCCACTATCCCCAGCCCGAGGGTTTCAGTACTACGTATGTAGGACCTTTGAGTGCATTGATTAATAATGGGATGTGATATCTGTAGATTGGCCAGTTGATCAAGAGTTTTTTTTATGTGCACAATAGACCTGCACTGTTACCCCAATTCTGGTAAAAACCATGCGCCCATTCCACCATTGTTCTAGCCAATCCCTGGCTGGTGAGTTTCCATACTATGTAGTCCCCTTGAGTGCATTGATTATAATGTGATATCTGTAGATTAGTCGATTGATGGATCAGGGTCTGTTTGTGCACAATTATAACCCTGTTCCATTACCCCTATGTACTGGTGACTGTTCCGCCACTGTTTTGCCTACGATCCCTAGTTGCAGTACTATGTAGTCCTCTTGATTGCATTGATTATAAAGTGCTAATGTGCTACAATGTTCTTTTTGCCCCATGCTGTTCTCCTTGGGGCTCCATTGCTGTTCTCCTTGGGGCTCCATTGCTGTTCTCCTTGGGGCTCCATTGCTGTTCTCCTTGGGGCTCCATTGCTGTTCTCCTTGGGGCTCCATTGCTGTTCTCCTTGGGGCTCCATTGCTGTTCTCCTTGGGGCTCCATTGCTGTTCTCCTTGGGGCTCCATTGCTGTTCTCCTTGGGGCCCCATTGCTGTTCTCCTTGGGGCCCCATTGCTGTTCTCTCTCCTTGGCCCCATCCCATCCTCCTTGGTCCCATTGCGTTCTCCTTGGGCCCATTGCTGTTCTCTCCCTCCTTGGGCCCATCCTGTCCTCCTTGGCCCATACTAAATTTGTGTCACTTTGCAGCAATAGGAATGCATCAGATTTCTGAAATGGCTGGTGTGTATTTTTTTCATGAAGGTTCAAAGCCTGGTTAAAAAAAATAAACAAAAAGCAGAAATCTTTTCAGTTCGTAAAACATGGAGCTTGCGCGTCCATTGAGGGACTCTAGAGGTTTTTCACATTTGGGGATATACTGCTGCCTACAGAGCGATCGAACGTTGGGAAAACAAACTGTAGGCCAGCCAAGGATTACCCTTTCCTACTGCTGACATGCCTCAGCTTTTTGGTAGAAGGGTGGACCACTTTAGGCTTCATGTGCACCCTGCCTACATTAGCTGTGGAAAACGCAAAAAAAAAGCGGCAAAATCACATGGCGACTTTTGCCTCGGTTTGCACATTCCAGCGGCTGACAGTCAAAGCGTTCCTATCCTGAATGTGATTCTTCCACGTTCAGGAGAGGGAGGTTGAAGCTCCCCCTAACCTCAGCAGCTCCTAAAAACCTGCTGAAAGTCTGTGTACATGGACACGTAGGCTTTGATGGTGTTGAGTTTGGGAGCTTTGGCAAATAAAATGCCAGAAGCTCCTAAACTCAAGTTTACTAGCTGCTAGTGGTGGTCCTCATTTGGATGGTGGGCTTCTTTGGGAGGGTGGGCATCTTTACCCTTTACTGAAGAATGCCAGCACCTTTTTTTTTCTTGCCCTTCAACATTTTTTCGCCAATCAAAGCTCTTACATTGCTGCTAAAGCTGTTTTTCTAAGCCCTTGTACACACGGTCGGACATTCCGACGGAAAATGTCAGATCGGACCGTATTGTCGGATAATCCGACCGTGTGTGGGCTACATCGGACTGTTTCCGTCGGAATATCCGACCGACAAAGTTTTAGAACTGGGCTATAAAATTTTCTGACAACATGATCCGATCGGACTTCATCCGATTGTGTGTGTGTAGAGAATTCCGATCGGACAAAGTGCCATGCATGCTCAGGTCAAATTCCTAGACCAAAGCTATTGGCTACTAGCCTGAACGTAGTCCCGTGCTAACGAAATAATGTCATCACATTACGAACGATCGGATTTTCCGACAACTTTGTCCGACCGTGTGTATGCAACACCAGTTTCTGACAAAATCCGTCGGACAAAACTGACGCATTTCGTTGTCGGAATGTCCGACCGTGTGTACAAGGGCTTAGAGTGCAGTAATCCCAGCATGGCCGTTCTTAGGCGGGCTTTTGGAATGCCTGGGTTCCACATAAGACACTTTCCATAGTCTGTTCTGGTAACAAGTGAACTTATTTGCTAATGCTAACAGCAGAGGTCCTGCTCTTTGCACTGCAGATTCTGTGGTCTTTTCCTGATGAGTTTATCCCGAAGGAGTCGCAGTGCCTATTTCTAAAAAATTTAGACAAATCTCCAAATTCTGCTTCCATTCTTGAGTCTTTTTAGAACCCCTAAGACAGCAAAGACTTTCCCATTGCATCTGCTGTTCCAAGTCTTCCTTTACGGAGATTGGAGTCGCCCTAATAGTGTTCTCGCTGCCTCCAAGCACGTATCAGCTGTGTTCCTGTTTGAGGAAAACTTTGTAAAGACGTGGTCTACCCCTACTATGGATCCAGCAGCAACCTACCATAATAAAGCCGCTACTATGCTGGTAGAGGATGCACATGGTCTTTGATGACCCAACCAATAAATGTTTGGTAGAGCTCTATTCTCGCTGGCAGGTCATGCTCTTCGCCCATCCTGGTTGTGATCTTGCTCTGCCAAACCTTGGCCGATTGGGCAAAGTTCTTTTAGGAGATCTTACTACAGCTTCGCTTTATCCCTTCATTAGAGAATGTTTGAATCAAATAAAGCTTTAGCTGTGACCGTCTCCTGAAAGCTCCCCGTCTCTTATCCTGCATAGATCTCCCGTCCGTACACATTCGAAGCATTTTAGAAAACGTTGGAGTGTGAAACGTAAGAAGCCTTTGACTTGCATGGCGGTCCTTCAGAGGTTGCTAGGGGTTCCTTGAGCAAATCCTGCCTCTCCGTTAAGTTCCCATTGAAACCAATGTCCTTTTTAGATATTTGTAAAGGGGGTAATTCTTCCCAATGACCACAAGTGTAAGGGGCATTCTTCCCAATGACCATCACTAATGTATCATAAATTGTAGATATAGCATTAAAGTGGTTGTAAACCCTTACAAACCACTTTGACGTACAGGTAAGCCTAAATTAAGGCTTACCTGTAGGTCCAAGAAATATCTCCTAAACCTATACTGTTTAGGAGATATTTACCTGAAGACAGCCACCGCTGTCTACGGTGCATGCGCACTGGGTAAGCCGCAGATCGTGGCGATATGCCGCGAGTGTCGGCTCCCGTGCGCATGCGCGGGAGTGACGTCATCGCTGCTCCGGCGAATCACAGCGCCGGAGCAGCGAGACCCAAGAAGATGGACACTCGGAACTACAGGGGACAGCGGTGACTTTGCTGGCTCCTGTGTCAGGTAAGTGACACATAATGGGCTACTATGCGATGCATAGTAGTCCATTATGCTTTACCTTTGCAGGGAATGAAAGAGGAAGTAAACCCATCAGGGTTTACTTCCTCTTTAATAGGGGTTCCCTGAGACGGAAACATATTTCAAGGGTTTTTCTGTGTTGAAAAGGTTAAAGGCTGGTCCAGACATTGCGGTGAATCTGTTGGATCCTGAACCTTTAGAAATCATCATTGGAACGGATTCATTGCTTGGAGTATATGGGTCTAGTCCTGGACACAACTCATGCTAGAGTAGAGAAGACTCCCATGATAGCAGATTAAAGCTTTGTCTAGGAGTTGTAGGATTTTCGACTTTTGCACGAGAGTCCTTGGTCTGATGGTAGCCTGCAAGGCAGTTCCATTTGCCCAGGTTTATTTCAGACCTATGCAAGGCAACATTCTTTCATGGTGACAAGTCAGTTCAGTCTCTTGGCACTGAGGACCAAGTTGTCCTTGGCTCAGGAATCCGGCTCTGGAATTGTGCAGTCTTCTCATTCTTTTGGCAGATCTTAATGACCGATGCCGATGGGGTGAAGACCTGGACACCTATAGAGGACTTGTCGGGGGAGCCTTCTCTCTTTAATATCCACTTGACCTATGGAAGATTTACCCTCTATGACTAGGCCGTTTTTTTGTGATACTGCACTGCGTTTTAACTAACAATAATTTTTTCCGCAAATAGAGCTTTCTTTTGGTGGTATTTTGATCATCACTGTGTTTTTGTTTGTTTGTTTTTTTTTTTTGTTTGTTTTTTTTTGCACTATAAACAAAAAAAAATACCGTCAATTTTGGAAAAAACTATGTTTTTTATTTTCTGCTATAAAACACACCCAATAAAAAAAATCTAATTTCTTCATAAATTCAGGCCAGTATGTATTCTGAAATGGTAAACAAGCGATATTGCGCTAAGTGCATATAAAGTAAATACAATTATGTAAATGACACGGATGATCCATGACTGACAGCAGCTCTCACAAAAATCAAAACATGTAGCGCTGTCAAACTATGTCTTTTAATGATTAAAGTGCAAAATAAAATCTAATCTAATGCAATATAGATGAAAAAAAGAAAAAAAGAAAAACATTAACAGTCCCAAGTGTCCCAATTCCACATCCATAAGGCAGACGTTCCATTGGACGAAACATACATCAGGCTAGGTACAGATCAGCAGTGACGTCCGAAAACTCATGGAGGTTGCTGGACAAACGCGTTTCCATTTTGAGTCTAATTTTATTGTTTTTGTTGCAAGTACAACTTAAAAAAAAAACTCCTGTGTGCTTTTAAAGAATGTTGTGCAATGAGTTTATCTTCCTCTTTCATATGATGAATGGGTGACCGGACTCTGAAGTTTCCTTGACTGATAACTGTGGGGTATACATCTGTGGAATCCAATTGAGCAGGCTGGGTAGTGGATGCGGTTGAACCCATAATGAGGGGTGAAAGCTCATTAATGCGCATATAGACCCCTGGAGGGTCTAAAAATCTGGTAAGCGGATTTACTTGCCCTATTTATCCTGTGGGGAATTGGGACACTTGGACTATTAACTATTTATTTATTTTATTTCAATAGTCCAAGTTGGAAGATAAACTCCTTGCGCAACACTCTTTAAAAGCACACGGGAGTTTACTAAAAGTTGTACTTGCAACAAAAACGATAAAATTAGGCTAAAAAAAAAAAAAAAAATGTGTTTATCTAGCACCCTCCACCAGTGTTCGGATGTCATTGCTGCTCCGTGCCTAGCCTGACATACGTTTCGTCCAGTGGGACGACTTCTGCCTTATGGATGTGGAATTGGGACACTTGGCATGTTAACAATTTTTTTTTTTCTTTCTTTTTTTTTTTTTTTTTTTTTTTCTTTTTTCTTTTTTAAATTTTTCATGTTTTCATCTTTATTGCATTATATTAGATTTTTTTATTTATTTTAATTTTTTTTGCACTTTAATCATTAAGGGCATGGTTTGACAGCTCTACACGTTTTGATTTCAATATGTATTCTGCTACATATTTTTGGTAAAAAAAAATCCCAATAAGTGTATGATTGGTTAAGCAAAAGTTATAGCGTCTACAAACACTATGGTGTGTGTGTGTGTGTGTGTGTGTGTAAAATAATTTTTATATATATAATCTCTATATCATCATCAGGGGGCGATCAAAGCGTTACATGTGTGCCTAGCCAGTGTTTGTGTACTGTGTGGTGCTTTTTACTAAGGCAAGTGATGGCTTTTCTTTCTCTGCTTTGCAGGAACACCAAATCCAATCGCTTCCCCCTGTCAGGACGAAGCTCTGCCTTGTTTACATAAGCAGAGCTCCGTCCAGCCTCTGTTCCCAACGATCGGTGGACCTCCATTGGCTGTCCCCCCGCTGATCGCCTTCTGCTGTGTGAAAACGCAGCAGAAGCGATGCACGCTCCCCCTACCAGGAAGTGCAGAATCCATTCTATATATGTGATTCTGCACTGAACGGCCGCCCTGTAGCAGTATATCTGCTATGGGGCGGTCGGGAAGTGGATATTCTGAAGCTTCTGGTGATCTGTTTGTCTCTGGTTTGCTGGACCATCCTGCTTTTTGAAGGTCATTCTATCCAGGATTCAGTCAGATGATGCCATGGAGGTGGCGTATATTCATTATCAACAAGAAACCATGAGTCTCTCCATGGCAAGAGTTGTAGCTCAAATCCTGTCCTGGGCAGAACTTCACACTCCAGCTGTGTATTGAAGTTTTGAAAGGATGGGAGAGCCACACCAGCCTGTACAGACCTTTTTCAAAGATCTCTATTTCTCTATTTGTAACCCCGAGGCTTTTTAAATCCACGTGCCTACATCACCTGGTTTTTAGCCCTGATGAAGGGGGGAGTGCTGAGCCCCCGAAACGTGTTTGGCTGCTGCAAAATGAAAATCTTTTTTTTAAAAGCTCTGTACAAGCTGGTGTGCAATCCCATCCGTTCAAAACTTCAATAAACACCTCTGGAAGTCCAGCAAGACCCCACAGCTTGTGGGCAACCTTGAGAACTGTAAGCCATCCATTGCTTAATAACGCATCTGCATAGGGTTCAGCGCTCCTACATCGCAAAGACTGTCAACTGTGTATGCCACAGGATTGGCAGGCAGGCTTCCTCATCTGGCAATGTGTGGACCTGGGGGAGTGGTGCCCCGCACCAGAACCTGAGTAACCCCTCCAGGTCAAATGTGGACTCCGTGGCCTACAGGTTCAACAATAAAGTGGACAGGTTTGTCTCCAGGTACTGAGATCCTGTAGTGGAAGCATGAGAAGCTCTGTGGGATCAGTATACTCTGTTCTGTGCCTTTCCTCCCTGAAAGTTCTTCCTTTTTTTGTGCTTTGCATTTCGGTGGTCCTCATTTTTCATGGGTGATCCAGGCAGATGGGGGTACGCTGATCTGATAAGACTCCTGGTGGATGCTTGGTGGGCTCTACCAGATTGTCTGTCTGAATCTTCTGCCTCAAGGACTAATCTACCATCTCACTTTATGGTCACTGGCTTTAATGGCGTCTGTTGGAACGCAGGTTATGAGAAACCGGGGAACCTCCAAATCGCCGATTCCTACCGTGTTTAAAAAGTAGGAAGTCCACTTTCCGCAAGTTCTCTCGTTGGACGTGAAAAGCATTCTTCATATGGTGTGGATTCCACCCTAAGAGGAGTTTCTCCTGTGTCACAAATTCTCTCCTTCCTGCAGCTGAGTCTAGACGGGAATTTAGCTCTTAAGGTCGGGTTTCTGCTCCATCTTGTTTCAGAGAGCGGTCCTCATCCTTCCGCTTCGGTTGTTGGTCCTTCAGGCAGATCCTGGGCTGCAGGCCTTCCCCAGTCTTCCGAATGAGGCCTGTAGCGGTGTCCTGTCGCTAAATTTGACTGCTTTTGGACATTTCGACTGAATCTGAATTTCTGTGTCCCTCAATGAATAAGAAAATGAGCTTTTTCCACCCATCCATATCTTGTGTTGTGCTTTTTATTAGTTTTTATTTATTTTATTTTCAATAACCTTTGTATTGCTTTACCATAAAACCAAGCTGGGTAGAGGAGGGATTGTACTGTGTCCAATGCTAGTGTCCAATCTTCATGTAGGTGGCAGTATAACCTGTCTGTATTTAAATTCCTGTGTCCCTTAATACTCCAAGAAATAGATTTTATGGTAAGTAAAAATAAAAAAATGTGGCCTTTTATGCATTACATACATAGCTGAAATGCACATTTACCCATGTTTTATCCCTGCAGCAAAAGAGAAAGGCCTGCTTATGTTCCAGTAATGGGCTGTGAGCCAACAACAGGAAATTGGGTACAATTACATTTTTGGACTTCAATCCCGAGAATTGGTGTCAGCCCTGCCCAATTGTCTTTTGCTGAACTATAGAGCATCTCTACAACAATTAAAGGAAGTGTTTTGTATACTGTGATAAGAACCGGGAAGGCTGATTAGTAGGGATGCGCAGATATATCAGCCACCAAAAATTATCGGCCTCAAAATAGTTATTGGAGTTTTGCCACTAGAAAAAAAAAAAGGTGCAGATGATGGCATGCTGCGTCCCATTGACTTCAACGCAAAATCACGTCTGGTTGACTTCAATGCAAAATCGCGTCCTGTTGACTTCAGTGCAAAATCACGTCCGGTTGACTTCAATGCAAAATCGCGTCTTGTTGTCTTCAGTGCAAAATCACGTCCGGTTGACTTCGGTGCAAAAACGCCCCCTTTTGACTTCAGTGCAGCATCACGCCCCTATTGACGTCAATGCAAAAACGCCAGCCGCATTAAAAAATTTTTTTTTTTTAATGTCCATTTCGGTTTTCGTCCAAGTGCATCCTGAATTTTCGTTTTCGGCACTGAAATTTTCATTTTGGTGCACCACTACTGATTCGATTCCTTGAGATATAAAAGTGCAGTGTTCATAGGCTTTGATATCCTGGCGGGATCAACTTTTTATATTTTTCATGCACTTAACAAACAGAACTCAACTTTAAATTTGTATATTTATCAGACTAAAAGGAAGAATTTAAGACAATTTTTTTGTTTGCATACACTTGAAAACACGTCATGCATATGGTCAAAAGTTTTTGGACACCTTCTCCAAATGATTGAGTCCACGCATATCGAGTGAAGATCGCTGTTAATACTACAGCACACAAATGCATTCTAGACAATTGTGCACTTCCACCCTTCTCTCAACTGTTTTGGTGAAGACCCTTTTCTGTTCCAGCATGACTGTGCCCTCGTGTACCAAGCCAGCTCCATAAAGACATGGGTTGATGAGTTTGGTGAGGAGGAACTCAAGTGGCCTTCACAGATGCCGGACCTGAGCCCTACCGAAGACCTTTGGGATGAATTGGAAAGCCGATTGTGAGCCAGATCTTCTTCTCATCCAACGTCGGCACCTAACCTCGCAAATACTCTTTTGGCTGAATAGGCATACATTGCCATAAGCACGTTTTCGGAAGCCTTCACAGAAGAGTGGAGGCCGTTTTTTGGCTGAAGAGGACAGAC
>NW_027507685.1:243848097-243888097 GCF_037356315.1 Lithobates pipiens
TCCGAAATGAAACGTGGCCACACGTGGCACGCGCAGGTTACATTTTACAGCTTTGCACCCGTTGGAGTCGGGGAAATGTCATTGGATGCTATCTCTCTACAGGTTTTCATATCGCAACTAATGGAAGATTCAATAGCGGGAATCATGAAATATTATTATGCTTTCGTTTTGGCAGAAAGTATCACCAGCAAAAGCACGGAAGAAGGGAGATTTGTACAACCTCCTGAAACCCGTTGGATTTTTCTTGACGAGTTTAAAAAAATAAATCACTCTGGACTTTTTTTTTTTTTATGTGGAAAGGCACTTTTAGCCTTTATTTTGTATTCAAGGCTTCCTGTGGACCATCCACAGAGGTTCTAGGATAAACAGAACTCATAAGTTCAGTATATAAAAATTCATAGCCTTTTAAGGAACTTTTTATTTATTTTGTATTTTTTGTATGTTTCAAAACAGAGGAACCCTTGAAATAGTTTTCCGGTCTCGGGGAACCCCTGCTAAAAATTAGAAATCTACAACTCATGGTACATTAGTGTGATGGTCAGTGGGAAGACTGGTCCTTACACTTGTGGTCATTGGGAAGAATTACCTCCTTACAGATGGCTAAAAAGATCAATGGTGTCGGTGGGAACTTATCCGAGAGGCAGAAATTGCCCAATGCTGAAGGAACCCCTAGCAACCTCTGGAGGAACCCTAGGGTTCCACGGAACCCTGGTTGAGAATCACTGCTCTAAATGAACACCAGGTGCAATAAAAAAAATGTGAGCATACAAAAGGGGAGCACACCATGCTCATAGTCCTCCTCCATACAGAAAGGACCCTAGCCCTGATCCCCTGGTGCTCAAGATTCCTGATGGGGACTGGGATACTAATGGTTCACCCAGCTGAAACCAGGTGGACCCCATTCTTTAAGGGACCTGCCAAGGCAAAGTCCACCCAAGTACTAAGTGGGGCCCTCCCTGACGGAGACTGGGGTACTCGTGGTCCACCCGGCTGAAACCAGGTGGACCCCATTCTTCAGGGGACCTGCTGAGACAAGGTATACCCAAGTACTAGATGAGGCTTCCCCTGACAGAGACTGAGGTACTCGTGGTCCACCTGACCGAAACCAGGTGGACCCTTATTTTACGAGAGACCTGCCAAGGCAAGGTCCACCCAAGTACTAGGTGGGGCTCTCCCTGACGGGGACTAGGGTACTCATGGACCAACTGGCTGAAATTAGGTGGGCACCATTCTTCAAGGGACCCGCCAAGACAATGTCCACCCAAGTACTGCATGGGGCTTCCCCTGACGGGGACTGAAGTACTCGGGGTCCACCCTGCTTAAAGCAGGTGGACCTCATTTTACGGGGTACCTGCCGATGCAAGGTTTGCTCACGTACTGGGTGGGGCTCTTCCTGATGGGGTCTGGGGTACTCGGGGTCCACCCAGCTAAGACCAGGTGAACGCCATTCTTCAAGGGACCTGCTGAGGTATAGTCCATCCAAGTACTAGGTGGGACTTAACAATGAACGGGGCACTCATTTTCCACCCTGCCGAAACTAAGTGGACTACATTTTTCAGACGATCTGCCAAGTCAAGGTTCACCCAAGTGCTAGGTGGTGAGATCCCATGGGAGGGAGAGAACCTGACCATAAGGCCACATGCCCCCCTTCCCTAAAACATTCAGGGCAAGTACAAGAGCCTACCACCTACTAATCAGGGGTGAGTAAAGTGGCATAAGTGTTTTGCAAAATAAAGAATTGCCGAGGAGGGGCAAAGTGCAATACGATGGCTGGGCTTCCAGACAGAAATAAAATGCCTCTGGGCTTGGCCCAGGAGGTAGGAGCCTTTTAGATGCATACCTCACTTCCTGTCCCAGACATCCAACAGGAAGTGTGCAGAAAGTATAGAAACTTTTTGATTCTTATTGTTATTTGTGTCCTCATTGGTTAGATTTCCCTTCTTGTTTGGTCCCTAACATAGTAAATCTCCTCAATGGAAGGTATTCTAGCCCATCCCCAATCTATGTATAATGATAAAAAAAAAAAAATGCCTGAAGATCCTGATAATATTTAATTCTTATTAAAATAAGCAAAATTTGTGAAAATGTTATATTTTTTTTAAAACATTTATAATAGTATTGCTTAAAAACCATGCAAAAGTGGAGTTGAATCTCTGCATGGTTTCTTATCCTGCCGGCAGGTAACTTTTGGCTTCTCTGATATTGTGATGTCATCCACAGAGCCTTTCCCGACCGAGGAGGAGGAAGATGAAGATGGAGAGGAAGAGGAGACGGGTTCCCCTCGTAAAAGACGGAGAGTAAGAAGGCCGTACAAAGGGTGTCGGACACGTAGGTTCGCCTCCATTAAGGAGGAGCCCGAACCGGAGCTGATCACCCCGCTGCTGCAGGATTCCTGGGAGATGTCCAGCAGAGGCCTCAACGCTGGTAAATCCACGACCATCTCCGAGCCGGACGATGAAGGGGGCGCCGATGGTACGTTAAGGCGGAGGAAGAGGAGGAGGCAGAAGAACCGTAAATACCAGAATGGGGAATACCTTACAGAGAAGGAGGAGGAAGAGGTGTCTCAGTGTTTCCGGAGGAGACGGTCCCGGACAGGTGGGTCTCATCGAAGGTTGGATTGCCATCACTTCTATACACCTAAATAGAATAGAAAAAAAATAAATAATCTTCATTCCAAGGTCAAAAATTAACATTTCTAAAATATAAATCTGCACTGTTATAATAGTAGAGTTCAGGGCTGGCTATGAGTGCTGTTATTTACTTGTATTCCCTCCCTGTTAAAGTAGACCTTCCTTGCCTACACAAGTCTGTGCAGGAAGGTTGATACAATGAAGAGCTTGCTGGACGTATGGTTGACAGTCCATTTATTTTATAGTGTTTTTATTTTTTTATTATTTTGGAGATGGCCAACGTGATTTAGGGGCTTTACCAATCCCCCTGGGGTGGAATAAAGCTGGACTGACATGGGTACCTTTTTGGAAAGATTTTTGTAGCAAGGACTTGCTCTGCTTGCCAGACTAGCAGCTGACCAGCTTTCATTTTTATGTCCTTGGAGTTGGACTTGAACTCCTTTGCTGCCACCGACGTAGACATTACATCGGTGGCAGCGGGGGAGGGGGCTACACACACTCCCAGCCCATTCGCTTCCACGTATTCCAGTAACAATTGTCCCACCAGGTCCCCGTGTCGCTCTCCCCAGAGATCTGCGTTCCATCAGCTTCATTGGAGGAAAGGTGAAACATCCCTGATTTCTCATTAAAGAGAACCTGTCACCAAAAAATCATCACATAAGGCACTTTTGTCCCCCCTATGCAATGTATAAAAAAATAAAATTTGGGGAAAAAAAATAAAGTGTAAAAAAAAAAAAAAAAAAAAAACATTGTAAAAACCAACATAGAAAAAATAAAAAAAATGCACAAATTGAAAATGCACAATCCTATATCCACAGTTTATTCAGAAGAAGGTGACACCCAGCAAAGCATGATCCGATTTGTTTCGACAGGGGAAAAATAATCCTTCCTGATCCCCCGAACAGGCAATCGGATATTCCCTGGATCAACTATACCTATAAGATATTGGTATCCCATCCCATCGGTGTCGCACCAATTAGAACAGTGCCATTGCCTCCAATAGGCTGCGACTTGATCTTTCAAATCGCATGACAAAACGCTCCAATGTGAACCTAGGCTTAATCTCTTTTCCTCCAGAGGTATAGAGCGCCCCCTTGTCCTCTGTGATGACCTTAAGGTAGAGCCGTGTTTCTCAATTCCAGTCCTCAAGGCGCCCCAACAGGTCATGTTTTCAGGATTTCCATCGGATTAAATGGCTGTAGTAATTACTAATGCAGTGAAACTGATCCAATCACCTGTGCAAAATAATGGGAAGCCTGAAAACATGACCTGTTGGGGGCGCCTTGAGGACTGGAGTTGAGAAACACTGAGGTAGATAACTTCACAACATTCACTATATGGGACCTTCTTATGTATTTATACATGGTGATCATATCCCCCCCCCCCCTTTATTTATACATGATGATCATATCCTCCCCCCCCTTATGTATTTATACATTGTGATCATATCCCCCCCCCCCCCTTTATTTATACATGATGATCATATCCTCCTTCCCCCTTATGTATTTATACATTGTGATCATATCCCCCCCCCCCCTTTATTTATACATGGTGATCATATCCCCCCCCCCTTATGTATTTATTTATACATGGTGATCATATCCCTCCCTTATGTATTTATACATGGTGATCATATCCCCCCTTATGTATTTATACATGGTGATCATATCCCCCCTTATGTATTTATACATGGTGATCATATCCCCCCTTATGTATTTATACATGGTGATCATATCCCCCCCTTATGTATTTATACATGGTGATCATATCCCCCCCTTATGTATTTATACATGGCGATCATATCCCCCCCCTTATGTATTTATACATGGCGATCATATCCCCCCCTTATGTATTTATACATGGCGATCATATCCCCCCCCCTTATGTATTTATACATGGCGATCATATCCCCCCCCCCCCTTATGTATTTATACATGGCGATCATATCCCCCCCTTATGTATTTATACATGGCGATCATACCCCCCCCCTTATGTTTTTATACACAGCGAGCATACCCCCCCCCCCCTTTTGTATTTATACATGGAGGTCATACCCCCCCCCCCTTATGTATTTATACATGGGGATCATATCAACCCCCCCCTTAATCTCCCTCTCAAGAGAGAATACATTCAGTTCAGCTAATCTTTCCTCTTAGCTTTGGGTGGAGCTCTGCTTTTAAGGTTTGACATGTTGGGTATCTATTTAATTGGCATATGCTCGTCTTTTTCTGTTTTATCAAAGAAATGGGATAATTTCTTGCATAAGTGAGCCCTAAAATTAGAGTCGTTTTGCATTTCCTAAACCGTTCTGCTATTACATGACACAGAAATTGGAACTACTGTGCTTTTTTGGTTTTTCTTTTACTGTATTGCTAACACAAGGGAGTGAACAAAGCCCCCTTGTGATAGCCGGTGACTGGTGCTTTTTATGGAGACATCAGGGATCTATTAGACCCCCTGATGTCTCCTCAGCCCTTCAAACCAGCTGATCAAACACAGATTGAGTTTGATCAGCTGCTTTTCTGGCTGTAATAGCCCAGGGAATGACACCTGAAACCGGAAGTGACAAAATGTTCATCTCTTCTTCCTTCATTTGTCAGAGGAGATGGGGGAACAGATGTTCCTCCATCTCCTCTGTGTGAAGCCGTCTTGACTGAATGGGAGATCCCAGGAGGGCGGGGGGGGATACTGTAAAAGTGATTGTGTAGCTGTAAAGCCACCCAGATCACTTATACAGGATCTCACAAAAGTGAGTACACCCCTCACATTTTTTTAACTATTTTATTCCATCTTTTCATGTGACAACACTGAAGAAATGACACTTTGCTACAATGTAAAGTAGTGAGTGTACAGCTTGTATAACAGTGTAAATTTCCTGTCCCCTCAAAATAACGCAACACATTAATGTCTAAACCGCTGGCAACAAAAGTGAGTACACCCCTAAGTGAAAATGTCCAAATTGGGCCCAATTGGCCATTTTCCCTCCCCGGTGTCATGTGACTCGTTAGTTTTACAAGGTCTCAGGTGTGATTGGGGAGCAGGTCTATTAAATTTGGTGTTATCGCTCTCACTCTCTCATACTGGTCACCGAAAGTTCAACATGGCACCTCATGGCAAAGAACTCTCTGGGGATCTGAAAAAAAGAATTGTTGCTCTACATAAAGATGGCCTAATCTATAAGAAGATTGGCAAGACCCGGAAACTGAGCTGCAGCATGGTGGCCAAGACCATACAGCGGTTTAACAGGACGGGTTCCACTCAGAACAGGCCTCGCCATGGTCCACCAAAGAAGTTGAGGTCACGTGCTCAGCGTCATATCCAGAGGTTGTCTTTGGGAAATAGACGTATGAGTGCTGCCAGCATTGCTGCAGAGGTTGAAGGGGTGGGGGGTCAGCCTGTCAGTGCTCAGACCATACGCCGCACACTGCATCAAATCGGTCTGAATGGCTGTCATCCCAGAAGGAAGCCTCTTCTAAAGATGATGCACAAGAAAGCCCACAAACAGATTGAAGACAAGCAGACGAAGGAGATGGATTACTGGAAGCATGTCCTGTGATCTGATGAGACCAAGATAAACTTATTTGGTTTAGATGGTGTGAAGCGTGTGTGGGGGCAACCAGGTGAGGAGGACAAAGACAAGTGTGTCTTACCTACAGTCAAGCATGGTGGTGGGAGTGTCATGGTCTGGGGCTGCATTAGTGCTGCCGGCACTGGGGAGCTACAGATCATTGAGGGAACCATGAATGCCAACATGTACTGTGACATACTGAAGAGCATGATCCCCTTCCCTGGGCCACAGGGCAGCATTCCAAGATAACGCCCTCAAACGCACCTTCAAAACAACCACTGCCTTGCTAAAGAAGCTGAGGGTAAATGTGATGGACTGGCCAAGCATGTCTCCAGACCTAAACCCTATTGATCATCTGTGGGGCATCCTCAAACAGAAGGTGGAGGAGCGCAAGGTCTCTAACATCCACCAGTTCCGTGATGTCATGGAGGAGGGGAAGAGGACTCCAGTGGTGACCTGTGAAGCTCTGGTGATCTCCATGCACAAGAGGGTTAAGGCAGTGCTGGAAAATAATGGTGGTCACACGAAATATTGACACTTTGGGCCCAAATTGGACATTTTCACTTAAGGGTGTACTCACTTTTGTTGCCAGCACTTGGTTATAGATCAATTTTACAGAAAGAAATAGTTTGGAGTCTAAAAAAAGGTTTTCTTGCCTTGTGGTTGGGGTGAGGGAAGTTTGAGGATTGTGGAGTTTACCTTTTACATGGAATGATGTAATCGGGATTATGTTGGGACACGTAGCGAATCCCACAGTATATGATCACAATGGTTCTGTTGTCTTCATGCGTCCTGCAGTGATATCACTCAAGTGGTTTTCAGCATTGCCTATCCTTTATTTCATCTTTTTTTTTTATTTTTTTTTATTTTAGGCCCCTATAAAAGGAAGTTATCACCAGACAGGTCCTGCGAGTCCTTCAAAACCAAGAGCTCGCCATCTTCCCGGGACAAACTGAGACAAGGCTTCTCCAAAGGCAGCCCGGAGAACTTCGCCTCGGCACAGAGCATCGAAAAACCCTCCGGGAAACGCAAGTGCAAAACGAAACACCTGGGAGGAGGAGGAGGAGGAGGAGGCACGGATGAGGAGATGAAGGTAGAACACTAAGAGAAGACCTCCTTGTGGGTCTAGCAGAGTCATTGCCAGCTGGGGCTTCTATAGACTGTGATGTAGATACATGGATTGAATAACCATTAGCTGACCAGCGACATACCCGTACGTCACTGGACTTCACGTGGTTATACCTGGATGTTGCCTGCAGGTGCAGGCATCATCCTGGTACTGTTTATTTGAGGCCAATGGTTGGCTGTCTTGTAAAAGCAATCCTAGCGGCTAACTAGCCACTGGATTGTTTCTACAAGCAGCATGAGGGGAGGCGCCTCCTGACGCCTGGCTTTCTGAGGATCTCCCCGGGACCCAGGCGACCAGCCAACACTGGGGTGATTAGAGAGCCGAACAAAGACCACATCAGCTGTGTTCGGAGAAGGTAACATGGAAGCAATGACCAGACCTCTCTTCCTGGTTAACGGCGCCATTTTCAGAACTCAAAAGCATTAGAAAAAAACACGGATCTTGGCGTGATCGAATGCTTTTAAGGGCAGAGGAGGAATTTTGGAGTTTTTTTATAGACCCCAGATATCTCCATAAAGAGCACCGGTCACATGCCTATTGCTGCCACAAGAGATTTATTGTGACAGCAATAAGTGATCAAAAAAAACTGAAAGTGACCATGTAAAAATAGAGAAGTACTAGGTGTACCCCCCATCTGCAAGGCCCAAGCAGGTACTGGGTGTACCCCCCATCTGCAAGGCCCCAGCAGTACTGGGTGTACCCCCCATCTGCAGGGTCCAGGCAGTACTGTGTGTACCCCCCCATCTGCAAGGCCCAAGCAGTACTGTGTGTACCCCCCCATCTGCAAGGCCCAAGCAGTACTGGGTGTACCCCCCCCCATCTGCAGGGCCCAGGCAGTGCTGGGGGTACCCCCATTTGCAAGGCCCAGGCAGTGCTGGGGGTACCCCCATTTGCAAGGCCCAGGCAGTGCTGGGGGTACCCCCATTTGCAAGGCCCAGGCAGTGCTGGGGGTACCCCCATTTGCAAGGCCCAGGCAGTGCTGGGGGTACCCCCATTTGCAGGGCCCAGGCAGTGCTGGGGGTACCCCCATTTGCAGGGCCCAGGCAGTACTGGGTGTACCCCCCCATCTGCAAGGCCCAAGCAGTACTGTGTGTACCCCCCCATCTGCAAGGCCCAAGCAGTACTGGGGGTACCCCCATTTGCAAGGCCCAAGCAGTGCTGGGGGTACTCCCATTTGCAAGGCCCAGGCAGTGCTGGGGGTACCCCCATTTGCAAGGCCCAGGCAGTGCTGGGGGTACCCCCATTTGCAAGGCCCAGGCAGTGCTGGGGGTACCCCCATTTGCAGGGCCCAGGCAGTGCTGGGGGTACCCCCATTTGCAGGGCCCAGGCAGTGCTGGGTGTACCCCCATTTGCAAGGCCCAGGCAGTGCTGGGTGTACCCCCCAAAAGTATCACAGATCGTACTTGATTGTTTTTGTTGCAAGGTCACTAATACTGCTACAATCACCTCAAGCACTCAGACTAGCGAGAATTCAGTTCATTGTCGTCCTAGATTGTAAGCTTTAACAAGCAAGCAGGGCTCTCGTATTCCTACTGTATTAAACTGTATTGTAATTTACTGTCAGCCCTCATGTTGTAAAGCACTCTGTAAACTGTCAGCGCTATATAAATCCTGTATAATAATAGTACAAATAGTTCAGAACTTCCCTGAACACATTTCTCATCCTATCGTAGGGGAAGGGACGTCGGAGCTTGCAATCCCCTAAGTCCTCTCCTATGAAGTCTCCAAGGAAGGGCAGCGAACCCGGGACCCCGCACAGATCTCGGCGTAGTGGTGCTCTGGGCTCCGGCGACACTCCCGGCGGTCAGCCGATACCGCCAGAAGCCAGGAAACTGATTGTGAATAAGAACGCAGGAGAAACGCTGCTACAGAGGGCGGCCCGGCTCGGGTACAAGGTGGGAGAAAATCTACTGTCTGTGTACCATCCATGCTGTGTGCACAGTCCATGCTGTGTGTGTGTACAGTCCGTGACGTGTGTGTGTGTGTGTGTGTGTGTGTGTGTGTGTGTGTGCAGTCCGTGATGTGTGTGTGTGTGTACAGTCTATGCCGTGTGTGCGTGTGTGTGTACAGTCTATGCCGTGTGTGTGTACAGTCTATGCCGTGTGTGTTGGTGTGTGTACAGTCTATGCCGTGTGTGTGTGTGTGTACAGTCTATGCCGTGTGTGTGTGTGTGTGTACAGTCTATGCCGTGTGTGTGTGTACAGTCTATGCCGTGTGTGTGTGTACAGTCTATGCCGTGTGTGTGTGTGTACAGTCTATGCCGTGTGTGTGTGTGTGTGTGTGTGTACAGTCTATGCCGTGTGTGTGTGTGTACAGTCTATGCCGTGTGTGTGTGTACAGTCTATGCCGTGTGTGTGTGTACAGTCTATGCCGTGTGTGTGTGTACAGTCTATGCCGTGTGTGTACAGTCTATGCCGTGTGTGCGTGTGTGTGTGTACAGTCTATGCCGTGTGTGTGTGTGTGTACAGTCTATGCCGTGTGTGTACAGTCTATGCCGTGTGTGTGTGTGTGTACAGTCTATGCCGTGTGTGTGTGTGTGTGTGTGTACAGTCTATGCCGTGTGTGTGTGTGTGTGTGTACAGTCTATGCCGTGTGTGTGTGTGTACAGTCTATGCCGTGTGTGTGTGTGTACAGTCTATGCCGTGTGTGTGTGTGTACAGTCTATGCCGTGTGTGTGTGTGTACAGTCTATGCCGTGTGTGTGTGTGTACAGTCTATGCCGTGTGTGTGTGTGTACAGTCTATGCCGTGTGTGTGTGTGTACAGTCTATGCCGTGTGTGTGTGTGTGTGTGTGTACAGTCTATGCCGTGTGTGTGTGTACAGTCTATGCCGTGTGTGTGTACAGTCCATGCGTGTGTGTACAGTCTATGCCGTGTGTGTGTGTGTACAGTCTATGCCGTGTGTGTGTGTGTACAGTCTATGCCGTGTGTGTGTGTGTACAGTCTATGCCGTGTGTGTGTGTGTACAGTCTATGCCGTGTGTGTGTGTGTGTGTGTGTGTACAGTCTATGCCGTGTGTGTGTGTACGTGTGTGTACAGTCCATGCCGTGTGTGTGTGTACAGTCTATGCCGTGTGTGTGTACAGTCTATGCCGTGTGTGTGTGTGTGTACAGTCTATGCCGTGTGTGTGTACAGTCTATGCCGTGTGTGTGTGTGTGTACAGTCTATGCCGTGTGTGTGTGTGTGTACAGTCCATGCCGTGTGTGTGTGTGTGTACAGTCTATGCCGTGTGTGTGTGTGTACAGTCTATGCCGTGTGTGTGTGTGTGTGTGTGTACAGTCTATGCCGTGTGTGTGTGTACAGTCTATGCCGTGTGTGTGTACAGTCTATGCCGTGTGTGTGTGTGTGTGTACAGTCTATGCCGTGTGTGTGTGTGTGTACAGTCTATGCCGTGTGTGTGTGTGTGTACAGTCTATGCCGTGTGTGTGTGTGTGTGTACAGTCTATGCCGTGTGTGTGTGTGTACAGTCTATGCCGTGTGTGTGTGTACAGTCTATGCCGTGTGTGTGTGTGTGTGTGTACAGTATGCCGTGTGTGTGTGTACAGTCTATGCCGTGTGTGTGTATGTGTACAGTCTATGCCGTGTGTGTGTATGTGTACAGTCTATGCCGTGTGTGTGTATGTGTACAGTCTATGCCGTGTGTGTGTGTGTGTGTACAGTCTATGCCGTGTGTGTGTACAGTCTATGCCGTGTGTGTGTGTGTGTGTACAGTCTATGCCGTGTGTGTGTGTACAGTCTATGCCGCGTGTGTGTACAGTCTATGCCGCGTGTGTGTACAGTCTATGCCTTGTGTGTGTGTGTGTACAGTCTATGCCGTGTGTGTGTACAGTCTATGCCGTGTGTGTGTGTGTGTGTGTGTGTACAGTCTATGCCGTGTGTGTGTGTGTACAGTCTATGCCGTGTGTGTGTGTGTACAGTCTATGCCGTGTGTGTGTGTGTGTGTGTACAGTCTATGCCGTGTGTGTGTGTGTGTGTGTGTGTGTGTGTACAGTCTATGCCGTGTGTGTGTGTGTGTGTGTACAGTCTATGCCGTGTGTGTGTGTGTGTGTGTGTGTGTGTGTGTACAGTCTATGCCGTGTGTGTGTGTGTACAGTCTATTGCGTGTGCGTGTGTGTACAGTCTATGCCGTGTGTGTACAGTCTATGCCGTGTGTGCGTGTGTACGTACAGTCTATGCCGTGTGTGTGTACAGTCTATGCCGTGTGTGTGTGTGTGTGTACGTACAGTCTATGCCGTGTGTGTGTGTACGTACAGTCTATGCCGTGTGTGTGTGTACGTACAGTCTATGCCGTGTGTGTGTGTACAGTCTATGCCGTGTGTGTGTGTACGTACAGTCTATGTACACACACACACACACGGCATAGACTGTACACACACACACACGGCAGTCTATGCCGTGTGTGTGTACAGTCTATGCCGTGTGTGTGTGTACAGTCTATGCCGTGTGTGTGTGTACAGTCTATGCCGTGTGTGTGTGTACAGTCTATGCCGTGTGTGTGTGTACAGTCTATGCCGTGTGTGTGTGTGTGTACAGTCTATGCCGTGTGTGTGTACAGTCTATGCCGTGTGTGTACAGTCTATGCCGTGTGTGTGTGTGTGTACAGTCTATGCCGTGTGTGTGTGTACAGTCTATGCCGTGTGTGTGTGTGTGTGTACAGTCTATGCCGTGTGTGTGTGTGTGTACAGTCTATGCCGTGTGTGTGTGTGTGTGTGTGTACAGTCTATGCCATGTGTGTGTGTGTGTGTGTGTGTACAGTCTATGCCGTGTGTGTACAGTCTATGCCGTGTGTGTACAGTCTATGCCGTGTGTGTACAGTCTATGCCGTGTGTGTGTGTGTACAGTCTATGCCGTGTGTGTGTGTGTGTGTACAGTCTATGCCGTGTGTGTGTGTGTGTGTACAGTCTATGCCGTGTGTGTGTGTGTACGTACAGTCTATGCCATGTGTGTGTACAGTGTGTGTTGGTGTGTGTGTGTGTGTGTACAGTCTATGCCGTGTGTGTGTGTGTGTACAGTCTATGCCGTGTGTGTGTGTGTGTGTGTACAGTCTATGCCGTGTGTGTGTGTGTACAGTCTATGCCGTGTGTGTGTGTGTGTGTGTGTGTACAGTCTATGCCATGTGTGTGTGTGTGTGTGTGTACAGTCTATGTCGTGTGTGTGTGTGTGTACAGTCTATGCCGTGTGTGTACAGTCTATGCCGTGTGTGTACAGTCTATGCCATGTGTGTGTACAGTGTGTGTTGGTGTGTGTGTGTGTGTGTGTACAGTCTATGCCGTGTGTGTGTGTGTGTACAGTCTATGCCGTGTGTGTGTACAGTCTATGCCGTGTGTGTGTGTGTGTACAGTCTATGCCGTGTGTGTGTGTGTGTGTGTGTACAGTCTATGCCGTGTGTGTGTGCACAGTCTATGCCGTGTGTGTGTGTGTACAGTCTATGCCGTGTGTGTGTACAGTCTATGCCGTGTGTGTGTGTGTACAGTCTATGCCGTGTGTGTGTGTACAGTCTATGCCGTGTGTGTGTGTGTGTACAGTCTATGCCGTGTGTGTACAGTCTATGCCGTGTGTGTACAGTCTATGCCGTGTGTGTACAGTCTATGCCGTGTGTGTGTGTGTGTACAGTCTATGCCGTGTGTGTGTGTGTACAGTCTATGCCGTGTGTGTGTGTGTGTACAGTCTATGCCGTGTGTGTACAGTCTATGCCGTGTGTGTGTGTGTGTACAGTCTATGCCGTGTGTGTGTGTGTGTGTGTGTGTACAGTCTATGCCGTGTGTGTGTGTGTGTACAGTCTATGCCGTGTGTGTGTGTGTGTACAGTCTATGCCGTGTGTGTGTGTGTGTGTACAGTCTATGCCGTGTGTGTGTGTGTACAGTCTATGCCGTGTGTGTGTGTGTACAGTCTATGCCGTGTGTGTGTGTGTACAGTCTATGCCGTGTGTGTGTGTGTGTGTGTGTACAGTCTATGCCGTGTGTGTGTGTACAGTCTATGCCGTGTGTGTGTACAGTCTATGCCGTGTGTGTGTGTGTGTGTGTGTACAGTCTATGCCGTGTGTGTGTGTGTGTGTGTGTACAGTCTATGCCGTGTGTGTGTGTGTGTGTACAGTCTATGCCGTGTGTGTGTGTGTGTACAGTCTATGCCGTGTGTGTGTGTGTGTACAGTCTATGCCGTGTGTGTGTGTGTGTACAGTCTATGCCGTGTGTGTGTGTACAGTCTATGCCGTGTGTGTGTGTGTGTGTACAGTCTATGCCGTGTGTGTGTACAGTATGCCGTGTGTGTGTGTGTGTACAGTCTATGCCGTGTGTGTGTGTGTACAGTCTATGCCGTGTGTGTGTGTGTGTGTACAGTCTATGCCGTGTGTGTGTACAGTCTATGCCGTGTGTGTGTGTGTGTGTGTGTGTGTACAGTCTATGCCGTGTGTGTGTGTACAGTCTATGCCGCGTGTGTGTACAGTCTATGCCGCGTGTGTGTACAGTCTATGCCGTGTGTGTGTGTGTGTACAGTCTATGCCTTGTGTGTGTGTGTGTACAGTCTATGCCGTGTGTGTGTACAGTCTATGCCGTGTGTGTGTGTGTGTGTGTGTGTGTGTGTGTACAGTCTATGCCGTGTGTGTGTGTGTACAGTCTATGCCGTGTGTGTGTGTGTACAGTCTATGCCGTGTGTGTGTGTGTACAGTCTATGCCGTGTGTGTGTGTGTACAGTCTATGCCGTGTGTGTGTGTGTACAGTCTATGCCGTGTGTGTGTGTGTGTGTGTGTGTACAGTCTATGCCGTGTGTGTGTGTGTGTGTGTGTGTGTACAGTCTATGCCGTGTGTGTGTGTGTGTGTGTACAGTCTATGCCGTGTGTGTGTGTGTGTGTGTGTACAGTCTATGCCGTGTGTGTGTGTGTACAGTCTATTGCGTGTGCGTGTGTGTACAGTCTATGCCGTGTGTGTACAGTCTATGCCGTGTGTGCGTGTGTACGTACAGTCTATGCCGTGTGTGTGTACAGTCTATGCCGTGTGTGTGTGTGTGTGTGTACGTACAGTCTATGCCGTGTGTGTGTGTACGTACAGTCTATGCCGTGTGTGTGTGTACGTACAGTCTATGCCGTGTGTGTGTGTACAGTCTATGCCGTGTGTGTGTGTACGTACAGTCTATGTACACACACACACACACACGGCATAGACTGTACACACACACACACGGCAGTCTATGCCGTGTGTGTCTACAGTCTATGCCGTGTGTGTGTGTACAGTCTATGCCGTGTGTGTGTGTACAGTCTATGCCGTGTGTGTGTGTACAGTCTATGCCGTGTGTGTGTGTACAGTCTATGCCGTGTGTGTGTGTGTGTACAGTCTATGCCGTGTGTGTGTACAGTCTATGCCGTGTGTGTGTACAGTCTATGCCGTGTGTGTGTGTGTGTGTACAGTCTATGCCGTGTGTGTGTGTGTGTACAGTCTATGCCGTGTGTGTGTGTGTGTACAGTCTATGCCGTGTGTGTGTGTGTGTACAGTCTATGCCGTGTGTGTGTGTGTGTGTGTGTACAGTCTATGCCGTGTGTGTGTGTGTGTGTGTGTACAGTCTATGCCGTGTGTGTACAGTCTATGCCGTGTGTGTACAGTCTATGCCGTGTGTGTGTACAGTCTATGCCGTGTGTGTGTGTGTGTGTGTGTGTGTGTACAGTCTATGCCGTGTGTGTGTGTGTACGTACAGTCTATGCCATGTGTGTGTACAGTGTGTGTTGGTGTGTGTGTGTGTGTGTACAGTCTATGCCGTGTGTGTGTGTGTGTACAGTCTATGCCGTGTGTGTGTGTGTGTGTGTACAGTCTATGCCGTGTGTGTGTGTGTACAGTCTATGCCGTGTGTGTGTGTGTGTGTGTGTGTACAGTCTATGCCATGTGTGTGTGTGTGTGTGTGTACAGTCTATGTCGTGTGTGTGTGTGTGTACAGTCTATGCCGTGTGTGTACAGTCTATGCCGTGTGTGTACAGTCTATGCCATGTGTGTGTACAGTGTGTGTTGGTGTGTGTGTGTGTGTGTGTACAGTCTATGCCGTGTGTGTGTGTGTGTGTACAGTCTATGCCGTGTGTGTGTACAGTCTATGCCGTGTGTGTGTACAGTCTATGCCGTGTGTGTGTACAGTCTATGCCGTGTGTGTGTGTACAGTCTATGCCGTGTGTGTACAGTCTATGCCGTGTGTGTGTGTACAGTCTATGCCGTGTGTGTGTGTGTGTACAGTCTATGCCGTGTGTGTGTGTACAGTCTATGCCGTGTGTGTGTACAGTCTATGCCGTGTGCGTGTGTGTACAGTCTATGCCGTGTGTGTGTGTGTGTGTGTGTGTGTGTGTGTACGTACAGTCTATGCCGTGTGTGTGTGTGTGTACGTACAGTCTATGCCGTGTGTGTACGTACAGTCTATGCCGTGTGTGTGTGTACAGTCTATGCCGTGTGTGTGTGTACGTACAGTCTATGTACACACACACACACACGGCATAGACTGTACACACACACACACGGCAGTCTATGCCGTGTGTGTGTGTACAGTCTATGCCGTGTGTGTGTGTACAGTCTATGCCGTGTGTGTGTGTACAGTCTATGCCGTGTGTGTGTGTGTGTGTGTGTACAGTCTATGCCGTGTGTGTGTACAGTCTATGCCGTGTGTGTGTGTACAGTCCATGCCGTGTGTGTGTACAGTCTAGGCCGTGTGTGTGTACAGTCTATGCCGTGTGTGTGTGTGTGTACAGTCTATGCCGTGTGTGTGTGTGTACAGTCTATGCCGTGTGTGTACAGTCTATGCCGTGTGTGTACAGTCTATGCCGTGTGTGTGTGTGTGTGTACAGTCTATGCCGTGTGTGTGTGTACAGTCTATGTCGTGTGTGTGTGTGTGTACAGTCTATGCCGTGTGTGTACAGTCTATGCCGTGTGTGTGTACAGTCTATGCCGTGTGTGTGTGTGTGTGTACAGTCTATGCCGTGTGTGTGTGTGTACAGTCTATGCCGTGTGTGTGTGTGTACGTACAGTCTATGCCATGTGTGTGTACAGTGTGTGTTGGTGTGTGTGTGTACAGTCTATGCCGTGTGTGTGTGTGTACAGTCTATGCCGTGTGTGTGTGTGTACAGTCTATGCCGTGTGTGTGTGTGTGTGTGTACAGTCTATGCCGTGTGTGTGTACAGTCTATGCCGTGTGTGTGTACAGTCTATGCCGTGTGTGTGTGTGTGTGTGTGTACAGTATATGCCGTGTGTGTACAGTCTATGCCGTGTGTGTGTGTGTGTGTACAGTCTATGCCGTGTGTGTGTGTGTGTGTGTGTGTGTGTGTGTGTACAGTCTATGCCGTGTGTGTGTACAGTCTATGCCGTGTGTGTGTACAGTCTATGCCGTGTGTGTGTGTGTACAGTCTATGCCGTGTGTGTGTGTGTACGTACAGTCTATGCCATGTGTGTGTACAGTGTGTGTTGGTGTGTGTGTGTACAGTCTATGCCGTGTGTGTGTGTGTACAGTCTATGCCGTGTGTGTGTGTGTACAGTCTATGCCGTGTGTGTGTACAGTCTATGCCGTGTGTGTGTACAGTCTATGCCGTGTGTGTGTGTGTGTGTGTGTACAGTATATGCCGTGTGTGTACAGTCTATGCCGTGTGTGTGTGTGTGTGTGTACAGTCTATGCCGTGTGTGTGTGTGTGTGTGTGTGTGTGTGTGTACAGTCTATGCCGTGTGTGTGTGTGTACAGTCTATGCCGTGTGTGTGTGTGTACGTACAGTCTATGCCATGTGTGTGTACAGTGTGTGTTGGTGTGTGTGTGTACAGTCTATGCCGTGTGTGTGTGTGTACAGTCTATGCCGTGTGTGTGTGTGTACAGTCTATGCCGTGTGTGTGTGTGTACAGTCTATGCCGTGTGTGTGTGTGTACAGTCTATGCCGTGTGTGTGTGTGTGTGTGTGTACAGTCTATGCCGTGTGTGTGTACAGTCTATGCCGTGTGTGTGTACAGTCTATGCCGTGTGTGTGTGTGTGTGTGTGTACAGTATATGCCGTGTGTGTACAGTCTATGCCGTGTGTGTGTGTGTGTACAGTCTATGCCGTGTGTGTGTGTGTGTGTGTGTGTGTGTACAGTCTATGCCGTGTGTGTGTGTGTGTACAGTCTATGCTGTGTGTGTGTGTGTGTGTGTACAGTCTATGCCGTGTGTGTGTGTGTGTACAGTCTATGCCGTGTGTGTGTGTGTGTACAGTCTATGCCGTGTGTGTGTGTGTGTACAGTCTATGCCGTGTGTGTGTACGTACAGTCTATGCCGTGTGTGTGTGTGTACAGTCTATGCCGTGTGTGTGTGTGTGTGTGTGTACAGTCTATGCCGTGTGTGTGTGTACAGTCTATGCCGTGTGTGTGTGTGTGTGTGTGTGTACAGTCTATGCCGTGTGTGTGTACAGTCTATGCCGTGTGTGTGTGTGTGTGTGTGTACAGTCTATGCCGTGTGTGTGTGTGTGTGTACAGTCTATGCCGTGTGTGTACAGTCTATGCCGTGTGTGTGTGTACAGTCTATGCCGTGTGTGTGTGTGTGTGTACAGTCTATGCCGTGTGTGTGTGTGTGTGTGTACAGTCTATGCCGTGTGTGTGTACAGTCTATGCCGTGTGTGTGTACGTACAGTCTATGCCGTGTGTGTGTGTGTGTACAGTCTATGCCGTGTGTGTGTGTGTGTGTGTACAGTCTATGCCGTGTGTGTGTGTACAGTCTATGCCGTGTGTGTGTGTACAGTCTATGCCGTGTGTGTGCGTGTGTGTGTACAGTCTATGCCGTGTGTGTACAGTCTATGCCGTGTGTGTACAGTCTATGCCGGGTGTGTGTGTGTGTGTACAGTCTATGCCGGATGTGTGTGTGTGTGTGTGTGTGTGTACAGTCTATGCCGTGTGTGTGTGTACAGTCTATGCCGTGTGTGTGTGTGTGTGTACAGTCTATGCTGTGTGTGTGTGTTTACAGTCTATGCTGTGTGTGTGTGTTTACAGTCTATGCTGTGTGTGTGTGTTTACAGTCTATGCTGTGTGTGTGTGTTTACAGTCTGCCGTGTGTGTGTGTGTGTAGTCTATGCCGTGTGTGTGTGTGTGTGTGTGTGTAGTCTATGCCGTGTGTGTGTTTTGTGTGTGTGTGTGTAGTCTATGCCGTGTGTGTACAGTTTATGCCGTGTGTGTGTGTGTGTGTGTGTGTACAGTTTATGCCGTGTGTAGTCCATGCCGTGTATGTTCTGATCTAGGCTGGAAAAAGATTGGGACGGGCTGTTTTTTAAAGAATAACGCCAGATCAAGTACTGCGCATGCTGCACAAGATCTGGTGCATGCGCCATACATTATCTGTAGTGGCATGATATTGCTCCATACCAGGGTACCCCAGAGTACATATGGCACATGAGCTGTACGTGATCTGGTGCCCCGATCTAATACGGCGCATGCGGGAGATCAGGTGAGGTGTCCCTGGAAGGCAGTGTTGATGTGGCCCTCCCAAGGTGCTCATGTGCAGTCAGGGCCACGTGACCATTGCTTCCAGGAAACTGGAGGATAAAATCCTAATCCTTTCATCTAAATCAGGGTCTTCACGCTATGGTTCATGGGCCACACCCAGCCTGCTACAAGATTTTACCCGGACCTCAGCTAGCGTCTCCTTAAAGAGGAACCTCCCGTGGTTTTCTTTCTTCACAAACAATATAGCAGCTGACTTTTAAAAATTAGGTACTTACCAGTGCCCTGGGGTCCAGCGTGGTCTTCCCACAGCCAAAGGTCCTTACTGCCTCAGGTCCCTGGCGCCTACTTGAATATGGGAGCTGACTGTGGTTTCCTGAGGAACGGCTCCATACTGAGCATGTGTGAGCTTGCATGGCTCCTTGTGCATGGTCCTGCGGCCTCTTGGGACATGTGATGCAGAAGAGGAGGGGGTTTGATGGGGACCCTGATGTAAGGGGGGGCACTAAGGGGGACCCTGGTGTAAGAGAGGGCTCTGATGGAGACCTTTATGCAAGGAAGGGGTTGTGATGGGCACTAGGGATGAGCTCAGGCGTGTTCGCATGGACCACGTTCTGAGCCCGCCAGGAAGTCAGCGCAGTGCTGCGCTAATCACAGGCAGTGAGACATTGCCCCGATGAGCGGCTGCAGAGATCGGGAAATGTCTCGCTGCCTGTGATTAGCTCAGCGGTGCACCGACTTCCTGGCAGGCTCTGCACGTGGTCCATGCGAACACGCCTGAACTCCTCCCTAATGGGCACCCTGATGTAAGAGGAGGCTCTGATGGGGACCCTGATGTGTGTGTACAGTCTATGCCATGTGTGTGTGTGTACAGTCTATGCCATGTGTGTGTGTGTACAGTCTATGCCGTGTGTGTGTGTGTACAGTCTATGCCGTGTGTGTGTGTGTGTGTGTGTACAGTTCATGCCGTGTGTGTGTGTGTGTACAGTCTATGCCTTTTGTGTGTGTACAGTCTATGCCTTGTGTGTGTGTGTACAGTCCATGCCTTGTGTGTGTGTGTGTGTACAGTCCATGCCGTGTGTGTGTACAGTCCATGCCGTGTGTGTGTACAGTCCATGCCGTGTGTGTGTACAGTCCATGCCGTGTGTGTGTACAGTCCATGCCGTGTGTGTACAGTTCATGCCCTGTGTGTGTACAGTCCATGCCGTGTGTGTGTGTACAGTCCATGCCGTGTGTGTGTACAGTCCATGCCGTGTGTGTGTGTACAGTCCATGCCGTGTGTGTGTGTACAGTCCATGGCGTGTGTGTGTGTGTGTACAGTCTATGGCGTGTGTGTGTACAGTCTATGGCGTGTGTGTGTACAGTCTATGGCGTGTGTGTGTACAGTCTATGCCGTATGTGTGTGTGTGTGTGTGTGTGTGTGTGTGTGTACAGTCTATGCCGTGTGTGTGTGTGTGTGTGTGTGTGTGTACAGTCTGTGTGTGTGTACAGTCTATGCCGTGTGTGTGTACAGTCCATGGCGTGTTTGTGTGTGTACAGTCTATGCCGTGTGTGTACAGTCTATGCCGTGTGTGTGTGTGTGTACAGTCCATGGCGTGTGTGTGTACAGTCCATGGCGTGTTTGTGTGTGTACAGTCTATGCCGTGTGTGTACAGTCTATGCCGTGTGTGTGTGTGTGTACAGTCCATGGCGTGTGTGTGTACAGTCCATGGCGTGTGTGTGTGTGTACAGTCCATGGCGTGTGTGTGTGTGTACAGTCCATGCCGTGTGTGTGTGTGTACAGTCCATGCCGTGTGTGTGTGTGTGTGTACAGTCCATGCCGTGTGTGTGTACATGCCGTGTGTGTACAGTACATGCCGTGTGTGTGTGTGTGTGTGTACAGTACATGCCGTGTGTGTGTGTGTGTGTGTGTTTACAGTACATGCTGTGTGTGTGTGTGTGTACATGCCGTGTGTGTGTGTGTACATGCCGTGTGTGTGTGTGTGTACAGTCCATGCCGTGTGTGTGTGTGTGTACATGCCGTGTGTGTACATGCCGTGTGTGTGTGTGTGTGTGTACAGTCCATGCCGTGTGTGTGTGTGTGTACAGTCCATGCCGTGTGTGTGTGTGTGTACAGTCCATGCCGTGTGTGTGTGTGTGTACAGTCCATGCCGTGTGTGTGTGTGTACAGTCCATGCCGTGTGTGTGTGTGTGTGTGTACAGTCCATGCCGTGTGTGTGTGTGTGTACAGTCCATGCCGTGTGTGTGTGTACAGTCCATGCCGTGTGTGTGTGTGTGTGTGTACAGTCCATGCCGTGTGTGTGTGTGTACAGTCCATGCCGTGTGTGTGTACAGTCCATGCCGTGTGTGTGTGTGTACAGTCTATGCCGTGTGTGTGTGTGTGTACAGTCTATGCCGTGTGTGTGTGTGTATGTGTACAGTCTATGCCGTGTGTGTGTGTGTGTACAGTCTATGCCGTGTGTGTGTGTGTGTACAGTCTATGCCGTGTGTGTGTGTGTGTGTACAGTCTATGCCGTGTGTGTGTGTGTGTGTACAGTCCATGCCGTGTGTGTGTGTGTGTGTACAGTCCATGCCGTGTGTGTGTGTGTACAGTCCATGCCGTGTGTGTGTGTGTACAGTCCATGCCGTGTGTGTGTGTGTACAGTCTATGCCGTGTGTGTGTGTGTGTGTACAGTCTATGCCGTGTGTGTACAGTCTATGCTGTGTGTGTGTGTGTGCAGTCTATGCCGTGTGTGTGTGTGTGTGTACAGTCTATGCCGTGTGTGTACAGTCTATGCTGTGTGTGTGTGCAGTCTATGCCGTGTGTTTGTGTGTGTGTGTGTACAGTCTATGCCAGGGCTTGACAAATTTGCTTGGAATCTAGGAGCCAGCTAAAAAAGTTAGGAGCCAGGTCGGTAACGGCAATCCAGACCTGTCCCTGGCCTGACATGGAGACGAGTGAGGGGAGGATAGCGCGGCCCCCCCACCTGTCTCCATGTCATTGCCCATAGCTCTTAGAGGGACATTTTTTTTTTTTTTATTTATTTTTTTCAAATGACAATTTTTTTATTTTATTTTATTTTTATTGCATTTTAGTGTAAATTTGAGATCTGAGGTCTCTCTGACCCCAGATCTCATATATTTAAGAGGACCTGTCCTGTTTTTTTCAATTACAAGGGATTTTTACATTCCTTGTAATAGGAATAAAAGTGACAATTTTTTTTTTTTAAAAGCACAGTGAAAAAATAAAAATTTAAAATAAGAAAAAAAAAATGTTTTAAATGCGCCCTGTCCTGCCAAGCTTGCGTGCAGAAGCGAACGCATACGTGAGTAGCGCCCGCATAGGAAAGCGGTGTTCAAACCACACATGAGGTATCGCTGCGTTCGGTAGAGCGAGAGCAATAATTCTAGCCCTAGACCTCCTCTGTAACCCAAAACGTGCAACCTGTAGAATTTTTTAAACGTCGCCTATGGAGATTTTAAAGGCTAAAAGTTTGTCGCCATTCCATGAGCGGACGCAATTTTGAAGCGTGACATGTTGGGTATCAATTTATTCGGTGTAACATTATTTTTCACAATATAAAAAAATTGGGCCAACTTTACTGTTATATTTAATTAAAAAAATAAGACTTTTTCCCCGAAAATGCGCTTGTAAGTCCGCTGCACAAATACGGTGTGACAGACAGTATTGCAACGACCACCATTTTATTCTCTAGGTTGTTAGAACTCCTAAACACACACACATATACATATACATATACATATACATATATATATATATATATATATATATATATATATATATATATATATATATATATATATATATATACACACACACTTTTTTTTTTTTTTTTTTTTATTCTAAGTAAAGGTGAGATGGGTGGGCAGTGAAAGCTTCATTAGCATCGCTGGCTGTCATACCAACAGCCACCACTAGATGGCGCCAGATTACAGAACTAAACATAGGACCACAGAAGGCCTCAAAGCCGCGGCCTCAATTACCGGCCGGCGGCGGCGCGGCCCGACACGATCACGCCAGGGGGGGTGGAAGGAGACAGGATACCCCCGCTGTGCTGCCCCAGGCGCCAGATCACAAATTCTAGTCGCCAATGCGATCTGGCGCCCGGGGTTTGTCGAGCCCTGGTCTATGCCGTGTGTGTGTACAGTCTATGCCGTGTGTGTGTGTACAGTCTATGCCGTGTGTGTGTGTACAGTCTATGCCGTGTGTGTGTGTACAGTCTATGCCGTGTGTGTGTGTACAGTCTATGCCGTGTGTGTGTGTACAGTCTATGCCGTGTGTGTGTTTACAGTCTATGCCGTGTGTGTACAGTTCATGCCGTGTGTGTACAGTTCATGCCGTGTGTGTACAGTTCATGCCGTGTGTGTACAGTTCATGCCGTGTGTGTACAGTTCATGCCGTGTGTGTACAGTTCATGCCGTGTGTGTGTGCAGTTCATGCCGTGTGTGTGTACAGTTCATGCCGTGTGTGTGTACAGTTCATGCTGTGTGTGTGTGTGTACAGTCTATGCCGTGTGTGTGTGTGTGTGTGTGTGTGTGTGTACAGTTCATGCCGTGTGTGTGTGTGTACAGTTCATGCCGTGTGTGTGTGTGTGTACAGTCTATGCCTTGTGTGTGTGTGTGTGTGTGTGTGTACAGTCTATGCCGTGTGTGTGTGTGTGTGTGTGTACAGTCTATGCCGTGTGTGTGTGTGTGTGTACAGTCTATGCCGTGTGTGTGTGTGTGTGTGTGTACAGTCTATGCCGTGTGTGTGTGTGTGTACAGTCTATGCCGTGTGTGTGTGTGTGTGTGTGTGTGTGTACAGTTCATGCCGTGTGTGTGTGTGTACAGTTCATGCCGTGTGTGTGTGTGTGTACAGTCTATGCCTTGTGTGTGTGTGTGTGTGTGTGTACAGTCTATGCCGTGTGTGTGTGTGTGTACAGTCTATGCCGTGTGTGTGTGTGTGTACAGTCTATGCCGTGTGTGTGTGTGTGTGTGTGTACAGTCTATGCCGTGTGTGTGTGTGTGTACAGTCCATGCCGTGTGTGTGTGTATGTACAGTCCATGCCGTGTGTGTACAGTCCATGCCGCGTGTGTGTGTACAGTCCATGCCGTGTGTGTGTGCGTGTGTGTACAGTCCATGCCGTGTGTGTGTGTACAGTCCATGCCGTGTGTGTGTGTGTACAGTCCATGCCGTGTGTGTGTGTGTACAGTCCATGCCGTGTGTGTGTGTACAGTCCATGCCGTGTGTGTGTGTGTGTGTGTGTGTACAGTCCATGCCGTGTGTGTGTGTGTGCGTGTGTGCAGTCCATGCCGTGTGTGTGTGTGCGTGTGTGCAGTCCATGCCTTGTGTGTGTGTGTGAGGAGGCTCTGATGGGGACCCTGATGTAAGAGGAGCCTCTGATGGGGACCTTGATGTAAGAGGAGCCTCTGATGGGGACCCTGATGTAAGGACATCTTTAATAGGGATGTTGATGTAAGGAGGGTCTCTGATGGGGACCCTGATGTAAGAACAACTTTAATAGGGGTGTTACTGTGAGGAGGGGCTCTGACGGGGAACCTGATGTGAGGGGGGTGGCTCTAAAGGGGACCTTGATGCAAGGAGGGGTTGTGATGGGCACCCTGATGTAAGAACAACTTTAATAGGGGTGTTTGATGTAAGGGGGGCTCTGATGGAGGCCCTGATGTGTGTGTGTGTGTGTGTGTGGGGGGGGGGGGGGGGCGCCCTGATGTAAAAGGAGACTCTGTTGGGAACCTGATGTAAGGAAGGGCTCTGATGGCCAATTTTCTCAGCTTATGAATACTTGCTAATATGCAATGTGGCCCTTGTACTGAATAGTTTTGGGCCCCCTGGCTCTAAGAAGTGGCTTGTGTGACATTAATGGAAGGGGTATGCAGTGATATGTGGGCAGAGTCAGTTTTTCTGTTTTGGGGGGGGGGGTGAAGGTCTACGTTAAGCCATGGCAGGCCAAGCATACATATGTACTGTATGTACGTATACCGACCTTGAGAGTCTATATTTTCCATACCTTCTCCAAGAGAGCTCAGGGTGACTCCGGACAGACAGAATAAAAGAAAAGCTGTGGGCCGGTGACGGTCTGATGAAGCCGTATGTTTTAATCCCTTGCACTCGTGGTCTGTTTTGAACAGTAGAAGGGAGGAATGTGCTGCCATCGGCAGTTTGGCGCAGTCTTTGAAGTCTTGTTGTCCCTCCTTCCTCCAGGATGTGGTGCTGTTCTGTCTGCAGCGAGATCCAGGAGACATCAACCACCGGGATAACGCAGGATACACCGCCCTGCACGAAGCCTGCTCACGCGGCTGGACCGACATCTTACAGGTCCTTCTGTACAACGGGGCCAACGTCAACTGCAGCGCTCAGGATGGGACCCGGTAAGTAAAAAAAAAAAAAAACGCTCTGTACTCCTTGGCACCGCACGCACGCAAGTATGTGGCCGCCTGGCACCGTGAGGCCGTATATTTGCATGATTTGCAGTCACTAGAGCTGTGCCGAGAGCGCGGCCGCTGCACGCTTCCGGGACATTTCCCAGCACCTTAATGAAAGCTCCAATTCGCTGCCTGCGACGGTGAGTTTTCGGATCACGTGACGGCCCATCAGTGGTCACGTGATCTTAAGCCCCGCCAGCATCATAAACCTCTTTAAGAGCCGGGAGACCCCGGGTGCTAAGAGGTTAATGGGGATTGTCTGAATAGTGGGGGATTTTTGCAACACTAATGTAGAGTTGGCATTGATAAAAGAAAAATCTCTTGAATGCAAACCCCCCTGGCGCCGGCTGCACGCAAATATGTGGCATCTCGGTGGTGAGAGGCCGCATATTTGCGTGAATTGCTGTCACTAGAGCTGTGCCAAGAGCGTGCATGCTGCGCGCTCCTGGCACAGTTACCGGCACCTTACTGAATGCTCCCGATCTCTGCTTTCAATGGGGAGCTTTTGGATCACGTAACCGCCGTGATAGCCAATCACGGCGGTCATGTGATTTCAAGCCTCTAAAAGGGCCGGGATGTGCCGGCGCGAAGAGGTTAATGGTGATTTTATGAATAGCGTAGGGTATTTGCAACACGAATGTAGAGTTGGCATGGATAATATAAAATCTCTTTGGAATGCAAACTGTAAGTACCTGAATGTGATCTGGTATCAACCCCTTGCAGTCTACTGTACAGCAGAGCTCCGACTGTGAGAGCAAGAGGAGAAGCCAATCATTTGTGCTGTAAAGATTCACATTGGTAGGAGAAGAGAGCAGAGTGGCAGAGAAGCGCTGTGCAGTATACTGCTTATCCTTTAACCTTTTTACTACTAACATCATAAATGGGGTGGAGGAGGGTTTTACACACACTGTCCTGTAATAAAGACCCCCCCTCCCGCCGCCCACCGGACGTTTATCATAGAGATTTCCAGATGGTCCCCAGTCATCTCTATGACCTTCGGAGGCCTGGGCGTGACGTTGTGACCTTCGGAGGCCTGGGCGTGACGTTGTGACCTTCGGAGGCCTGGGCGTGACGTTGTGACCTTCGGAGGCCTGGGCGTGACGTTGTGACCTTCGGAGGCCTGGGCGTGACGTTGTGACCTTCGGAGGCCTGGGCGTGACGTTGTGACCTTCGGAGGCCTGGGCGTGACGTTGTGACCTTCGGAGGCCTGGGCGTGACGTTGTGACCTTCGGAGGCCTGGGCGCGACGTTGTGACCTTCGGAGGACTGGGCGCGACGTTGTGACCTTCGGAGGCCTGGGCGCGACGTTGTGACCTTCGGAGGCCTGGGCGCGACGTTGTGACCTTCGGAGGCCTGGGCGCGACGTTGTGACCTTCGGAGGCCTGGGCGCGACGTTGTGACCTTCGGAGGCCTGGGCGCGACGTTGTGACCTTCGGAGGCCTGGGCGCGACGTTGTGACCTTCGGAGGCCTGGGCGCGACTTTGTGACGTCACGTCCGGCCGGTGGAAGTAAACCAGGGATCTTCAACCTACGGCACCCCCAGCTGTTGCGGAACTGCACGTCCCATGAGGCCTCGTAAAACTCTTGACATTCACAGACATGACTAGGCACGATGGGAATTGTAGTTCCTGAACAACTGGAGGGCCGTAGTTTGAAGACCCCCTGAAGTAAACCATACCGGGGGCGCGGCTGGAAAGAGATCGTCCATTTAAAAAAAAAAAAAAAATTTTATCCTAAACCCCACATCTCTCCATAAAGAGGACCTGTCACGCACCACTCCTATTACAAGCTATGTTTACATTCCTTGTAATGGGAATAACCAAAACCATATATGATGAGGTCAAACCGAATGGCTTTCAATGTTGTAGGTCCTTGTACTACATAATTAAAGGTTAATCTAAAGGAAATTGAACAACAAAAGTTGTATAATGTGTATTCAGCTTTAGTGCACCTGATTTGTATACAAGGTTTCCATCAGCCTGTGTCTGTTCAACCTGCTCGATTTTGGGCGTGTCTCCCTCTATTGTTGGCTGGTGTAATTGCAGACGGTGATGACCATTTTCACCGCCTTGATTTTGCCTTTCCAAAGCCAGCACTTTTCTCATGCCTCAAGGATCTTACTCCGGTTAGTAAGTCGCTTTGGGGCGTGGTCTCTTGATATTTATGATGATGTCACACAGTGATTATGTAGGTTTTCAAAAGCATTTTGCACACAGTTGACCAGTGGCTAGTTAGCAATATATACACTCACCGGCCACTTTAGGTACACCTGTTCAATTGCTTGGCAACACAATTTGCTAATCAGCCAGTTGCATGGCAGCAACTCGGTGCATTTAGGCATCTAGATGCGGTGAAGACGACTTGCCGAAATTCAAACCAAGCATCAGAAAGGGGATTTAAGTGACCTTGAATGTGACATGGTTGTTGGTGCCAGACGGGCCAGTCTGAGTATTTCAAAAACTGCTGATCTACTGGGATTTTCACTCACAACCATCTCTCGGGTTTACAGAGAATTGTCCGAAAAAGAGAAAATATCCAGTGAGCGGCAGTTATGTTGAGGAAAATGCCCTGTTGATGTCAGAGGAGAATGAGTAGACTGGTTCAAGATCATAGAAAGGCAACAGTAACGCAAATAACCACTTGTTACGTACAAGGTATGCAGAATACCATCTCAGAAGGCACAACACATTGAACCTTGAAGCAGATGGGCTACAGCAGGAGAAGACGCACACCGGGTGCCCTCCTGTCAACTAAGAACAGGAAACTGAGGCAACAATTCGCACAGGATCACCGAAATTGGACAATAGAAAATGGAAAAAACGTTGCCGGGTCTGATGAGTCTCGATTTCAGCTGCGACATTCAGATGATGGGGTCAGAATTTGGAGTATATAACATGAAAGCATGGATCCATCCTACCTCGTATCACCGGTTCAGGCTGGTGGTGGTGTAATGGTGGGGGGGATATATTCTTGGCACGCTTTGGGCCCCTTAGTACCACTTGAGCATGGTTTAAAACCCACGACCTACCTGAGTATTATTGACCGTGCCATCCCTTTATGACTACAGTGTCCCCATCTTCTGATGGCTCCTTCCAGCAGTATAATGCACCATGTCACAAAGCTCCAATCATCTCACCACTGGACAATGAGGTCACTGTACTCCAATGGCCTCCACACTCACCAGATCTCATCCAATGGCCTTCACACTCACCAGACCTCATCCAATGGCCTCCACACTCACCAGACCTCATCCAATGGCCTCCACACTCACCAGACCTCATCCAATGGCCTCCACACTCACCAGATCTCATCCAATGGCCTTCACACTCACCAGACCTCATCCAATGGCCTCCACACTCACCAGACCTCATCCAATGGCCTCCACACTCACCAGACCTCATCCAATGGCCTCCACAGTCACCAGGTCTCATCCAATGGCCTCCACAGTCACCAGGTCTCATCCAATGGCCTCCACAGTCACCAGGTCTCATCCAATGGCCTCCACAGTCACCAGGTCTCATCCAATGGCCTCCACAGTCACCAGACCTCATCCAATGGCCTCCACACTCACCAGAGCTCATCCAATGGCCTCCACACTCACCAGAGCTCATCCAATGGCCTCCACACTCACCAGAGCTCATCCAATGGCCTCCACACTCACCAGAGCTCATCCAATGGCCTCCACACTCACCAGAGCTCATCCAATGGCCTCCACACTCACCAGAGCTCATCCAATGGCCTCCACACGCACCAGAGCTCATCCAATGGCCTCCACACTCACCAGAGCTCATCCAATGGCCTCCACACTCACCAGAGCTCATCCAATGGCCTCCACACTCACCAGATCTCATCCAATGGCCTCCACACTCACCAGACTTCATCCAATGGCCTCCACACTCACCAGACTTCATCCAATGGCCTCCACACTCACCAGACCTCATCCAATGGCCTCCACACTCACCAGAGCTCAACCCAATAGAGCACCTTTGGGATGTGGTGGGGAGATCGGCATCATGGATGTGCAGCCAACAAATCTGTAGCAACTGTGTGATGCTCTCATGTCACTATGGACCAAAATCTCTGAGGAACGTTTCCAACACCTTGTAGAATCTATGCCACCAAGAATGAAGGCAGAAGGGGTCCAACCCGGTACTAGCAAGGTGTACCTAATTATAAAGTGGCCAGCGAGTGTATGTGTGTATATGTGTGATTGATATGTATGTATGTGTGTTTTTTGTGCTCAGAGCTTGGCTTTGCCCAGTCCTAGTCTGATGGGATAATGTTAGGGGAACACACGATAGTCTGCAGGGGGCATGAGAGATTTTAAACCAGCTTATTTGTATTTGAAGAGATCTTTTTCCCGTCACCTTATGAAGTCGATCCTTTTTTAGTTATTAATTGTGATGTTGAGACGTTGCCGAGATGCTCAGCACATCAACAACATGAAGTGGCATGAGATGCTGAGCCACTGGTTCTGCAATGCCAGGCATCATCTCTCCACCCCCATCCTCCTTCCCCTGTCTCCTGCACCCGACCTTCCCGTCCCTTGGTCTCCCTTCTCACCATCTTTTCCCATTTCACCTTGTCTGCCGTCCTCGGTCCTCCGTGTCCTCGCAGCCGGATGACTTCACGTCATTTGCTTTCATAGCAACATGTCTCCTAATAATGACTCGGTGCTGGAAGACGTTCTTCTCTATGGATAGAACTGCAGTAGCTGAAAAGTCATCAGTTCTTATGTTGTGCCGTATTTTATGCAGCTGTGAGTCTTATTGGTAAGTGTCCTCCTTATGCTGCCTTACTTTTCTCACCATTCCTGGTAAATGGCTGCAATATTACATTTCTGGGTTTAGAAGTCTTTAGAGCAACCACATTGAATTCCAGTCTTCGATCCTTTCCTGCTACCCATCTACAGTGACTTTGGTCATCTTCACTCTGCTGGTTGAGGCCGAGGCCTCTATCCTCTGACCTGGATCACTACTACTCCAGTTCCACCAGACTTGTGGTCACCATCACCCAGTTCCTCACCAGTCATGACTGTAGAAGCACTCGGTGACCTCCTGCACCTTCCCCTGCCGTGTCTATTGCTGATCCCCCCGCAGCCCTCGAGACGGCCATGCAGTTGGTTGCAGCGACCATTTCTAATGCTGATTCTGTGTCATCCTGAAGACACTTTGCTTGAGGTATAGAAGTCTTCTGCTATTGGTCAAGATTTTATAGATTGTTTTGGCTCTTAATGACGCGGAAAGCTCTGCGCTGCATCTACAGCAGTGGTCTCCATACTGCGGCCCAGAGGCCAGATGTGGCCCTATGCTTGACTTTATCCGGTCCTTGGGGCACTATTCCTCCTGCCGACAGGAACAAAGGGGCACTATTCCTCCTACTGACACCAACAATGGGGCACTATTCCTCCCACTGACACCAACAATGGGGCACTATTCCTCCCACTGACACCAACAATGGGGCACTATTCCTCCCGCTGACACCAACAATGGGGCACTATTCCTCCCCACTGACACCAACAATGGGGCACTATTCCTCCCCACTGACACCAACAATGGGGCACTATTCCTCCCCACTGACACCAACAATGGGGCACTATTCCTCCCACTGACACCAACAATGGGGCACTATTCCTCCCCACTGACACCAACAATGGGGCACTATTCCTCCCCACTGACACCAACAATGGGGCACTATTCCTCCCCACTGACACCAACAATGGGGCACTATTCCTCCCCACTGACACCAACAATGGGGCACTATTCCTCCCCACTGACACCAACAATGGGGCACTATTCCTCCCCACTGACACCAACAATGGGGCACTATTCCTCCCCACTGACACCAACAATGGGGCACTATTCCTCCCCACTGACACCAACAATGGGGCACTATTCCTCCCCACTGACACCAACAATGGGGCACTATTCCTCCCCACTGACACCAACAATGGGGCACTATTCCTCCCCACTGACACCAACAATGGGGCACTATTCCTCCCCACTGACACCAACAATGGGGCACTATTCCTCCCCACTGACACCAACAATGGGGCACTATTCCTCCCCACTGACACCAACAATGAGGCACTATTCCTCCCCACTGACACCAACAATGGGGCACTATTCCTCCCCACTGACACCAACAATGGGGCACTATTCCTCCCCACTGACACCAACAATGGGGCACCATTCCTCCCACTGACACCAACAATGGGGCACCATTCCTCCCACTGACACCAACAATGGGGCACCATTCCTCCCACTGACACCATCCATGGGGCACCATTCCTCCCACTGACACCATCCATGGGGCACCATTCCTCCCACTGACACCATCCATGGGGCACCATTCCTCCCACTGACACCATCCATGGGGCACCATTCCTCCCACTGACACCATCCATGGGGCACCATTCCTCCCACTGACATCAGTACATTTTCTACTTCCAAAGGCCAAAGTCCAATCCAATTAAAGTCTGAAGGCCAGTAAACTGGGTCTTTCTTTAGAAAGTTTGGAGACCTCTGCTCTAGAGGATCAGTCTACTGTTCTTAGTCTCTGGTCTTTCAGAGCTCCCACAGTTGTAAAGACCTTTGCATTGCAAGTCAGATCATCATCTTAAATGATCCGACTTGTGCTCTGAGGATCTTGAAAGGGAACCCCACACCAAAATTTTAAACCGCGGGGGTCCTCCCCCCCCACCCCCAGGACCATACCAGACCGAAGCTGGTATGGATTTTGAGGGGAACCCCACGCCAAAAAAAAAAAAACAAGTGTTGACCCTTATCAGATTACGCAGCCCAGCAGGTCAGGAAGGGGGGGGGAGTGAGCGCCCCCCTCCCCAGACTTCTACCCTCCCCAGACTATTATATCAACATTCCTCTGCCCCAACCCCAAAGCACCTTGTCCCCATGTTGATAGGGACAAGAGCCTCTTCCCGACAACCCTGGGCGGCGACTGTGGAGGTCCCCGGGCAGTGGACTTATCAGATCCCGCTCCCCCCCCCCCCCCCCCCCAATGTGAATGAGTATGGGGTACATTGTACCCTATCCATTCACCCCAAGTGTAGTGTAAATAAAAACAAGAGACAGTTTTTGACAAGTCCTTTTATTAAAAGTAAAGGATGTCCCCCGTAGTAGCTGCCACGTGTCTTCTTCCTCCCGGTCTTCTCCCTCTGCTGCCGTCTTCTCCAGTCCTTTTCTGACGCGGGCTCCCGCAGTTGTCCTCATCGCTGATGTCTGCCAGTTCTTATATAGCAGGGATATGCAATTAGAGGACCTCCAGCTGTTGCAAAACTACAAGTCCCATCATGCCTCTGCCTGTGGGTGTCATGCTTGTGGCTGTGGCTCAGTCTTGCTATGCCTCATGGGAGTTGTAGTTTCTGCAACAGCTGGAGGTCCGCTAATTGCATATCCCTGTTATATAGCCATGGGGACGGCCATAGTGGCCAATAACGCCAAGTAATTTAATGCAAATATACTTGTAAGCATCTCAGGGTAACAAAAGCTCAAAACCACTATGCTGCGACTTCGTAGGCCGTTATCCCTCCCCTACGAGTTTTGTCCTCAGAAGATTGTAAAGTACAACTCAACAACTTGACAGTGAAGACCTCCCGTGTCCCTCAGTGGCTTTTACAGCGAGTACAAAATTCCTATTTATCACCCCGTGTGCTGTATCGTTTCCACTATATTTGGAAGCAGATTGCGCCAGGTCCTGGCCTTTGAACCTTTTTTTGAGGACCAAGCCAGGAGAAACTTTTTTAATAAATGTCTGGAATCTTGGACTCGGGGAATGTGTCAGACAGGGATGATAAAAGACGTCGCTGAACGTGGAGCTTCCCTTTTTTTTTTTTTTAATCCACAGCAATCGGTATCGCACACCCAAACCGCGTAGTCACTGGAGCTTTTGACGGCTCTCTCTCTCTCTCCGCTGTGACCAGGGGGGCCTCCCAGGAAAAGTTCCAAGATGGTCGCCTGCCCAGTCAAGGCCTGCGGTTTCCATGGCGATCGTGCATACAGGATGTAACACAACTGAGTTATTGCACTCTGGAGGACGCAGGGAGATTCGGGGGAGTTGGGAGGATGAAGCGGACGGCTGGCATTCGCCGCCTCTCGCATATTGTAGCGCCTGTAGAGAAAAAAAAAAAAAAATGTGCGAAGCGGTAGCTGCTTAATTGCATATGCATAATTAATACTTGAGTGACAGATGATTAATTGCATTCTTCCACGCTCGCTTTTGTGTAGCCGCTATTTTTATAAGTCGCATTGTTGGAGTTCCGGGGACAAAAATTAAAGGCGCATGCCGGTCAGATATAAATATTTTTTTTCAATTTTTTTTTAAAAAGGGGATCCCGGGGACGCGGCACGGCGGCTGAACAGCTGTAATCGTCGCCCCGCCCCTTTTTATGTTTTGACGTACGCGTCTCAAAAGCCCTGAATGCAAAATCTATACGATTGAAGCCGGGTACTGGGCTCCGCCCTCTGCGGTTGTCATGGTGGAGGGACGCACTGCACAACGTCACATGATGAAGGGCAAAGTCAGGCCCAGGAGCCAGTGACAACCCCTCTGAGGGCGGCTGCCAATCATTTCCTAGTACGCAAAGCAAGCTGGCGATAGACGGGTGCAAGTCTTCCCAGGGGTGTGTGGGGGGGGGGGGGGGTGTCTTCTACTCAAGAGGAACAGTGAAGTGCAATCACTACACAGCACTACTAGGCAGGAGGCACAGGCTGCATTTGTATACAGAGCAGGGGTAGGCAACCTCGGTACACCCAGCAGTTGTAGAACTACAAGTCCCATGATGCATTGCAAGACTTTTGACAGCTATAAGGCATGACTCCTAGAGGCAGAGGGATGATGGGGTTTGTAGTTTCACCACAGCTGAAGTGATGAGGTCACCTACCCCTGATGTAGAGTTTTATATAGCGGTCCCTGGTTATATATCCAATTAGAGACTTTACCGAACTCCCTTCACCCTTCCCCAGTGTGTCTTTACCTGGGCTATTGGGTATGCCCGATTACGTGACATGACTGTGATTGGCTGTAACAGTTACATAGTAGATGAGGTTGAAAAAAAGACACAAGTCCATCAAGTCCAACCTATGTGTGTGTGATTATATGTCAGTATTACATTGTATATCCCTGTATGTTGTGGTTGTTCAGGTGCTTATCTAATAGTTTTTTTTTTAATTTATCAATGCTCCCCCGCTGAGACCACCGCCTGTGGAAGGGAATTCCACATCCTTGCCGCTCTTACAGTAAAGAACCCTCTACATAGTTTAAGGTTAAACCTCTTTTCTTCTAATTTTAATGAGTGGCCACGAGTCTTGTTAAACTCCCTTCGTGAAAAAGTTTTCTCCCTATTGTGGGGTCACCAGTCCGGTATTTGTATATTGAAATCATATCCCATCTCAGGCGTCTCTTCTCCAGAGAGAATAAGTTCAGAGCTCACAACCTTTCCTCATAACTAATATCCTCCAGACCATTTATTAGCTTTGTTGCCCTTCTTTGTACTCGCTCCATTTCCAGTACATCCTTCCTGTGGACTGGTGCCCAGAACTGGACAGTATACTCCAGGTGCGGCCGGACCAGAGTCTTGTAGAGGGGAGAATTATTGTCTCATCTCTGGAGTTGATCCGCTTTTTAATGCCAATATTCTGTTTGCTTCGTTAGGCTCAGCAATGCCAAGCTGCTGCTATCATCTTCTAGAACCGCCAGGTCCTTTTCCTTCCTAGATTCCCCCAGAGGTTCTCCCCCCAGTGTATAGATTGCATTCATATTTTTGCCACCCAAATACATTATTTACATTTTTTTTAAATTGAACCTCATTTTCCACGTAGTTGCCTAGATTGTTCAGATCTTTTTGCAAGGTTTCCACATCCTGCGGAGAAGTTATTGCCCTGCTTAGCTTAGTATCGTCCACAAATATAGAGATTGAACTGTTTCCCCCATCCCCATCCTCCAGGTTGTTCATGAATAAATTATATAGGATTGGTCCCAGCACAGAACCCTGGGGGACCCCACTACCCACCCCTGACCATTCCGAGTACTCCCCGTTTATCACCACCCTCTGAACTCGCCCTTGTAGCCAGTTTTCAATCCATGTACTCACCCTATGGTCCATGCCAACGGACCTTATTTTGTACAATAAACGTTTACAGTATGAGGAACTGTCAAATGCTTTTGCAAAATCCAGATACACCACGTCTACGGGCCTTCCTTTATCTAGATGGAAACTCACTGCCTCTCACATGATCGGTATCCAATCCTGCTGGCTTTTTATCATTACTTTGGACCTGGGGCAGTCTTGTCAGCCAGGTTCCCTGTGCTGGGAGTGCACATTGAGTGCGCTCCGAGCATAGAAACCTCTGACATCCATGGTGGTGAGAGGATAAATACTAAGTATTTAAAATATTTAAAGATTGACATCAAGTTTGATAATAATAAATATATATATATTTTACACTATATTACCAAAAGTATCTTGTCCAACATCAGCGCCTGACCTCACAAATGCTCTTCTGGAAGAATGGTCAAACATTCCCATAGACACACTACTAAACCTTGTGGACGGCCTTCTCAGAAGAGTTGAAGCTGTTATATCTGCAAAGGGTGGGCCAACTCAATATTGATCCCTACGGACTAAGACTGGGATGCTATTGAAGTTCATGTGCGTGTAAAGGCAGGCAATTTTCATTATACACTTTTTTTGTTTTGTTTTTTGTTTTTTGTTACTGTGACATCACTGGGTCTCTGTGCTTCCCTATGCAATGCAGGCATATCATGGCTGGTGGGAGCTACATAGCTTCCTGAAACAACATCAGAGCGAACACCAACCACCCTAATGTATAATAGTCTTGTAGGGGGATTGTTTGGAGGGTATGTAATGGATTGTATCACTCATCACCCAATGTTCTTCTGACAGGCCCATACATGACGCGGTGGTCAATGACAACATAGAGACGGTGTGGCTTCTTCTCTCCTATGGTGCCGATCCTACGCTGGCCACCTACTCTGGACAGACGCCCATGAAACTGGCCAGCAGTGAAGCCATGAGGACCTTCCTGAGCGGTATGTTGGGGGTCACAGGTCAGGGTTTGCACCGGAGAACCTGATCTTTTCTAGTCATGTGACCTAAATTGCAACTCCACTTATTGTACACAACGAGGAGCCGTATGCACTAGCTATATATTCCTCTACAGCTCGGGGTATATAGCCCGTATCGAGCTCGGGGTGTATATAGCCCGTATCGAGCTCGGGGTGTATATAGCCCGTATCGAGCTCGGGGTGTATATAGCCCGTATCGAGCTCGGGGTGTATATAGCCCGTATCGAGCTCGGGGTGTATATAGCCCGTATCGAGCTCGGGGTGTATATAGCCCGTATCGAGCTCGGGGTGTATATAGCCCGTATCGAGCTCGGGGTGTATATAGCCCGTATCGAGCTCGGGGTGTATATAGCCCGTATCGAGCTCGGGATATAGACGTATTATACTCTAGGCACTGTATATAGTTCTAGCAGGTTGCACAGTGGGGGCTCCTGGTTCTGGGTGAGATTGGCCTGCTGGTAGCTCTGCCCTGCGGTGACAACACTGCCCCTCCATAGACACAGTACAGGATTGAGCGTTGTCACCCTAGGACCTTTATTCTTGGCATCACCAGGTGAAAATAAAGGGGGGGGAGGGGGGTCTAAAGACAAAAACAGACTGGTAAGATCACCTGCACCCTGGGCACTCAATCCTGCCATTTGGGGGGGGGGGGGGGGGGGGGGCATGGAAGTGGCCCCACCTCCGGCAGCCTGCCAGAGTCTGTGAGGGGCTGAAGTACTCAGTGGCTGATTGGCTGTTCCTGGGTTTTGGGGTCCGTGTGTTCTGGCACGTATGACCAGAACACGGAATACTGGACTATGATAAGCCTCAGGCAGGGGGATTGAGTACGGCACCTGTGCCCCCTGGCACGCCGGGATTGGATGCACACAGGACAAACGCACAGTGTGCATGTGGTCTATGGTGCAGTGTATTAGATATCCATCCTTGGGTTTAGATGTGGAGGGCGCACCGTTCACTTTCCAGACACTGACACGGGTGTAGTTCTGGCTTAGAGCTCCGTATCCCGGAACCTGGATGTTTGTCTTCTCCTGACTCTCACCGGTCTATCTTCTCTCTCTGTACAGATTACCTGTCAGACCTGCAAGGACGCTCCGATGGCGACCCCCGGGCATCATGGGACTTCTACAGTAGCTCCGTACTAGGTAAGACTCATGTTCAGTTGACTCTCTCCTGGGCTAAAATGGCTTTACTCTGATATCACTGCACACTGTGAGCTCTTCACCATGTGCACTAGAAGCTGCAGCAAGTCGGAGCCTTTCCCCTGCCGGTTCCTTGCTGGTGGATGTCCAGCATCATTGAGCCCTTCTCAGCCTTGTCCCGCCCATTTTTCATTCGTTGATTTCCATTCCTTTAATCACGGAGGCCGAGCATCCCATGTAAGCAGTGGTGGATTTTGTTTTTTTCTTTGTGCTGCAACCCCCCCTCCACCATCTAAATTTGTCCCATCTCAGACCCTGAAACATGATTCATCCAAATGCCACATAAGTGGTCAATGGGGCAGAGGATGGGGTCATCGGCACATGGGACTGAGTCAGCAGGGCAGAGGGTATGTAGCACTGGTGGGGCACTGGTGGGGCACTGGTGGGGCACTGGTGGGGCACTGTTGGGCGGCACTGTTGGGCGGCACTGTTGGGCGACACGGGTGGGGGGCACTGTTGGGCGACACGGGTGGGGGGCACGGGTGGGGGGCACGGTTGGGCGGCACGGTTGGGCGACACGGTTGGGCGACACGGTTGGGCGACACTGGTGGGACACTGTTGGGCGACACTGGTGGGGCCCCCATGGGGGCGACGGGTGGGCGGCACTGTTGGGGCTGCTCTGATAATCAGGACACTGTAGATGTCCCCTGTCACACTAGCCAGTTACCATCTCTCCTCAGCATGAGGAAAGGAATGCTGATAACCGGCAAGTGTGTTTACATCATGATCAGCTGTAATTGGACACAGCTGATAACAGGGTAAAGAGCTGCTGTGATTGGCTCTTTACCCCAATCTGTGATCAGTGGAGTCCTTCAAACACAGTGACTACAGAGCACGGTTTGAAGGACGTCAATAGATTCCTTCCCAGAACTGGATGTGCGGTCGTCTGGGGGGGGGGGGGGGGGGGGGGGCGCGCTTCCCCTGAAAAAATGTCCCTGCATGTCAGAATTTCCTAGCCTGGTCTGCATGAAAATACATCCTGCCAAGTCTGACCTCCACCCATCAAGGCATTTTTTTTTTAAGCTTTTTTGCAAAACTCCTCCCAAGAGCCAGGCTACTGCTTGCATCAGGGCTCAGATGTTTTCAGGAAGTTCCCACCAACCATGATCTGCCTGCATTGCATAGAGAAGCGCAGAGACCCAGCGATGTGACATCACCGGGTCTAAAATAAGGCCTGTAATGAAAATGCAAAGATTTTTATTTATTTTTTATTAAGGTCATAAGCATGCTGATGAGAGAAAGTAGGAAGGTGCCAGGGGAGACCACTTATAAACAGTCTAAAGTTCAGCTTTAAAGGACATGAATGCTGGGGAGCCGTCGTCGTAGTCCCTACTTCTTAGCATTACACCCAGCGTCCAGCAGAGGTCCCCAGCACAGACTAGGAAGGAGACCCGCGCTCATCTCCTACAAGGGAGAGGCGGAATCCTCAGGTCATTGTAATTTGCAGGAACATTATTTATTTATTTTTTTGCAGATGCGAAGGATGAAGTTTGCCACAACGTTCTCCTAGACCCCTCCGAGACGTCCAAGAAGGAGGAAGGGGAGAAGGAGGAGGAAGACGACTTCCTGTTTGAGTTCTCGGAGGCCCCGCTCATCCCCTGCTACAACCTGCAGGTCTCCCTGACTAGCGGGTAAGAGGCTGCCAGGCGCTGCTCCTTATTATGGAGAATGGTGGGAAACATCTCCCTCTTGTGGGCAATGTGAGGAATTGCACATTACTGTCAGAGGAGGGATTAAAAGTTCTCAACGGAGCAGAAATATACGCCGTGCGATGAGAGATCATTTTATTATATATTTTATTATATATAGAGAGATATACATATTATATATTTATATATAAAGAGATATAGTATAGTATATAGTATATTATGCCATTTGAATTTTAGTAATCTCCGTTGTTTTAGTCGTATTTTAGTCAACTAAAATAGTATTCATTTAGTAGACTAAAATGTTTTAGTTTTTTTTTGTTGACAAAATTAACACTGGATATAATTTGCTGCTCAGTGATTGCAGTATCCTAGTTTGCACCTCCCCAAAGGTAATACTTAAAATCTGGCCTGTTGGGTCCTGAGGACATGTGTTGAGAACCACCGCCCTAGAGGATAAAATGGCAGTCATTACAATATTTTATGTCACACCATATTTGCGATGCGGTCTTAGAAAAGCAATTTTTTGGGGGGGAATTTTTTTTTACTTTTTTTGAATTAAAACCAAAAATGTAAAGTTAGCCCAATTGTTTTTTTTTTTTTTTTTTTATGATGTGAAAGATGATGTTACACTGAGTAAATAAATACCGAAAATGTCACGCTTTAAAATTGCTCACACTTGTGGCATGGTGACAAACTACGGTACTTAAAAATTTAGCTGATGCTTTAAAACTTTTTTTTTGTTTTGTTTTTTTTGTTTTGTTTTTACAGGTTACATGTTAAGTTACAGAGGAGGTCTAGTACTAGAATTTTTGCTCTAATGCTAACGATCGTGGCGATGCCTCACATGTGTGGTTTGAACACTGTTTACATATCTGGGCACGACTTACATATGCGT
>NW_027507685.1:244493097-244728097 GCF_037356315.1 Lithobates pipiens
TCTCTGCAGAGAGACCGCTGCTTCCACACAGAGACCAAGGGGCTTTCTTTGAAGCATGCTGGCAGAGGACAGGCTTTCTCCACCCAGACTGTGGCTACTTTCTAAATAAACTTTAGGACTTTGTTTCACTTTTTATTTTTTATTTTATTTTAACATGACTTGTATGTGTTTAGCCAAGTGAGACATGAAGTTCATTCGGGCTTTAAAGTCAGCAAACAAATTCTTGCATTTTGCCCACGTGCCATCAGTCTCTGTCACTTCATTCTGCACACAGATATTCCTGCTATTAATGCGGTGCTCCGGAATTCTCCGCTAATATTGGCCAGGTACGCGGTAATACAGGCGCCCCCTCCTGTTCCCGGTACACGTTCTTCAATCAGAGCCGCGCTCCTTCTTCTTCCCCCCCAGGTAACGCTGGTAATTATTGTGTTTCTTTTTACCTCCTGTGGGCAAAGGCAACAACATTAATCTTGCTGACAACTCTTGGCTAAGAGGAACCTTTTTAAGCAAAGGAGGTTCATGCAGAAATTGTTCTCCATACCCCATAGGCGGTTTTCTACACCCTCCCCCGTTCACCCCCCTTCCCTCCCGTTCCCCCCCCCCCCATCCCCACCACCACCGAAGCTGGATATCTGCACAGAGAGGAAGGCTGGAGAACAAGACACAGTCATTGCTTCCTAATATTACCTATCACAAAACAAAGGGGGGGGGGGGATAATCGCACCCTATGGGGGGGGAGGGGATAATCGCACCCTATGGAGCATTTACATTAAACACTACTTATATTGAGGAATTGATTCATTGTCAGGATGTTCCTTAAACCAGTTCAGCTCCGAAAAATGTACTCCCCCCCCCCCCCCCTCGCCTCTTCATGATCAGCGATACGGCACTGCGTTTAATTTAACAGACAATTGCGCGGTCCTGCGACGCTGTAGCCAAATATAATTTACGTCCTTTTTTTTTACCCCCACAAATAGATCTTTTTTTTGGGTGCTGTTTGATCACCTCTGCGGTTTTTATTTTTTGAGCTATAAACAAAAAAAAAGAAACGATTTTGAAAAAAAAAAGCTATTTTTTTTACTTTTTGCTATAATAAAAAGCACATTTCTTTCTCACTTTAGGCCAATACGTATTCTTTTACATATTTTTGGTAATAAAAATCGCAATAAGCGATGATTGATTGGTTTGCGCAAAAAGTTATAGCGTCTACAAAATAGGGGATAGATTTATGGCATTTTTTTTTTTTTATTAGTAATGGCGGCGATCAGCAATTTTTATCGTGACTGCGACTTTATGGCGGACACATCGGACAATTTTGACACATTTTTGGGACCATTGGCATTAATACAGCGATCAGTGCTATAAAATTGCATTGATTACTGTAAAAATGTCACCGGTTAACCACCAGGGGCGGGGAGGGGTTAAGCGTGTCCTGGGGGAGTGTTTCTAACTGTATGGGGGCGTGGCTGTGTGTGACACCACATTGATCGCTGCTCCCGATGACAGGGAGCAGACGATCGTTGTCCTGTCATTAGGCAGAACGGGGTGATGTTGTTTACATCGGCATCTCCCGTTCTTCAGCTCCGTGACACGGCCGCGGTGATCAAGTCCGTGGGTCCCGCGGAGCTTGCGGCACGTTACTTTGCCCAGCTGTGCCATTCTGCCGATGTATATATGCTGACAGTGGTCAGCAAGTGGTTAAGGGGGCGTGGCAGGGGGTGTGTCCTATGCCTGCATACTTTTGCTTATAGGTGTCCCTAATTCCCATCTCAAAAAGTTGGGAGGTGTGCATTTCAGCTGTCAGTGGGGAAGCCCGCTGACAGCTGATGCATCATCGGTCACTAAGGGCGCAGCGGCCGGCTTCTCGGCCCTCTTCTTAACCTCTTGTCAACCGCCCTACACACATTTACTGCGGGGTGGTGGGCTCCTCTGCACAGAATCACATACCTGTATGCAATTCTGCACTTCCAGGTCTGGGGCACACACGTGCGCCACTGGAGTCCCACTCCTGCTGTGATTGGACACAGTGGGAGCCGATCGGTGGATCCAGCGGACTCATTATCTGCCAACACCCAGTAAACAAGGCAGACTGCCATTCTGTCAGTAGGGAAGGTAGTGATCCCGTGTTTCTACTAAACGGGAACACGGATCTCTGTCTTCCCACAGTACAAACACTTCCCACACAGTTAGAAAGCACTCCCTAGGGCAGTGATGGCGAACCTTGGCACCCCAGATGTTTTGGAACTACATTTCCCATGATGCTCATGCACTCTGCAGTGTAGTGGAGCATCATGGGAAATGTAGTTCCAAAACATCTGGGGTGCCAAGGTTCGCCATCACTGCCCTAGGGACACATTTAACCACATTTAACCACCACTGATGTTAACCCCTTCCCTGCCAGTGTCATTATACAGTGACAGTGCATTTTTTTAGCACTGATCAATGTAATATGCCCTGTATTTCGTCTGATTTTTTCTGACGGATTTTTGGTCCAAACTTGTTTTGCATACACACGGTTGCACAAAGTTGACGGAAAATCTGATCGTTCAGAACGAGGGCAGTAGCCAATAGCTTTGTTCTTGTAATTTATTCTGAGCATGCGTGGCACTTTGTCCATCGGAATTGTCTACACACGATCGGAATTTAAACGATCGGATTTTGTTGTCAGACAATCCTGCTCTCGACCTTTGTGTGTCGGAAATTCCGATGGAAAAAGTCAGATGGAGCCCACACACGATCGGATTTTCCGTCAGAAAGTCTAACCAGAAAGCATAAGTGTCACTGGTCCCACAAAAAAAGTGACAAAAGTGTCACTTAGTGTCTGATTTGTCTGCCGCAATGTCACAGTCCCACTATAAGGCGCTGATCACCGCCATTACTAGTAGAAAAAAAAAATCCATAAATCTATTTCATAGTTTGTAGATGATATAACTTTTGCGCAAACCAATCCATATACGCTTATTGGGATTTTTTTTTTTTTACCAAAAATATGTAGAAGAATATATATTGGCCTAAATTTATGAAGAAATGTGATTTGAAAAATAAAATAAAAAAATTGTTGAATATGTTCTCTATAATCTCTATTTGTGGGAAAGAGAGACATACATTTAATTTGGGTACAGCGTCGCACAACCGCGCGATTGTCAGTTAAAGCGACACAGTGCCGAATCGCAAAAAATGGCCTGGTCATTCAGCAGCCAAATCTTCCGGGGCTGAAGCGATTAACCACTTGCAGACCGGACCATTTTGCTGGTCAAAGACCAGACCACTTTTTGCGATTTGGCACTGCGTCGCTTTAACTGCCAATTGCGCGGTCGTGCGACGTGGCTCCCAAACAAAATTGACGTCCTTTTTTTCCCACAAATAGAGCTTTCTTTTGGTGGTATTTGATCACCCCTGCAGTTTTTATTTTTTGCGCTATAAACAAAAAGAGAGCGACAATTTAAAAAAAAAAACGCATTATTTTTTACTTTTTGTTATAATAAATATCCCCCAAAAATATATAAAAAAACTTTTTTTTCCCTCAGTTTAGAACGATAAGTATTCTTCTACATATTTTTGGTAAAAAAAATTGCAATAAGCGATTATTGATTGGTTTGCGCAAAAGTTATAGCGTTTACAAAATAGGGATAGTTTTATAGCATTTTTATTAATAATTTTTTATTATTTTTTTTTACTAGTAATGGCGGCGATCAGCGATTTTTATTGTGACTGCGACATTGTGGGGGACCCATCGGACATTTTTGACACATTTTTAGGACCATTGTCATTTATACAGTAATCACTGCTATATAAATGCAGTGATTCCTGTGTAAATGACCCTGGCAGTGAAGGGGTTAACCAGTGGGTGGCAGTGTAGGGGTTAAGTGTTCCTAGGGGTGTGTTACTAACTGTGGGGGGGCTGGGCTTTCATTTAGTGAACACTGATCTCTGCTCCAATCACATGGAGCAGAGATCAGCATCACTAGTTGCTAGGCAGAATGGAGAAATGCTGTTTACTCTGCATTTCCTCCATTCGGCCGCTCCATGAGACGATCGCGGGGATGCCCGCGGCGATCGAGTCCGCGGGTCCCGCGACCGGACTCACGGGGGTCCCGACCAGCGCGGTAGCGGCGGCGCGCTCCCGATGGCAGGGCGGCATTGAATATTGGACGTACCTGTACGCCAATATGCCTGCCCGTGCCATTCTGTCGACGTACATCGTCGTGCGCTGGTCGGGAAGTGGTTAAAGTAACGCAGTGCCGTATCGCAAAAAGTAGCCTGGTCATGAAGGAGGGGGGGGGGGGTAAATCTTCCAGGGGTCAAGTGGTTAAACAGACTCTATAATGTCACATAAGGTCAAAATGAAGACAAGACCCTTGTTCTCAGGCTATGTTTACTGCAGATCAAATATTATGCATTGAAAAAACAGAACAAAAACTAAAAAAAAAAACAGTGTGAATGGGGAAAATACTTAATTATGACCACTAGATGGAGCTGAGGCTCATACTTATTTCCTATGATACTCAACACCATCTAGTGGCTGTAATGCAGTACTTTCTCTATTCAAAGTGTTTATGTTGCTGAATATTATTATTATTATTACACAGGCTATATAAAGCACAACTATTGATTGCCTTTAACACCCATATTTTGAACTGTCCCTAACACCCTGAATGCTTTTAATGCTTTGAACTGTCCTACCTTAACCGTCTGCTACATATTCATTTATAACTAGGGTGTTTCCCACTGGTTTATAATATTACCATATTATTAATTTAATTATTAGCGCTGTTTTAGTATTTATAACTTTCAGTGTTTGGACTGTTTTTATATTTATACTACCTGTTGCCAGTATATATAAAGCACCAACAGTTTAAGCAGCACGGACAGTACAGTTACAATACAATTCAATACAGGAGGAATCAGAGAGCCCTGCTCCTAAGAGCTCACAATCTAGGAGTATTGTGACATTATTCTTGCGGATGGATGTGATAGATCAGCGTGTACAGTATGGGGCCACATTAGGTCAATGATGCCACAAGACACCCTGCCCCTTTTGTGTATTTGCAGCTGCGGGATGAGAATGCCCCCCCCCCCCCCCCTCTCAACCACACCTCATTGGCCCGACACCGACAGCTGCTTTCTGGGTTCGGCAGAAAAAAAAAATGTAACCCCCCCCGAGCTGAACCCAAACTCATCACTACCTGCCGGACTCTGTGTAGCAGAGCTGTGTAAATCTAAGTACTGCATGGACAGCAAAAAAAAAAAAAAAAAAATGGCGGGTACAACAGCTCCCTTTATATGCGTTTGACCTGTTTATTTGACTGTTTTGCCTTTAGGTGTACTTTACTAAGAAGTCACATTGCCTTTAAGATACAATAAATGATATGTCGCTGTTTTATGTCCTCTTGATGGAAATGTTAAAAAAAAAAAAAATATCTGCGTAAAAGGTAATATTTTGCAGAACAGGATATTGCGCTTTACATCCCGTTGTGCATGCATCTAAGGAATCAACAGGGGACTCGGCGCCATCCAGCATCGCGGCGTAATCAGAGGAGGAGATGAAATGAGTTTCTGAGATTGAACATGAGATACTTATATGTCAATTACACCATCTGTTTCCACCATCGAACACCGATGGGCAACCACACAATAGACATTGTAATTGAAAAGATCCCGAAAGGTGAACCGCTTTTGTCGCTCCTAGCAACCCATCACATTATCGCTGGAGGGGGGGGGGGGTCCCCGCTGCTGCCGGAATTTTTTTTTTATCATGGAAAAATGTTTTCATTACAAAAATATAATTTATAATTTTATAAGGTTATCCAGATGAAGATCGTGCCAATAAACAATACTGGAAGATGCGGAGTCATTTTGTCCGATTTAAAAAAAAAAAATCAAAAATCAGATTTACTTTTATTTTTTGTTTGTTTTTTTATTTTTATTTTTTTCGCAGTATGTTGTCTATTTTTTTCATTTTTTGTTCTTCAAAAAAATGTATTTATATAGTGGAGGGCCACCCTAAAGTAAAAAAAAAATGGCATTAATATTCTTAAAAAAATAAAAATAAATACATTTTTAACTTACCTGAAACCGCTGTCTTCCTAATCTGCCTCCTCCTATTCCATGGCGCTTCCTCCTCTTCGGCGAGAGCGGCCCCGTTGCCTTCTGGGACATGTGTGTGTGTGTCCCTCAGAAAACAACGGGGCCATTCACAATGTGATTTTGGGGTGGAGGAACTTGACTGGCCTACTGTACATAGAGTCCTGACCTCAACAGAACACCTTTGGGATGAATTAGAGTGGAGACTGTGAGCCAGGCCTTCTCGTCCAACATCAGTGCCTGATCTTAGAAATGCGCTTCTGGAAGAATGGTCAAACATTCGACATAGACACATCTCCTAAACCTTGTGGACGGCCTTCCCAGAAGAGTTGAAGCTGTTATAGCTGCAAAGGGTGGGGCCAACTCAATATTGGACCCTACGGACTAATGCCCTGTACACACGGTCGGACAAAATCCGTCGCACAAAGTTGTCGTAAAATCCGATCGTTCAGAACGAAGTGACGTAAACCAAGTACCTCGCTATAAATGGGCCAGTAGCCAATAGCTTTTTAGTCTCGTAATTTATTCTAAAGCATGCGCGGCACTTTGTGCATCAGAATTGTCTACACACGATCGGAAATTAAACGATCAGATTTTGTTGTCGAATTTTTTTTAGATCCGGCTCTCAAACTTTGTGTGTCGGAAATAGTCCGATGGAGCCCACACACGATCGGAATTTCTGACAACACATTCCGGTCGCACATTTTCCGGAAGAAAGTCCGACCGTGTGTACAGGGCATTAGACTGGGATGCCATTAAAGTTCATGTGCGGGGCGTGTCCAAGATGGCGACCTGAGAGGTTGTGGTTGCCAGAGCTCTACTGACTTTTTTATCCGGACTTTGATCTCTATACCTCATATTCGCCTGGAAATTACACCCTTGTGCTCCGGATGTCAGGCAGAACCAAACGCAAGGGGAAGAAGCATTCTTATCCGGATCCAGCCCCGGTTCTGACCCTGCAGACGGCTGCTCCGCTCGTGCAGGCGCGCAACATGGCATCCCAAACGGAGATGGAGGATCGGGAGGAGGACGCCGAGGTCGGTTTCAGAGAAGTCATGGCGGCCATTGCTTCCTGCCAAGCGGCGCTGACTAACAAGATCGAGGCAGTGCAGTTGGACGTTGGCCTCGTCCGCCAGGACCTAGACAAGCTACGGTCGCGGGTGTCGGAGGCGGAACAGCGCGTGGGCCGGGTGGAGGATCTCGCATCGGAGCACGCGGAGTCCATCCGCACCCTCCACACACGGGTGCGGACCCTGGAGTATAAGGCCGATGACGCGGAGAACAGGAACCGGAGGAACAACCTCCGTGTCGTCGGTCTGCCCGAAGGGGTAGAGGGGAGGAATCCCACCGTCTTTGTGGAGGAGCTGCTGCGCAACCTTCTACCTGAAGCGCAATTTTCGCCTTATTTTACAGTTGAGAGGGCGCATCGGGTTCCCCCCACCCCGGGACCCCCGGGTGCGCGGCCGCGCACACTCATCTTCAGACTCCTGCACTTTCGGGATCGGGACGAAGCGCTCCGGGCGGCCTGTCGGTTGGGAGATCTAAAATACCAGAATGCCACCATAATGCTGTTCCCGGATTACTCTCTGGAGACGCAGAAATTGCGTAGATCATTCGACCATGTGAAGGCTGGACTGCGAGCACGGAATATTAAATATAGCGTTCTTTTCCCGGCTCGGCTGTGGGTGCAGGATGGAGAGGCCACCCGATTCTTCACCGATCCGCGCGAAGCTGCGGCCTGGCTGGACTCCCTCCCTCCGCGTCGGTGAGACTTGGCGGTGAAGCTACATTTTTGTTGATATCCCTGTTTTGATTTACTTATGATCTTCTCCCCCCGGTTTATCTTACCTGATACATGTGCGGGACTCTCCTGTTGGTGGTGAGTTGGGGGGGAACTGGGTTTTCGTAATTTTCTGTTCTCATGACCTGCCCCCAGGTGTGGGACTATGCACCAGCAAACGTTCGGGAGCAAACGCCCGTACCTAACGCCCGCCTAGGGCCTGGATGGATGCTGCCCCCGCCTACTGTAGTCGCTGCGGCCCCCATCGGGTCGGGGCTTGTGGTCGTTTGCCTCCGCGGGACCTACTGGACACCGAACGCACAGACTGGAGGCTGCGGCGGAGCTTTGGGGCCACAGGGCTCTGGAACGGTACATACCACCGTAGCGGGGGAACGCTCTTGTGTCATACCTATTTCACCATGCTGAAGTTGCGGCTGTATAGAACCCCGGGGGTACCATGTTTCTCGAACGTTTATCATACGACCTGCAATTGAGCGGCTTCTCTTACCTTGCAAGTTTCCTGCTCAAGGAGATGTTTCAGGGATTAACTGTTTGCAATTCAAGTTTGGAACCCCTACCAGGAGGTGGGAGACTTATTGTGCCTAAGTCAGCATCTCTACGGCCCACATGTGCCTTTGGGCAAAACCTCACGCTATGTGCTTGTACCCTCCATAGCGGATGACTTGGTTTTTGGTTTTGGGGATTGAAGTGCCCCCGGGTTTGGGGGGGGGTGCAGGGAGGGGGGGACTGTTGTTATCTGCCGTTGCAGATGGGGTTGTTTTTCTTTTTCTGTTTTTTGTTAATTTAGCTTGTGGTGGAGTGACTTTATGACTCAGGGGAACATGCTCACTTTTCAATGTAGCCTGGTGTGGATATATTCTGCATGTACCTTTCTTTATGGTGTTACTGTGGGGGGTCTGGGGGGCGAGGGGGCACCTGTGGATTGTGACACCTTATGCACTTTCTTGGCCTGATGGGTGAGATCTCGATTATCTCTTGGAATGTCCGGGGTCTTAACTCGGCGACCAAGCGATCTCTGGTATTCAAATTTTTGCAGAGATTCAATCCCCACATTTGTATACTCCAAGAAACCCACCTGCTTGGTTCGCGGATTCTAGGGGTCCGCAGGGCCTGGGTAGGAACTCATTACCACGCAACTTATTCCAATTACGCTAGGGGTGTCAGTGTCCTGATCCACAGGTCCCTTCCGATTCAGATTAAGGAGGTGCGGACGGATCCTGGAGGCCGATTTGTAATTCTGCATATGTCTGTGTATAACAAGGATATGGTGTTAGTGGGACTATACCTCCCCCCCCCCCCAGTGAACGGGCAGTTGCTATACGACATTATGCACATAGCCTTAGGATTTAATGCACCGGAGGTCCTTCTAGTTGGGGATTTTAATTTAGTACCCCAGCAGGACCTGGACAGACTGCGCCCTACTTCCCAGGCTGGTGGGGAACTTCAGAGCTGGGCAGACACTTTTTCCCTAACAGATCTCTGGCGCCACTATCACCCCAGTGGACGCGAATTTACTTGTCACTCTGCCACCCACCGAGCGATGTCTCGCATTGACCTGGCCTATGCCTCCCCTGGAGCTTTAAGATGGACCAGGTCCGTGCGACACCTGCCCCGAGGGATCTCTGACCACGCTCCGCTCATGCTTACCTTGTCTTTGTCACACCCACCAAATTCGAGGGTATGGCGTCTGTCCGGGTTCTGGGCCACTGATGAGCGGCTGAGGGAGAAAACTGATGAGGCTGTCAGTAATTTTTGGCAACATAACGCTGACTCTGAGAGAGGCCCTGTTGTATGGGATGCATTTAAAGCTGTACTTCGGGGACACTACATCTCTAATATAGCCTCCCTGTGCAAGGAAGCGACTACTTCCCTTACAGACCTGGAGGAGCAGTGTGGCAGGCGGGAGGCGGAGTATATTGGGACGGGGGGGGGGGAGGCCTATCGGAGGTGGCAGGAGGTAGTCCGGGATGCTTCCCTGCTGGCGGTGACCCAGACTCAGCAGTCAATGTTACACTCTAGGCAGAGGATTTTCGAATATGGAAACAAGAATGGTAGGCTGTTGGCGTGGCTGGCGAAGGTTTGCTCAGCTTCCACACACATTGCCAGTAGGGATGAGCTTCGTGTTCGAGTCGAACTTACGTTCGACTCGAACATTGGCTGTTCGGGCGTTCTGCGAAATCCGAACTCTTGGTCCGTTCGCGTCAAAATTCAGATGGCGCGCGCGGACCACAATGCACTGCGATGGCGCAGTGCATTGCTGGCTCATGATTGGCCAAGCATGCACTGTGACCCCGCATGCTTGGCCAATCGCAGCGCCAGCAGCGAGGAGAGCCATGATTGGCCACAGGCATCCTGCCTGTGGCCAATCATAGCTCAGGCTGTGTAGTGCACGCCCCACACTATATAAGGCCGCCTTTGAGGCGGCCTCGTGTAGTGTGTTGGAATCTGAAGCAGTGGGTGTTCTGTGTACCTTCAACACACTACACGCCGATCGTTTTTGGCTGATTTCCTATCTTGCTCTTGTGTAGTGGTTATTGTCTGTGCCCTGACCGCAGTATACACCACTACACTATATTCACCTCACCTATATAGCTAGCTAGTGATCTATCTTTAACCACTTAACAACCGCCCATTGCCGATTAACGGCTTCAGGGCGGTTGTTTAACTCTGAGAGGCCGTTAATTAACGGCCTCCCAGAATTCTGCTCTCGCGCGCCCCCTGAGGCGAGCACTCGAGAGCATCCGTGACCACCGGGTCCACAGGACCCGGCGGATCACGGTAAACGGACGCTCGTCGTGGCCGTTTACCACGGAGTGATCACTTGTAAACAAACCGGCGTCATGTTATGACGCCGGTTCCTCCCTCCCCTCTCTGTACCGATCGGTACAGCGGAGGGGAAAGAGATCGGTGTCAGCAGCGATGTGGGCTGCATCTGCAGTGCCCACATCGCTGCTCACCGAATTTAACCCCTCAATTCCCTGCCAATACTCTGCAATACCAGTGCATACTCTGTAGTACCCTGCCATTACTCTGCAGTACCCCCCATTACTCTGCAGTACCCTGCCTTTACTCTGCAGTACCCCCCATTACTCTGCAGTAACCCCCATTACTCTGCAGTACCCCCCAATACTCTGCAGTACCCGCCATTACTCTGCAGTACCCCGCCATTACTCTGCAGTACCCTGCCTTTACTCTGCAGTACCCTGCCATTACTCTGTAGTACTCCCCAATACTCTGCAGTACCCTGCTATTACTCTGTAGTACCCCGCCAATACCCCGCCAATACTCTGCAATACCCTGCCATAAATTGCCATACCCAGCCATACTCGGAGATAACCAGCCATACTCGGAGATACCCAGCCATACTCGGTGATACCCTGAAATACCCAGCCATAGACGCCCCTCACCGCCCTCCGGTGCTTCTACCAACTCGCCAGTACGATCAAAGCCAGAATCTTTTTTTTATTTTTTATTTCAGGCTTCCCAGCCTAGAGGTGAGATGTGGGGTCATATTGACCCCCAGATTTCACTGTAAAGAGGACCTGTCACCCCATTTTCCTATTACAAGGGATGTTTACATTCCTTGTAATAGGAATAAAAGTGATCAAAAATATATTTTTGGGGAAAAAAATGTCAAACTAAAATAAATAAAGTAAAATGAACAATAAAAAAAAAAAATTAATTAAATTGCCCATGTCCCCATGTGCTCGCATGCAGAAGCGAACGCATGCGTAAGCCCCGCCCACATATGAAAACGGTGTTCAAACCACACATGTGAGGTATTGCCGAGAACGTTAGAGCGAGAGCAATAATTCTAGTCCTAGACCTCCTCTGCAACTCAAAACATGTAACCAGTAAAAAAAAAATTTATGAAGAAAAAATTACTAATCTGCAAAATTTTATAACAGAAACAAAGAAAAATTCATTTTTTCGCAGAATTTCCGGTCTTTTTTCTTTTATAGCACAAAAAATAAAAAAACTGAGAGGTGATTAAATACCACCAAAAGAAAGCTCTATTTGTGTGAAAAAAAGGACAAACATTTCATATAGGTCCAGTGTTGCATGACTGAGTAATTGTCATTCAAAATGTGAGAGCACCAAAAGCTGAAAATTGGTCTGGTTATTAAGGGTGTTTAAGTGCCCAGTGGTCAAGTGGTTAATAATAGAGCTTGCAGTCAGTAGTGTTAGGAGATAGTGCATGCTGTCTGCGTGCTCTGTACCCAGTACATACCGCTATAATATAGGGCAGGCCCCTACTTTCAAACATCCAACTTACAAACATCTCCTACTTGCAAACGGAAGGAGACAGCAGCAAGTGAGATGAAAAAAGATGGACGACAAAACAAATTATACAGGGGTGATAACCCTTCCCTATGTTTTCCAAAAAGCTTAAAAATAGTTTTTTTTGACTGGAGCTACACCTTAACACAACAAACCTACACAGTCCCTGTCTTGTTTGCACCGCCTGTATACTGCTGTTCTGAGTATATAGGGCCTGGGGGCCACACGCATTTCCTTTTTTTAATATGGGTACAGGGTTCCCCTTAATATGCGTACAAGACCCAAATAGGCTGGTAATGGGCAGGGAGGGCTACCCATGCCATTTTTCTGAATGATTTTCAACCATATTGCAGGAACCAGATATAACATTAAAACCGCAAGCAGTTTTAAATGGTGTTATTTCCGTTAAATGTCATTTTGTGCAGGGACTGTTCTAAACACGGGAAACACGTGGCACTTCACAGGCATACTACAGACACCCCCCAGGCACCATATTTAAAGTAATATTTCACTTTTTTTTTTTCACTTTAATCGTCATTAAAATCAGTGCTCCTGCCAAAACGGACGTTTTTAAAACTTTTTTTTGCATTGACCCATGTCCCCTGAGGCAGGAGTCAGGTCCCCAAACCCTTTTTAGGACAGTATCTTGCATATTAGCCGTTAAAATTAGCACTTTCCATTTCGAACGTTCGAGTCCCATAGACTTCAATGGGGTTCTAACGTTCGTAACGAACGCGGGGGCCGTTCGCAAGTTCTGGTGCGAACCGAACCGGGGGGTGTTCGGCTCATCCCTAATTGCCAGTATCCGTGATGCTCAGTGGCGGGAGCTCACCTCCCCTGGGGTCATAAACACTAGGTTTTATGAATTTTTCAAAGGGGTGTACGAGTCTAGGCGAGTCTACTCGGACGTCGCACTTCAGAGCTATCTGGCGGGCATCCCCTTTCCGGTGTTGTCCGCGGACCATAGGGCGCTGCTGGACGGGGAGATTTCGCTGGAGGAGATCCAGTTAGCGATCGGCGGCCTTCAAACTGGCAAGGCCCCGGGCGCTGACGGTCTACCGGCGGAGTTCTACTCCCAACATGCTGATGTGCTGGCTCCTAAATTTAAGAAGCTCCTTGATGGGCTCGGAGAGGAAGACTGCCTCCCGGAGTCTATGGGGGATGCTATCATTGTTTTAATCCCAAAACCGGGCAAAGACCCTCAGGACTGTGGGGCTTATCGTCCAATTTCTCTCTTAAATGTGGATGCCAAACTGTTAGCTAAGATCCTAGCCACTAGGTTGGCGTTGGTGATCTCCACCTTGATTCATGCCGACCAAACGGGCTTTATGCCCGGAAAGGGCACTGATATCAACATTAGACGTCTATTCCTTAATCTCTCTATAGCTCATGAGTCCCCGGGGTCCCGTGCGATTGCCTCTCTCGACGCCGAGAAGGCATTCGACTCGGTGGAGTGGGATTTCCTTTGGGGGGTGCTCCGTTGTTTCGGGTTCGGCCCTAAAATTACCAGATGGCTTTGATTGCTCTATAGGGCTCCCAGGGCCAGAGTGCGTACCAATGCTTGGCTATTGGAACCCCTCTCTCTTCAGAGGGGCACTCGGCAGGGGTGCCCCCTCTCGCCGGGGCTGTTCGCTCTGGCCCTGGAACCCCTGGCGATCCTGATTAGGGAGTCACCGGTTATTAGAGGTTTTCGGAAGGGGGACCTGGAGGAACGGATTTCCCTATATGCCGACGATGCCCTACTTTATTTAAACGACACGGGACCGTCGCTATCGGAGGCGCTCGCGATTTTTAATAAATTTGGTTCCTTCTCGGGGATTTGTATAAATTGGTCCAAATCAATTTTGTTCCATGTGGATGACCGGGCGTCCCTACCGGCCAGTAGTATTCCACTGCAGAGGGCCACCGAGTTCAGATACCTTGGGGTGAAGGTGACCAGAGACCCTAATCAGTACTACGCTCTAAATGTGCTCCCCCTTCTCCGCACCCTGCGAGAGAGATGCCGGGCTTGGTCCGGGCTCCCTTTCAACCTCATAGGGCGCATCAATATTCTGAAAATGGTACCTCTACCTAAATTTAATTATATCTTTCGGAATTGCCCTGGTTGGATTCCGGGGTCTTTCTTCCGGGAGGCGGATAAGTTTATTGGATCCTTTATATGGAACGGATCGTCCCCCAGGCTGGCAAAATCTGTTTTACAATCTCCGGCGAGTGACGGGGGCCTCTCCCTCCCCAACTTAAGGGCCTACTACTGGGCAGCTATACTGGTCACAGTTTCGTGGTGGTTTGCGGCGTCGAAATCCAACGGGGCCGTATGCCTGGAGGCGGCTGTCGTGGGCTCTCTACAGGACCTGCGGGAGCTGGTCTACAGGGGGGTGACGGCAAACACGGCGCTTCCCGGCCCGACGAGGACGACGCTTAGGGTGTGGCGGACGGCTGGGCGAAGGTTTGTGAGACCGAATTGCTGGTCCCCGGCCCAACCATTATGGGACAACCCGAACTTGCCGCAATTTAGGTCGATCCCGGACCCGCAGATATGGGTGCGTTTTGGGATACGTACGCTGGGGGACATCATGCCGTCGGGGGGACTGCTTTCTTTTGCTCGCCTGACAGAACTACACGCCATGCCTGGTTGGATGTATTTCCGGTACATTCAGCTGCGCCATGCCGTTAGAGCTCAGTTTTCTATATCCCCGACTTTACAGTTTACTCCGCTTGAGGAATTGTTCACGGGGGAGGGCCCAAAGAAGCCTCTTTCAGACGTGTACCGGGTGGTCTTCCCGATTGAACCAACGAGGCTGACTTTGCTCTGGAGTAAATGGCAGGTTGACATCCCTGTACTGGAGAGAGAGGATTGGGAGGAGTGCCTGGAGAGGGGTACTAAACTGGTTATATCCACGAGTGATAAACTCATTCAGACGAAGTTCCTTCATCGGGTGTACCTCACCCCAGTGCGTCTGTCCAGAATCTATCCCTCTAGAGACCCCCATTGCCCCCGGTGCCAAACTGAGGTTGGCACATATCTACATATGTTCTGGGAGTGTCAACGGCTGGATGACTTCTGGTCAGGCATTTTTGACCACTTGAATGTACGGCTGGGGTTGGGGGTCCCTCGGACCCCTGAACTAGCCTTATTGGGCATTCATCCAGATGAACTCACGCCTTACCACTCGAAGCTATTGATCTTCTATCTTCTCTTCTATGCGAAGAAAGTGATCCTATGCAAATGGCTGTCGACTCGCCCCCCTAGTGTAGCCCAGTGGGAAAGAGCCATCAATACTGCCCTTCCACTATATAAACTTACATACCACAATCGGGGTTGTCCGTGGAAGTTTGATAAAATCTGGCTCCCATGGACCTCCGGGGATGCCGCTTAAGGGTCATGTGGGGACAATGGCTTGCCTGCCCCCCATTGTCGGTGCCTGCCCTCCCCCCCTCCTCCCCTTCATCGGGTCCCCCCCCCTCCCCTGTCCCCCCCCTCTTCCCCCCTCCCCCCCCCCCCTTCGCCCGGTGATTATCATGGTGGCCTAAGCCTGACTTTAAATGTGTATCCTATGTACTGTGTTTGGTGACAGGTGACCTGCTCTGGGATTTACTGTAGGGGTAATTGATTATCCCTTTCTCGCTGTATGACACTCTGTGCTACAATGTTTGTCTGTATTCACTTGGCTGTACAATGAGTTGTTCCTATGCTTCATTCTGTTTGTATCCTGTCATGGTATATTTGAAATAAAGCACTCCTGTTGTTTAATAAAAAAAAAAAAAAAAAAGTTCATGTGCGTGTAAAGGCGGGTGTCCCAATACTTTTGACAATATAGTGTACAGTATGTTTTCAAATGCATGCAACAGCAAACATATAATAATCTAAAGGTTAGTAACAGATAGTTAGGTTGACTGACTGTACTGAGTGCCGGGGATTTTTTTTGCGTAGTACATATCCAAGTCACACACCATATGGTAGCAAGGCTAAGGTGTTGATTGGTGCTGTAGCAGGCAGAGGGACGGAGCCATCACCAAATGTGAAGATCCACTGCTATCGTCAAGGTCAGTTTATTTTATTGACTTGCTTGAAAGTCACAACACGATGTTAGGAGACATGTGTAGCCCCTTTATCAAGGCATTGATGATGTGCTATAGATATAGATTTTAGCCCAGGACATGCTGTACAATTCAGGAGAGAGGATGCACAAATAAAATGGGAATAACGATTATAACGTTAATTATTCAATTCATCAATTAATTAATTAATTTATTTATTGATTTATTTTATAATTGCAACGACATGAACCTATTAAAAAACAGTCATGGAGGAGGGGAAGAGGACTCCAGTGGCAACCTGTGAAGCTCTGGTGACCTCCATGCCCAAGAGGGTTAGGGCAGTGCTGGTAAAATAATGGCGGCCACACAAAATATGGACACTTTGGGCCCAATTTGGACATTTTCACTTAGGGGTGTACTCACTTTTGTTGCTAGAACTTTAGACATTAATGGCTGTGTGTTGAGTTCTTTTGAGGGGACAGCAAATGTACACTGTTAGGCCCCATTCACATCTGAGCGTTTTGTAGCTTGAAGCCTGAAGCTACAAAACGCTGGAGGGGAAAAAAATCTATTATTCTCAATGGAGATGGTTCACATCTCCACTCCATGTCGCCTGAAGCCAAACGCCTGAAGCCAAACGCCTGAAGCTCAAACAAGTTCTGGACCCTTTTTTGTCGCTGAAATCCTGCAAAAAATGTTTACAAAAATGTGAGGGGTGTACTCACTTTTGTGAGATACTGTATATATAGGTGCTGACTCACCCCTGACATCACTGCAGGAGGACTCTATCTAAAAGGGTATGTAGCACCCTCTACCAATAGGTAGGTGCTAGTAATAGGATGTTTACTAAATAGAATGTCAGCACAGGTAAAATTTAGGCAGGCCTATGCTGCAAGCTAGGCCTGTCTGTTTTGATCTGGGGGGGTGGGAGTGGTCAGAGTAGCAGTGGGTGTGGCCACCTGTGCTCCAGTTCTGTGGCACCTCCCCTGCTTCCAGGGAGAATGTTCTGGAAGAGGGGCAGGGCCTGGGACTGGAGTGGCAGGCAGCTCATAGTTACATAGTTAGTAGGGTTGAATAAAGACACCTGTCCATCCAGTTCAACCTGATTCACATTGATCCCTACCCTCAAGGAGCCCACAATCTAAGCTTTCCATTCATATACGAGGGCCAATTTTGGACAGAAGCCAATTAACCTACCTGCATGTCTTTGGAGTGTGGGAGGAAACCGGAGTACCCGGAGGAAACCCACGCAGGCACAGGGAGAACATACAAACTCCAGGCAGGTAGCGTCGTGGTTGGGATCCGAACCAGTAACCAATTTTACTGCTAGGTGCTACCCACTACACCACTGTGGGAGCCCTGACCAATCCCCAACTGGTACTCCTATATAAGCTCAGGTAACATGCCACTGGGGGGAGTTGTCGGCTGGGTGAAGTGAAGAATGGAATACTAGACAGCAGCAGATAAGGGGTGTGGGGGGGTGCGCCAATCACAGGAGGAGGCCCAGGAGAATCTGTGAGGGAACTTTGCCTCTACACGGTCATTGGCAATGTCCTTATCATGACACAGTCATTGATGATGAACTCCTGGAGCAGAGGGGCAGGTGAAGCTGTCAGAACGTACGGTCCGGTCAAGTTCTCCGTCAAGGACTCGGAGCAGACAAAGGTCGGTGATGTTACCACAGTGGAGGGCTGGATGTGCCAGGAAGTCTGTGAGGGAACTTCATTTTACACGGTCATTAGTGAAGTCCTCATCATTACACGGTGGATGATGAGGAGTCCTGGATCAGAAGAGAGACTGTGGGGATCTGTGTCAAATCAATGTGGCCTGAGGGCACAGGATTTGCAAGCTGGGCTGGCTGGGAACAGTAGTCCATCACTCAACATTTGCTTTTAAACTACTAGGCCTCCGGGGAGAGATACTGCAGGCTTCTGGCCTAGTAGTGGCGAGCAACCAGAGCCAGCTTGAGGAACTATTTAGAGTGGCTCCTCCTTGCTTACAGAAGATGATGTGACATACAGTACTTTATATTGACAACAACGGGATAAGTTTTGTGCAGGAGGAGAGTATTTCTGGGAACATCACTCGTACACTAGGGTGACCGCATTTCCAATTTGCCATTCAGGGACACAACCCCTCACCCACGCCTGCCCAGAAAAAGATGTTTTTTGATACTTTTTTTTGCCAATTTTTAGAGAAAAAAAAAAGCAGACAGTGGTGATCACTCCTGCAAGCCACATCTTTGGAGCTGTGAAGGAGCTCCTTCACGACGCCTGCCCAATGATCTGAATGGGCACTGCTGCATAACTGCCAGAAACCAAGGGGTGGAGAAGGAGAGGAGGTAGGTGGATGGACTCCAAGCTTTGCTCAGTGCAGGGCAGCTCTGGGTAAGCCTCGCTCAGCCGATGTCACTGGCTGCTAGACGCGAGGCGGGGCGGCCCTAGCAACCAGTTTGGCAATATTTTCAGGGTGGCGATATGTTTTTATTTTTTTGTCCTGGAATGAAGGTGCCCGGCAATCCGGGACAACCCCTTTTGCCAAAGCACCTTGTCCCCATGTTGATGAGGACAAGGGCCTCATCCCTACAACCCTGGCCGGTGGTTGTAACTTGTGGGGGTCTGCGGGCGGAGGGCTTATCGGAATCTGGAAGCCCCCTTTAACAATGGGTCCCCCAGATCCCGGCCCCCCCCCCCCTGTGTGAAATGGTAAGGGGATACAAAACTACCTCTACCATTTCACCAAAAAAAGCAACAAAAGTGTTAAAAATGAGAAGAGACAGTTTTTGACAATTCCTTTATTAAAGTCTTCTTCTTTCACCTTCTTTCTTCTGGTCTTCTTCATTCTTCCTTTCTTCCTTCGGTTTCTTCCACCATCTTCTTCTTCCTCCATCTTCTTCTTCCTCCTATCCTCTTCTTCTTGCTCCGATGTTCTCGTCCGGCATCTTCCTCCACGGCGTCTCTTCTTCGTTTTCGGGCCGCTCCACGCAATGGGAGGCTCCCGCTGTGTGACGCTTCTCTTCTTCTGACACTTATATAACGGCACAATGTGTCAGAGGGAGGGCGGGGTCACCGGGAGAAGTCACACAGCGGGAGCCTCCCATTGCACAGATTTGTGGAGGAAAGATGGAGGAAGAAACTGAAGGATGAAGGAAAGAAGAAAGAAGATGAAAGAAGAAGACTTTAATAAAGGAATTGTCAAAAACTGTCTCTTCTAATTTTTAACACTTTTGTCACTTTTTTGGTAGAGGTACTTTTGTACCCCCTTACCATTTCACACAGAGGGGGGGTGCCGGGATCTGGGGGTCCCCTTGTTAAAGGGGGCTTCCAGATTCTGATAAGCCCCCCTCCCACAGACCCCCACAACTACTGGCCAGGGTTATGGGGATGAGGCCCTTGTTCTCATCAACATGGGGACAAGGTGCTTTGGGGGGACCCCAAAGCACCCTCCCAATGTTGAGGGCATGTGGCCTGGTTCAGGACGGGGGCATTCTCTAATCCCCCCCTCTTTTACTGCGGCCTGCCAGATTGCATGCTCGGATAAGGGTCTGGTATGGATTTTGAGGGGGACCCCCACGCCATTTTTTTTTTTGGCGCGGTGGGCTCCCCTTAATATCCATACCAGACCTGAAGGGCCTTGTATGCTCTTGGTGGGGAACCCATGCTGTTTTTTTTTTTTAAATTAAAGTAGCCTGGCCTGGGGGCGAGTTAAAGTCGTGTTGTAAGTCGCCCCAAGTTGTGTTATAAGTCTCCCAAGTCGCGCTGTGATTCACACTCAAGTCGTGTCCAAGTTGCCTCCCAAAGTCACTCTGGAAGTCATGTTGCCCCTGTGTGAATGGACTGTTAATGATATCGCGTGCGCTATTATCAATTGGATATTATTATCGCATGCGCCGGCATATTATCATCTGTTGTGCTTATCCGTGCGCTGGTTCATACGCTAACTTAATAATTTATGTGGCACACAAAATTAGGTATGAACTGTCACAGCGCATTAATCTTAGTAAAGCAGCCCCATTGTCTGCTGTAACCAGACACTTTTCGGATGCAGTGCCACCTAGTGGCAAAATGGCTAACAGCAACCTGCCTGCAAAGTGGAGTTCTGCTTTAACTTGCATGTTTTGCCTGGAGTTTTACACAGCAATTAAAATATTTACAGCAAACCAAACCACATCTCATTTGTTCAGACCGTTCTTTCGTCTCCCAGACGCAGCGCCGAGTGATATCTCACACGCTAATAAACGTCCTTTGTATTACAAAGACATTAATAACCTTTGGGGAAATTAGCACATCCCCGTTTATTGTTCTAAGTGGACACATTTTGTCAAAACATTGTTACAAGGCGATAGCATTTATACGCGGCGTAATTGAATATTTTATCCGTCGCCTTCCAACAGCTGTATGTGTACATTTATTATTTGAACTATAAAGCGAATTGTACGCCGCAAGTTCTTTATACGTTTTCTATCTCTTCCTTGCACAAAGGATTTTTTTTTTTTTTTTAATACAGATGAGGAGTTATGAATATGATAGTTGCCATAGTAACAAAGAAACATTGACTATTATTATCACAATGCTATCGGTGTCCGCAATATTCCATCTGAATAGTAGATAATACAGTATGTTAAACGCTTTTGAGGTTATAAAACATCTCATTTATTGGCGGCGTTGTGCCAGGAGAACAAATAAATATTAGCTAATTGCAGGTACTGGATTTGTTTTGGGTGTTCTTCTGTTCGACTTGGAACAAAGTTAAAGGGAGCAAGTACCAACAACAATTGATGGCGCAAACAAATACTAATGCACCATCCACATGAGTTGGCCTCTACCCCCCCTAAATGGAAAGGTTTGCTTGTGTAGCATAGGTAGTTCGTAAAATGTTCACAAGAAGTTCCTAAAAATCCCATAGGAAGGGTGTTGTACTTCAGTAGGCAGCTCCACCCGAGACAGGAACAAATCTCTGAAATTATAAAAAAAAAAAAAAAAAAAACACAAGGGGGCGCCAGCTAAGTGCAGCTTTAAATGGGTTTTTATGCACTTAGCTGGCGCCCCTTTGTGTTCCTTCAAAACGTAGTATCTCAGTTTTGTTTGGTTGATACAGTATGTTCACTCATTTACTGCCATCAAATATCTTGGTTTAGAAATGTATTCCCCCAAACCACCTCACCCTCCCCCGGGTGTTTTATAAAGCCTGTGTGCAGGATCATAAGTTGGGCCCCAGATGTAAGGGAGAAGAAAATGTGCCATGGTGAAAGGTGGGCATGGTTTACATTGCTCTAAATTTTGGGTATGGCTTAAAGGGGTGTGGGTAACCGCTTGGGCTCCAGAAGATTTACCCCCCCTCCTTCATGACCAGCCCACTTATTTGTTACTTTAAATCGGTTATAAACCACAAACGTTGCAGAGAAAGAAAAAAAACCTGCAAAGCAATGGCATAATGTGCTAGTATTTATTACATACTAGCACATTATGAAATACTTACCTTGGAACGCCCCCCCCCCCAACGCTGTACGGTCATTGCTGGGAGGGCTGACGTGTTTCCCTGGTCTTTCCTCTGGGTTCTTCCGGGGCTATGTGGTTGGCTGGACCCTCAATGGCGCAACGGCGCTACTCCGGTGCGTATGCGTGCAGGAGCCCTCAATTCCGACACAAAGCTCTGAAGTTCCGGCAAGATATGCCGGATCTTCAGAGTGTGGACGCCAGTGATGTCACCGGCTGCATGCAGGGTGAATATCTCCTAAAAGGTGGACGTTGAGGAGATATTCATTTTACCTACAGGCAAGCCTTATAATAGACTTACCTGTACAGTAGGTGAAAATAACCAAGCAGGGTTTACAACCACTTTGACAATTGTGCGGTCATGCAACACTGTACCCAAATAAAATGTATATAATTTTTTTACCACAAATAGAGTTTTCTTTTGGTGGTATTTGATCACCACTGCATTTTTTATTTTTTGCTCTCTAAAAAAATTTTTTTTTTTTTTAAAAACAAACAATTTTTTTTACTTTCTGCTATAAAACATGTCCAAAAATAAAAATAAAAAAAATAATAAATAAAATGTCTTCATAAATTTAGGCCAACATGTATTCTGCTACATATTTTTGGTAAAAAAAAAAAAAATAATCCCAATAAACGTATATTTTTACTCAAAGGTTATAGCGTCTACAAACGATGGTATATATAGTGATAATATTTGTATATATTTTTTTAAACTAGTAATGGCGGTGAACAGCGGCTTATAGTGGGGCTGCGATAGTGCGGCCGGCAATTGGACACTAACTACACTTTTGACACTTTGTGGGAACCAGTGACAGTAATACAGTGATCGGTGCTAAAAATATGCACTGTCACTGTACTAATGACACTGGCTGGGAAGGGGTTAACATCCAGGGCGATCAAAGGGTTAAATGTGTGCCTCGCCAGTGTTTATGTGTACTGTGTGTGCTGCTTTTTACAAGGATTTTATTCCCTGCTTTGCAGGAACACCAAATCCATTCCTTCCCCCCTTATCAGAACAGAGATTTGCCTTCTTTACATAGGCAAATCCCCATTCTATGTAGTTTACCGATGATCTGTGGGTGCGCCAGAGAACATAGAGTGCCCGGCACCTGCAGATTGGCTTTGGCTGTAAACAATCACAGCAGAAGGGGCCCGTTGGTGCCGTGGGTGCGCTCCCTGCAGGCAGAACTACAGGATCACGTATATATACTGTGCAATATCCTGAGCAGAGCTGCCACCCTGTAGCAGTAAAACTGCTATAGGACGGTAAGCAAGAGGTTAAATAAAGGCTGAGATGACTTATGAAGTGTAATTAGTAAGAGGCCTTGTGAGTTTTTTGAAAGTTGGATTTTTTTTGTCACAAATGGAAAGTAAAGAAATTAACCTCAGGAAGGTTTTACCCCCTTCATGACCAGGCACTGCCCTACTTTGGCTGGTAATTGCTCTGTCATGCAATACTGTACTCAAATAAAATTGAGAATGAGAATGAAGTGTCTGTCAGTACTAGAATCCCTTTAGGACCCAGCACAACTCACCTGACACAGCCTGTGTCTGGGAAACAACAGTGATTGGCCAGCTCACGTTTAAATCACCTGTATCAGCATTCAGTCAGTGCTCGTGTTAGAGTTCACTTGTGTTTGATCCAGCTGATATTTGCTCTGTGACTTTCTTGTTTGACCCGGCTTGTTTGACCTTCCTTGCTTGCTTCTGATTCTGTACCGTTTGGATTCTGATCTACCTGTGTATGACCCAGCTTGCCTAGACTACGCTTTGCCTGATTCTACTAGTACCCACATCTGCAGCAGTGAACCACAAGGTCCAGCAATCATCTATCCTCATCTACAACAGTGAACTACAAGGTCCAGCACTCATCTACCCTCATCTACAGCAGTGAACTACAAGGTCCAGCAATCACCTACCTTCGTCTGCAGCGGTGTACTACAAGTCCCAGCTGACCTGCTCTGCTTAGACCTGCTCATGGTATGTGCTTTGAACTCTTTGTATAATCAGCACACCTGAACTGTTACTTGTTATCTGCACCTAGCCTGACATTAACACGAGCCAATACATAAAGGGAAACCTATCATGAATCCTGAACAGGCTCAGTTGTTTACACAAGAACTTTGCCGTTTATCGCATCAAGTTCAGGAAATGGCCACAGAGCTCACCAAGGTGCAATCTCCTTCTACTACCACCATTACTAAAACTCCATCTGAACCAAAAATTCCTTTGCCCGACCGGTTTTCTGGTGACCGTAAAGCGTTTTGCAACTTTAAAAACAGCTGCAAATTATATTTCAAGTTGAGGCCATCCTCGTCTGGCCCTGAAACTCAGAGGGTTCAAATCATTATCTCTCTACTACAGGGTGACCCCCAGGCTTGGGCCTTTAACCTGGAACCTAACCATCCAGCCTTACTAACAGTAGATGCCTTCTTTGAAGCCCTTGGGTTGCTATATGATGATCCAGATCGTGCTGCTACTGCAGAATCGACCCTGCGTAACTTAAAACAAGGAACTACCACAGCTGAAATGTATTGCTCAGAGTTTCGCAGGTGGGCCCCGGAATCTGGCTGGAATGATGCAGCTCTCCGCAGCCAGTTTAAAATTGGCCTTTCAGATGCGATTAAAGACGCTCTGGTCAACTTCTCCTATCCAGCCTCACTGGAGGAGGCTATGTGTCTAGCTATTAGAATTGACCGCCGCCAGCGAGAGAGGAGGCGAGAACAAACGATGGCTGTGGCAAACTGTATACCTTCCTTACCACCTGATTATTCCATCTCCAGTGCCAAATCTGAGGAAGAACCTATGCAGTTAGGCTCCACCCGGTTATCGGCCCAGGAACACAAACGCAGGCGTAATATGGGACTCTGCTTATACTGTGGCCTCAAGGGTCATATGCTCCGTTCGTGCCCTACACGTCCGGGAAACGCCAGGACCTAGGTGATTGCGGGGAGGTCACCTTAGGTCTACTCTCATCTCCCCAGGGGGACAATCGTATACTTTTACCCGCTGTCATTCACTTTGGGACAGGGGCTCATGAACTGCTGGCCTTGGTGGATTCTGGAGCAGCTGAGAATTTTATTGATAAAACTCTGATCACCTCTTTGTCCCTGGAAACTCCTGCTCTAGATTGTCCAGTCCGCCTGATCTCTGTAGATAATCGGCCTCTCTCACAAGACCTAGTGCTCCAATCCACCAACCCTTTCCAGTTACAATTAGGGGCTTTGCATTGGGAGAAGATTTCTTGTCTTGTCATTGACTCTCCATCCACTCCTTTGATCCTAGGCCTTCCTTGGCTTCAGAAGCACAATCCTGTAATTGACTGGCCAACAAGAGATATTCTGGCTTGGTCCAATCAGTGTAAAAAGAGCTGCATCCAGCACCCTGTTCGACTTGATACCTGTCAAGTGGGAATAGAACAGATTCCACTTTGTTATAAGGACTTTTGGGATGTGTTTTCTAAAGGAATTGCTGACACTTTACCTCCTCATCGCAGTTATGATTGTCCCATTGACCTCTTGCCTGACACTACACCTCCTTGAGGGAGAGTCTTTCCACTGTCTGAACCAGAGAATCTTGCTTTGCAAGAATACATCCAGGAAAATCTAGCTAAGGGTTTCATCCGTCCCTCCACTTCTCCCGCAGGAGCAGGATGCTTCTTTGTCCCGAAGAAGGATGGAGGACTGCGACTTTGTGTTGATTACAGAGGCCTAAATAAAATAACCATTCCCAATCGGTATCCTCTCCCTCTCATCACAGAGTTGTTCTCTCAAATCCAGGGAGCCAAAATCTTCTCCAAACTGGATTTAAGGGGAGCCTATAATCTGGTGCGAATCCGTGCAGGCGATGAATGGAAGACGGCCTTTAACACCAAGGATGGTCATTATGAATGTCTTGTCATGCCTTTCGGCCTCAGGAATGCACCAGCCGTCTTTCAGAACTTCATGAATGACATTTTCCGTGACATGATGGGTCGCTTCATGCTTGTTTATTTAGACGATATTTTGATTTACTCTCCCAATCTTGAAACACATCAGAAGCATGTCTGCTCGGTATTAGCCCGACTAAAGACTCACTCCCTTTTTGTAAAGCCTGAAAAATGTCTTTTCCATGTTAAACAAGTACCTTTCCTGGGTTATCTAATTTCTGACACAGGCCTCACCATGGACCCAGCCAAGGTTCAAGCCATTCTAGACTGGGCACCACCTTCAGACCTGAAGGCAGTTCAACGCTTCCTGGGCTTTGCAAATTTCTATCGAAAATTCATTAAGAACTTTGCCACCATTGCACATCCCATCACCTCTCTCACCAGGAAGACTCCTAGTACATTTAAATGGACTACTGAAGCCCAGGCAGCCTTCACCCAGTTAAAGAAAGCCTTTACCTCTGCACCAATTCTACGCCATCCTGTTCCTGAGCTACCTTTTATTGTAGAGGTAGATGCATCTGAAGTAGGAGTGGGGGCGCTTTTGTCACAAAAAGATCCTGTAAGTGCTGCCATCCACCCTTGTGCCTTCTTGTCCCGTAAATATTCCCCAGCAGAACGCAATTACGATATAGGCAACAGAGAACTTTTAGCCATAAAGCTAGCTTTAGAGGAATGGAGACATTGGCTGGAGGGAGCTCGCTATCCATTCATAGTTCTGACTGACCACAAAAACCTTGAATATATCCGTTCTGCTAAAAGACTGAACTCGCGTCAAGCCAGGTGGTCATTGTTCTTCTCCAGATTTGACTTTACAATTTCTTATTTACCAGGTCCAAAAAACATTAAGGCCGATGCCTTGTCTCGCAGTTTTTTATCAGAGTCTCCTCCTCCGCTTCCTCCTCAACCCATTATCTCTGAGGATAGGATTTTGGCTTTTACCCAGACTGACATCTCTGAGGCCTTGTTACCAGCACAGGCTGAAGCCCCTCCCTCCACTCCCCCTGGTATGCTCTTTGTGCCCCTGGCTCTTCGTTTGCAGGTATTGCAACAAGTACATGCATCAAAACCTGCAGCACATCCAGGGTTTAGACAAACTTTTGAGATTGTCTCTCGCAACCTCTGGTGGCCATCGCTTAGGCAGGATGTGTTAGCCTTCGTCCAGGCCTGTGAAGTTTGCGCCAGAAGCAAGAGCAGTACCTCTAAGCCCCCCGGTCTCCTTCGTCCTCTACCAATACCTACCTGTCCCTGGACCCATTTATCTATGGACTTTATCACAGACTTGCCCCTGTCCCAGGGATGTTCCACGATCTGGGTGGTGGTAGACAGGTTCAGTAAAATGGCCCACTTTGTTCCGCTTCCGAAGCTTCCATCTGCTAAAGAACTGGCATCTTTATTCATTAAGCACATTTTCAGGCTCCATGGGGCACCAGTTAACATTGTCTCTGACCGTGGCTCTCAGTTTATAGCTCAGTTTTGGAAGGCCCTTTGCTCTCAGCTGGGGATTAAATTATCATATTCTTCAGCATATCATCCTGAGACTAATGGCCAAACAGAAAGGACTAATCAGACTCTAGAGAAGATGGTACGTTGTCTGATGGCCAAAGATGAGGTGGAGTGGGTCAACATCCTTCCATGGGCAGAGTTTGCCTTTAATAATTGTGCCAGCACATCTACAGGGACCTCTCCTTTCTTTTGTGTTTACGGGTTGCATCCTCGTGTGTGCTCCTTTGATCTTCCGCCCTCTGATGTTCCAGATGCCAACACCACGATTGAACATTTCTCCAAAATCTGGTCCGATGTAAATCATGCTATTTCCCGCTCTGTGCAGGCTTTTAAGAAAACTGCTGACAAGAAGCGCTCAAAGGCACCAGAATATAAAGTTGGTGACAAAGTGTGGTTATCATCTCGGAATCTGTCCCTGCATGTTCCATCTAAAAAGCTTGGCCCAAAATTCATCGGGCCTTATGAAATCTCGGAGATTGTTAATCCTGTGTCCTACAGATTAAAACTGCCCCCATCCATGCGCATTCCAAATGTCTTTCATGTTTCATTGTTGAAACCTGTTCATTCCAGCCTCCTAGTAAATGAACCAGAACCTGTGGATGTGTTGGACAGTCAAGAATATGAAGTGGCATTTATTCTTGATTCCAGACGAGTGCGCAATTCCTTACAATATCTTGTTCATTGGAAAGGGTTCGGCCCAGAGGATCGATCTTGGGTACCAGCTCGTGATCTTCATGCTGATCGACTTAAGAAGAAGTTCCATCTCCGTTATCCAAGTAAGCCTGGGGGTGCAGGAGCAACCCCTCGAGAAAGGGGGGGTACTGTCAGTACTAGAATCCCTTTAGGACCCAGCACAACTCACCTGACACAGCCTGTGTCTGGGAAACAACAGTGATTGGCCAGCTCACGTTTAAATCACCTGTATCAGCATTCAGTCAGCGCTCGTGTTAGAGTTCACTTGTGTTTGATCCAGCTGATATTTGCTCTGTGACTTTCTTGTTTGACCCGGCTTGTTTGACCTTCCTTGCTTGCTTCTGATTCTGTACCGTTTGGATTCTGATCTACCTGTGTATGACCCAGCTTGCCTAGACTACGCTTTGCCTGATTCTACTAGTACCCACATCTGCAGCAGTGAACCACAAGGTCCAGCAATCATCTATCCTCATCTACAACAGTGAACTACAAGGTCCAGCACTCATCTACCCTCATCTACAGCAGTGAACTACAAGGTCCAGCAATCACCTACCTTCGTCTGCAGCGGTGTACTACAAGTCCCAGCTGACCTGCTCTGCTTAGACCTGCTCATGGTATGTGCTTTGAACTCTTTGTATAATCAGCACACCTGAACTGTTACTTGTTATCTGCACCTAGCCTGACAGTGTCCCTGCAGCATTAGCCTACTGGGATTCCACATCACATTTTCCAGGATGTCAGGCCACCCCCTATGATGTAATTTCTCAATGAAACGCGTAGAAAGTGATGTCATCACGCACATGCCTGCCGATCGGAGCTCGGCACATTGGAAGCAGTAGAAGCGGCTACAACATATCGGTATGTGAGACTTCTATACTGCCACATTGCTTCGATTGATCTTGCAACATTTTTAGGAGGTCATGTCCATTAGTTAATTTTTTTTAATAAAACTGTTTTTTACATACTTCACTATGGGCATGCCCCGTTTTTTATTTCCTGGTATACATGTGACGCTGGTGGAGTAAACTGGATGATGGTTATGTTTGGAGTCCAGTCAATTCTGGTCCACGGGAAATATCTGAGTGTTTATGAGCATTTATAACTTGATGGTCAACATCTGATGGTAAGAGGCTTCTCTATGTGGTATGGAAAATATCTGAGTGTTTATGAGCATTTATAACTTGATGATCAACACCTGATGGTAAGAGGATTCTCTATGTGGCGTGGAAAATATGTTAGTGTTTATGAGCATTTATAACTTGATGGCCAACATCTGATAAGAGGCTTCTCTATGTGGCGTGGAAAATATCTGAGTGTTTATGAGCATTTATAACTTGATGGTCAACATCTGATGGTAAGAGGCTTCCCTATGTAGTGTCACTTGGTGACGGAAGTACATTTTTTTTTGGAACAGGGAGTGGGAACATGGAGACACCAACTATTTTATTGATGGTCACTAGTTATCACAGACTTTAATTTGTTTTACTTTTAATGGTTCATATTCTCACAGTTTGTGTGATCCTTTATTAATCACTTGCTGACCGATCAGTTAACCCTTTGATTGCCCTAGATGTTTAACCCCTTCCCTGCCAGTGTCATTGGTACAGTGACAGTGCATATTTTTTAAGCACTGATCACTGTATTAGTGGCAAAAGTTTCAGTTAGTGTCTGAATGTCAGCTACCATATTGCAGTCCCGCTATAAGTCGCTGATCGCTGTCATTACTAGTAAAAAAAATTCCTTAAATACATCCCATAGTTTGTACATGCTTTAACATTTGCTTTAACACATAAACCAATCAATATACGCTTATTGGGATTTTTTATTTTTGTTATTTTTTTTACCAAAAAACATGTAGCAGAATACATACTGGCCTTTATTTAAGAATTTTCTTTATGAAGAAATTCTATTTTTTTTTCTTTGTATGGAATATGTTTTATAGCAGAAAGTAAAAAATATTGTTTTGTTTTTTTTTCTTTTCAAAATTGTCAATTATTTTTGTTTATAGCGCAAAAAAATAAAAAAAACACAGAGGTGATCGATCAATTACCACCAAAAGAAATCTCTATTTTTGTGAAAAAAAAAAAATTTTGTTTGGTTACCGTGTTGCATGAGTGCCCTTTTGTCAGTTAAAGTAATGCAGTGCCGTATCGGAAAAAAAAAACGCCTGACTCAGAAAGGGGGTAAGGGGGTTACATCTTCCTGGGGGTGAAGTGGATGTGTAATATGGTTGGCAAGCGGTTATGCAAGTTTCCTTTAGATTTACCAAAAACATATAATATAAGGGTCAAACACTTTCAAAATTGTATGCAGTCAGGCAGGCCCTTGCACTACATAGTTGAAAGTAAATCTGTGTCGAATTTCCAAATACTTTTCTTTCGAAAATCTCATCCAAAATTTTTGTTTCGAAATTTCGCACCATTAGGGGGCTGCAGCAACAGCCCGATTTTCGTGCGGCCATCGAATTGGAGTAATGTTAGAAATTTTTTTGAAAAACAAGCGGTATTCTAATCAACGATGGGAGAATTGTGAGAGAAATGTAATCAAAAAAGAAATGCGCATGTGCAAGAAAAGAAAATTTGCGGAAAGAAAAGAAGATTCCCAGCCACAAAAATTCTTCTCTGTAGCAATAGGAGGTGAAATTGAAGGCTTGGTTGGTCGAATTTCAAAATCAATGGTGGCGCCATCAGATCACAAAACGCACAAACAATGTCTGATTTTCAAAAGAAAATTCTTTCGAAATTCGACCATGTATGGCCAGCTTTAAGGAAATTGAACAAGAAAATTGTATAATGTGTAGCCAGCTTAACCACTTAAGGCGGGAAATATCTGATCGTTTATGAGCATTTATAACTTGATGGCCAACATCTGATGGTAAGAGGCTTCTCTATGTGGTATGGAAAATATCTGAATGTTTATGAGCATTTATAACTTGATGGTCAACATCTGATGGTAAGAGGCTTCCCTATGTAGTGTCACTTGGTGGCGGAAGTACATTTTTTTGGAACAGGGAGTGGAAACATGGAGACACCAAAACTATTTTATTGATGGTCACTAGTTATCACAGACTTTAATTTGGACTTTGTTTTACTTTTAATGGTTCATAATCTGTGTCGAATTTCCAAATACTTTTCTTTCGAAAATCTCATCCAAAATTTTTGTTTCGAAATTTCGCACCATTAGGGGGGCTGCAGCAACAGCCGATTTTCCTGCGGCCATGGAATTGGAGTAATCTTAGAATTTTTTTTGAAAAACAAGAGGTTTTCTAATCAACGATGGGAGAATTGTAAGAGAAATGTAATCAAAAAAGAAATGCGCATGTGCAAGAAAAGAAAATTTGCGGAAAGAAAAGAAGATTCCCAGCCACAAAAATTCTTCTCTGTAGCAATAGGAGGTGAAATTGAAGGCTTGGTTGGTCGAATTTCGAAATCAATGGTGGCGCCATCGGATCACAAAACGCACAAAAAATGTCTGATTTTCAAAAGAAAATTATTTCGAAATTCGACATTCGAAATGTATGGCCAGCTTTAAGGAAACAAGAAAATTGTATAATGAGTAGCCAGCTTAACCAATTAAGGACCGAGCCTCTTTCTGAGATGTGTTGTTTACAAGTTAAAAACATTTTTTTTTGCTAGAAAATTACTTAGAACCCCCAAACATTATAAAAAAAAATCGAATACCCTAGAGAATAAAATGGTTGTCATTGCAATACTTTCTGTCACACCGTATTTGCGCAGCGGTCTTAGAAGTGCACTTTTTTTTGGAAAAAAAACACATTTTTGAATTTAAAAATAAGACAGCAGTAAAGCTAGCCCAATTTTTTTTCTGTATTGTGAAAGATAATGTTACGCTGAGTAAATTGATATCTGACATGTCACGCTTCAAAATTGCGCCCGCTCGTGAAATGACGACAGACTTTTACCCTTAAAAATCTCCATAGGCGATATAAAAAAAATTCTACAGGTTGCATGCTTTGATTTACAGAGGAGGTCTAGGGCTAGAATTATTGCTCTCGCTCTACCGATCGCGGTGATACCTCACATGTGTTTTAATTGCTGTGTAAAACTCCAGGCAAACATGAAAGTTAAAGCCGAACTCCACTTTGCAGGCAGGTGCAGTTAGCCATTTTGCCACTAGGTGGCACTGCATCCGAAAAAGTGTCTTGTTACAGCAGACAATGTCTTTAGGCGTTAGGCCCCTTTTAGGTAAAGCCAAAGAAAATTCCCAGCTCAACTTACCGACCAGCCTGTGTGCCCCAGTGCCTCAATCCCACAAACATAATATATATATTTTTTTTTCAGACACCCTAGAGCAGTGATGGTGAACCTTGGCACCCCAGATGTTTTGGAACTACATTACCCATGATGCCCAACTACACTGCAGAGTGCATTAGCATCATGGGAAATGTAGTTCCAAAACATCTGGGTTGCCCAGGTGCGCCATCACTGCCCTAGAGAATAAAACGGCTGTCGTTGCAATACTTTCTGTTGCATCATATTCGCGAAGCGGTCTTACAAGCGCAATTTTTGTCGGGAAAAAATACACTTTTTTTAAATACTTTTTTTAAATAAAAAGGAAGACAACAGTAAAGTTAGCCCATTTTTGTTTTCTATGTTGTGGAAGATAATGTTACGCTGAGTAAATTGATACCCAACATGTCACGCTTCAAAATTGCGCCTGCCCTTGGAAGGGCGACAAACATTTACCTTTAAAAATCTCCATAGGCGACATTTAAAAAATTCTACAGGTTGCATGTTTTCAGCTACAGAGGAGGTCTAGAGCTAGAATTATTGCTCTCGCTCTACTGATACCTCACATCTGTTGTTTGAACACCGTTTTCATATGTGAGCGCTACTCACGTATGCTTTCGCTTCTGCACGTGAGCTCAGCGGGACGCTTACATTTTTTTTTTTCCTTATTTATTTTACCTTTTATTTTTTATTTTTACACAGTTTATTTAAAAAAATAAAAATAAAAAAATTGTGTCACTTTTATTCCTATTACAAGGAATGTATAAATGAAAAATAGGGCTATGGGACTTTAGATGAGGTCTATGACAAAAAGTCAAGATTACCTCCATCCCTGATTCTGATAAGAAGCTAAATAAAGGGTTGGGACTTAAACTTGAAGAGGAAGTAAACCTCTTTGATTCCCTGCAAAGGTAAAGCATAATGGACTACTATGCATCGCATCGCATCGCATCGCATAGTAGTCCATTATGTGTCACTTACCTGACACAGGAGCCAGCGAAGTCACCGCTGTCCCCTGTAGAACAGAGCATCCATCTTCTTCCGGGTATCGCTGCTCCAGCCACTCACAGCGCCGGAGCAGCGATGGTGTCACTCCCGCGCGTGCGCACGGGAACCGCCACTAACGGTTTATCGCCGCTAGCAGCGGCATGCTGCTAACGGCGATAGTGCGCCTGCATGCATGCGCCATAGACAGCTGTGACTGTCTTTTAGTAAATATTTCCTAAACCGTGTAGGTTTAGGAGATATTTCTTGGCCCTACAGGTGAGCCTTAATCTAGGCTTACCTGTAGGTCAAAGTGGTTTGTAAGGGTTTACAACCACTTTAAGTGCATGCTTCATTTAAAGTCCCAACCCTTTATTTAGCTTATTACAAGGAATGTATCCCTTGTAATAGAAAAAAAAACACGACATGACCTCTTAAATATGAGATCTGGGGTCAAAAAGTCCTCACATCTCATATGTACACTAAAATTAAATAACAATTTTTTTTAAAAAAAAGTCTCTTTAGGAGCTATGGGCGAAAATCACGTTTTGAGGTCACTTCCACCCTGCATTGTTATGGAGACGGGTGGGGGTCATCTTCCCCTCACTCGACTCCATACCCAGCAAGGGTGAAGATCCGATTGCCTCCGCCACTGCCAATATCTCGGGTAAGCGGCGGAGGGCACCGGAGTGAGGTGGGAGGGGGGGAGCCCCTCTCCCGCCGCCGATAAAAGTGTTCTCACGGCGAATCCGCCGCAGAGACCACTCTTATCGGAAAGCAGACCACCGGCCAAAGAAGAGAATACCGGGGTTATGATAGCTAGCTGCTGCCATAACAACAATAGTCCTCTTCAAACTTAGGACGTATATCGGCGTGGGGCGGTCCGTAAGTGGTTAAAGTGGTTGTAAACCTAAATACATCACTTAGGCTAGGCCTAGGCTTACCTGTAAGTACAGGAAATATCTCCTAAACCTGCAGAGTACAGTATACAGTATTTACCATATAGGCTTGCGTTGACGTCATCGGCACATTCACACTGAAGAAAGGGCACTAAGGGGCTTCTGCCGTGACTGGAAGCTCCCGCGGACATGCACGGGAGTGATGTCACGTAACTCCGGCCAGTCACAGAGCCACCGAGTCCATGGCCACGGAAGGAAGAGGGGTGAAGATGGTTGCGGCCACCAGTGGGGACATTGTAGATATCGCGGGTTTACTTTGCAGATAAGTACAACATAATGTAGGGTGACCAGACATCCCCGGTTCCCGGGGACAGTCCACGGATTGAGGACTATGTGCTGGTCGGAGTGGAGGGAATATTTCTTCAGTTTCGGGTGCATGGCCATCCAGCTCTGCTCGCATGTTCTTCTGCCTTAGCTCAAGTCCCTCCGCTCCCCACCCAGTAGCAGCCAGGGCCGAAGAGTAAGACTTGACAGGCTGTGAGGCAGGGGGCAGCGGCGATGGGCAGAGAGCGCTGATTGCCGCCATTACTAGTAAAAAAAAAAAAAAAAAATATGTCCCCGGATTTCATTTAAAAAATCTGGTCACCTTAACATAATGGGCTAGCATGTGATGCATACTAGCCCATTATGCTTTTACTTTGTAGGGGAAAAAGCAGACGTAAAACCCATCAGGGGTTTACGTCCTCTTTAAAGGAGAGCTCAGTACTGGAGTCCTTGTTACTAGAACCAGAAGTATGAGCTTTTGGGATCATTGACGTTATAAATAGAGATGGCCTTGCGGTTCGCCCGGCGGTCGGTTTGCGGTGAACTTTGCTTGTTCGCGATTCGCCAAACCAGCGGACTACTGGCGCTGTTCGCGGTGGACATATTTGTTTACATTATGAAGAACTTTGACCCATGACACATCCATCATGGGGTACAGGACAGCCAATTGAGACATTTCAGCACATGGACAATTGGACATACCCTCTACCTTATAAATAGACCTGATCTGGCGGCCATTTTACATTATGTCTTTTGTCAGTGTAGGGAAAGGACGCTGTGTGGAGCAGGGACAGTCAGTCTGTTACTATTAGGTCCACAAAAGTCCTTTTAAGGACTGGTATAGGTGTACAGTATATAGGGTTGTAATACACTTATAATATACGTTCTTTGAAATATAGAAAGCATATTATAGTGCACTGCAGTGCTGCTGACCGATTCTGCAGCTGTCGTTTCTCAGTGTAGGGACAGTTTGGTGTTTGGAGCAGGGACAGTCTGCAATTCACTAGCTACTAGCTAGCTACTATTAGGTCCACAAAGGTCCTTTTAAGGACTGGTATAGGTGTACTATTTGGTGTGCAGTATATAGGTGTGTAATACACATAGAAAAAACCTTCAAATATAGAAAGCATAGTATAGTGCATTTCCACTGTGCAGCATTGTGACTGCTGAGTGGTTCTGCAGCAATACTACAAAGAGTGACAAATGCAATTAGAAAAAAGTATTATAACTGGTGTGATAGACCAGTGGCCCCCCAAAACGACAGATTGAAGCGGGGTGTTATATACCTTCTTCCACTTATACTGCACTTCTCTAGAGACTTTTGTTACAGGGTAATTTAAAAAATGACAGGCAGGGGAAGAGGCAGGCCCTTCTGGAGGGGTGGTAGGGGTAGGGCAGGGGCAACAGGCTTGAGCCAAAGTGGAAAATTGCAGAAGTGCTCTCTATCTCGGTGCTGGTGTCAGTGCTCTCTATCTCGGTGCTGGTGTCAGTGCTCTCTATCTCGGTGCTGGTGTCAGTGCTCTCTATCTCGGTGCTGGTGTCAGTGCTCTCTATCTCGGTGCTGGTGTCAGTGCTCTCTATCTCGGTGCTGGTGTCAGTGCTCTCTATCTCGGTGCTGGTGTCAGTGCTCTCTATCACGGTGCTGGTGTCAGTGCTCTCTATCACGGTGCTGGTGTCAGTGCTCTCTATCACGGTGCTGGTGTCAGTGCTCTCTATCACGGTGCTGGTGTCAGTGCGCTCTATCACAGTGCTGGCGTCAGTGCTCTCTATCTCGGTTCTGGCGTCAGTGCTCTCTATCTCGGTGCTGGCGTCAGTGCTCTTTATCTCGGTGCTGTTGTCAGTGCTCTCTATATCACGGTGCTGGTGTCAGTGCTCTCCATCTCAGTGCTGGTGTCAGTGCTCTCTATCACGGTGCTGGTGTTAGTGCTCTCTATCTCGGTGCTGGTGTCAGTGCTCTCTATCACGGTGCTGGTCTCAGTGCTCTCTATCTCGGTGCTGGTGTCAGTGCTCTCTATCTCGGTGCTGGTGTCAGTGCTCTCTATCTCGGTGCTGGTGTCAGTCCTCTCTATCAAGGTGCTGGTGTCAGTGCTCTCTATCAAGGTGCTGGTGTCAGTGCTCTCTATCAAGGTGCTGGTGTCAGTGCTCTTTATCTCGGTGCTGGTGTCAGTGCTCTCTATCTCGGTGCTGGTGTCAGTGCTCAGTCTCTATCGTGGTGCTGGTGTCAGTGTTCTATCTCAGTGCTGGTGTCAGTGAGGGAGATAGCAGCGGAGAAGCCAATCAGCAGGCAGTGCCAGCACTATGGCTGAGGATCAGCACTGGACTGGCACCACCGGACCATCGCAGTGGAGCCCTGCATAGGTGGGGGTAAGGGCCAGGCAGAGGAAGGGGCTCAAGCACAGGTTGACACACTGGGACACTGGCACAGGACTGCGCTGCCCTGACTGCGGCACTGATCATCTCTTGCACCCCCTTCTTAGCCTGCCCTGACCTTTCATCTCCTCCATGGCCTTCATGCGCTCCTGAGTCCTGAATTGTCAAAATTTCACAGATAAAAAAAGAATGCTTGTCGTTGTCGATCCCAGATGCACTTCATACATGTGTTATGTCAGTGTCCATGTGGTGGGACTATGTGTGCACAGCTAGTAAGTATTTTGTGGCTGAAAATATGACCTGGAGGTTTTTAAGGTTCGCCTGCCATTAAAGTGAATGGGGTCCGCCGCGAAATGCAAGGCACGTTCGCGGATCGCGTTTGCAAAACGTCCCGTCGGAAGTTCGTCCATCACTAGTTATGAAGCAGAAAGCTTAGTGGAATTCTCAGTAATATTGGAGCTCAGATACATACTACATCAAAGTCCCAATTCTCAATTCAGAAGTTAATTTCATAATCCGCGGCTCTGCTCTGCATTGTTATTCTGAGCTGTTTGTCCGCAGGTTTCGTCAATTCCTCCACTGCGTGTGTTAAAGAAAAGTGCAATTATTCCCGAAGAATGATGGTCATTAGCCGGGGAAATAAAAAAAAAACCCTGCTTAGATTTTTCTTGTCAAGGATAGATTTTAGATTCATCACAAGCACATTTTTCATCGCTGTTCTGACAAACATATTGATCCATCGGGGGGGGGGGGGGGGGGACACAAAAGGAAAAATAGCCTTTTAGAAGTAGGTTTGTGTCATGTTATTAGGCTGTCTGCATTCTGCTGTGCTAAAAATAATTTGATCAGGGATATTTACATGACTGGAGTCCAGGTTAGAACATTCAACAGCTGGGCATGAAAACATTAACCGCTTCAGCCCGGGAAGGATTTACCCCCCTTCCTGACCAAAGCACTATTTACGATTCGGCACTGCATCGCTTTAACTGACAATTGCGCGGTCGTGCGACATGGCTCCCAAACAAAATTGACGTCCAATTTTCCTCACAAATAGAGCTTTCTTTTGGTGCTATTTGATCACCTTTGCGGTTTTTATTTTTTGCGCTATAAACAAAAATAAATCGTCAATTTTGAAATAAACACAATATTTTTTACTATTTGCTATAATAAATATCCGCAAAAAATGTATAATTTTTTTTCCCCTCAGTTTAGGCCGATATGTATTCTTCTACATATTTTTGGTAAAAAAAAAATCACAATAAGCATAGATTGATAGGTTTGTGCAAAAGTTATAGCATCTACAAGATAGGGGATCGTTTTATGGCATTTTTATTATTAATTTATTTTAGTAGTAATGGCGGCAATCTGTGATTTTTATTGGGACTGCGACATTATGGTGGACACATCAGACACTTTTGAGACCGTTTTGGGACCATTGTCATTTATACAGCGATCAGTGCTGTAAAAATGTACTGATTACTGGGTAAATGACACTGGCAGGGAAGAGGTTAACCACTAGGGGGCGATCAAGGGGTTAAGTGTGTCCTAGGGAGTGATTTTAACTGTGGGGGGATGAGCTACCACTGACATGACAGTGATCACTGCTCCCGATGACATGGAGCAGTGATCTCTGCCATATCACTAGGTAGAAAGGGGAAATGCCTTGTTTACAAAAGCATCTCCCCGTTCTTCCACTCCGTGACACGATCGCGGGCACCCGGCGAGTATCATGTCAGCGGGACCCATCGGTCAAGGAGCAATCGGTGGGTGGCTTTGTGAGGTTCCCCGGCTTCTCCGGTTGCTCCCACTCCGGCCAGGGAGGAGACGCAGGAAGACAATAGCAAATGTTGATTCCCTAATGCCACAAGTGGCTGGGGTTGGGGAGCAGTGCTCTGTGCCCTAGGCCTTTTAAAGCCAATTAGAGCCTCAGATCCTATAATCATGTGCTTCAAAAAGAAAAACCTTGTAGAAATCTTTGCATCCAGTGCCCCACATGGAGATTACGGGCTGGCGCATGGAGATCAGGGGGGTGCCCCCCCCATGCCCCTTATGGACCGTCCCCCGCTGGTTAAAGTTTAATAACTCACAACAAGCACAGAGGGAAGACACCGACCGGGAACACTCCGAGGATATAACACCGATGTGTAGCAGAGCAGGTCTTGAGTGTGCTGACAGCATCTGTCTTGAGGGGTGGAATGCAGCCTAGAAAGGTTCGTGCCCAAATGGGGAGGTTTCCAGGAAGGATGAGTGTCCCTATCCTTTCCCTACTCGTCTGCAACCTCTCCCTACTGCTATTCACTGTCCCTGACAGACAGGTGACCTGTCCCTACATTACCCACACACATAGTTGCCAACATTGTTAAAAAAAAAATTCTGGACACTTTTTTGGCTGTAGGTAGAGTGTTATTTTAATTAGGGGAGGGGCATGCGTTTGTAGGTGTGGTATAGGGGGAAAAATAAAAATGCGGAGCTCCATATCTATGTGGCAGTCATTGCCACAGGGGCTTCACTTCTTGGTTCTTCATCATGAGCTGGACTTCAGTAAAATGGCCGCGATGGAGACAGCATTACCTGGTGCTGGCCACAGACCTCTAGCCCCAGGAAAAAAAATTAGGAAAGCACAGATTTCCCAGGACATTTCCCGGTTAACAGTAAGATCGGGACAAAGGTCTAAATCCTGGGAATGTACCAGGAAATTTGGGACAGTTGGCAAGTATGCACACACGAGATGCACACCAAGCCCGGGAGCCAGGGTCTTAAATACACTCTGCCAGACCCAAGATGGCTGCCAGAGTCACATGGGGCAGCAACATCCAACCAGATAGCTTCCCCAGGGACCCAGGAAACCATAGAGGAACCACATTCCTCTTGACTTCCTTTCCTTTTGCAATACCACAGCAGTTGAGCCCCAACTGCAGTGGAGAAAGTAGACTGCGCTGCCAACACGCAAACTTAAAAAAATACCTTTTTATAAAAAAAAAAAACACATAAAGTGCAGCACTAAAAAAGCATGAAAGACAGTCCTTATCAGTGGCTCATTTAGAAAATCAAGGTGAAGAGTCAAATAAGTGCAGAGTCCAGACAACAAAATCTTGTGAAAGATCATCCACCGACAGACATGCACAGACTCTTACCATTAGGGGTGGACCACTACATACAGCGGTCAGATACCTTTATTACAAAACCCAATCAACAAGAACACCTGGTATCAGTAATCTTCCCCACTATAAAGGACTCCACTTCATATGGACTTCAATGCATACAGGGTTCAGGGATAGGCAAAGAAACACTTCTTTGTGTAGTATTAACAATAATCGAATTTATTTAAAATCCAGCAAATATACTCACCAAACATCAAATAAAATCTTGCATGTAGATCAGTATTATAAAGGAATGTTTCCAAACATCAAGACGGCTGATCGTGGCGACATCACATGATCCAGCTTCACCCAATGCTTTTCATCATACAAATGTCATCAGGGGCGTGGCCTCACGTGTGTATGACACCTTATATAAAGTAGGAGACAGATGTGAATACTTCATATCCCATGTGCTCCAAATGCCAGAAAAAGTCGCATGGCCAGAAACCGGAAGTGACCCCAGGTCCGGCTTGATACACAGCCTCTGGGGAATCATAAAGTGGAAGCTAATTTAAAGGTTCCGAACCCGGAAGTAACGCCAGGTCCGGCATACTATACAACCTCCGGGGAGTAATAAAACAGAGCCTGATTCAGAGATTCCAAACAGCCTGAAGATATTTTACCCCACAGCAAATATAGAGGTGGCCAGTTGGAAACACAAAACTTGAAGTTAAGAATATGAGAGATAATCGAAAATTATTTATAATAAAACAGGAATCTCTTGTATTTATAAAAAGATAAAACATAACATTTGATTGCCTGCACGGATAGCTACACAATATTACCAAAAGTATTGGGAGGCCTGCCTTTAGCTTGTGTCTTTAGTTTGTGTACAACGTTGTATGAGCATGCAATTATCAGTTAAAGTAATTGTAGCACCCTTGTCCTAAACAGGGCTGCTAGTAAATTTAGTTGTGCTAGGTGGTAACTATCCTGGCTAATTTGTAGTCTTTGATCCACTGGTTTCTTTTGTAAACTTGAGTTTAATGTGTAGTCTCTCTCTTCTGTCAATAGGTGGCACTGTTGCATTTGGCATTAGGATGATGGATTACAGTGAGTTCAGTTTATGAGTAAATATGTTGTTTCAGCACATAGCAGGAGTTAAAGTGGCCGCTTTTCATGCTGGGATAAGCTATTTATTTGGAAGTATTAAGGTGATCTGGGTTCTTTCAGGCCGCAGCCCAGGTGGGTGTGTGAGGAGCAGCAGCAGAGGTGTAGGCCTGAAGCCTGGGGCCTAACCACGTGTGTAGAGGCTTAGCCTGAGGGGAGCCTGTCCAGGGTAAAGGAGAAGAAGTTGCCAGAGAGACGACCACTCCTGTTGCAGGAGGCAAGTTAAGAAGGGATGGAGTCCTGAAGGAGTACCAGAGCAGATGCTTCACTAGCTGAGGACGGTGAAGTAAGGGGGAAAGCTTCAGTAGAGACTCATCCAGGAATACAGCGGGTAGCTGTGAGTAAAGCTTGAAGATAAGTACAGCAGGTAGCTGTGAGTCAAGCCCGAGGAATCCAGCGAGTAGCTGAGAATCAGAGGAAGCCAGCGGGTAGCTGTGTGTGAAGCATGAAGGATACCGTGGGTAGCTGTGAGTTGAGCTTGAGGGATCCAGCAGGTCGCTGAGAGTCCAAGAAGTCCAGTGGGATACTGTGAGCTGAGCTTGAAGAATACAGTGGGATATTGAGAGTGAAGCTTGAGAAGTCCAGCAGGCAGCTGGGAGCTAAGCTTGAAGACCTACAGTGGGATACTGTGAGTGAAGTTGCATTAAGCTTAAAGGCCCTTTTCTGTATTGCTGTCTACCTAGTTCTATTTTGGTCTGTGGAGTCTGCCAAGTTGCTACTGCATTTGCCTAAGGGTGTCCTGTGCCCTAACCCTCCCTTCCCTGTTAATGTTAAGAGAAATAAAAACAAATCTTTAAAAGTGACTGGCGGCCATCTTTCCATCTTGCACTACACCCACAATGCCTAGTAACCTGCACCCTGAGGAGGAATGTCAGCTCTCCCTTACACTGGGGGTCACCATCAGGCCCTTAGAGGTTGGGGAGATGTCTACCTAATGCAATACCAAAAAGCAAAAGAGGGACTTGTCATAAAAGCGGGGGGGGGGACCTACGGATTACGGGGACTGCTTTCTGAGGAAATGGGTAAACATGTTGACTGGGTTTCGTTCTTAGGATGGGGTCCTGGGTGGTGACTCAAGACTATATACTCTTGGTGGTGCCTACACAGACTATACAGTGGTGTGAAAAAGTGTTTGCCCCCTTCCTCATTTCCTGTTCCTTTGCATGTTTGTCACACTTAAGTGTTTCGGAACATAAAACCAATTTAAACAATAGTCAAGGACAACACAAGTAAACACAAAATGCAATTTGTAAATGAAGGTGTTTATTATTAAAGGTGAAAAAAAATCATCATGGCCCTGTGTGAAAAAGTGATTGCCCCCTAAACCTAATAACTGGTTGGGCCACCCTTAGCAGCAACAACTGCAACCAAGCGTTTGCAATAACGTGCAATGAGGCTTTTACAGCGTCCTGGAGGAATTTTGGCCCACTCATCTTTGCAGAATTGTCCTAATTCAGTTACATTAGAGGGTTTTCGAGCATGAACGGCCTTTTTAAGGTCATACCACAACATCTCAATAGGATTCAGGTCAGGACTTTGGCTAGGCCACTCCAAAGTCTTCATTTTGTTTTTCTTCAGCCATTCGGTGGTGGACTTGCTGGTGTGTTTAGGATCATTGTCCTGCTGCAGAACCCAAGTTCGTTTCAGCTTGAGTACACGAACAGATGGTCGGACATTCTCCTTCAGGATCTCTTGGTAGACAGCAGAATTCATAGTTCCTTTTATCACGGCAAGTCTTCCAGGTCCTGAAGCAGAAAAACAGCCCCAGACCATCACACTACCACCACCATATTTTACTGTTGGTATAATGTTCTTTTTATGAAATGCAGTGTTCCTTCTACGCCAGATATACTTGGACACACACCTTCCAAAGAGTTCCAGTTTTGTCTCATAGGTCCACAGAATGTTGTCCCAAAAGTCTTGGGGATCATCAAGATGTGTAGTGGAAAAATTGAGACGAGCTTTGATGTTCTTTTTGCTCAGCAGTGGTTTTCTCCTTGGAACTCTGCCATGCAGGCCATTTTTGCCCAGTCTTTTCCTGATGGTGGAGGCATGAACGCTGACCTTAACTGAGGCAAGTGAGGCCTGCAGTCCTTGGACGTTGTTGTGGGGTCTTTTGTGACCTCTTGGATGAGTCGTCGCTGCGCTCTTGGGGTAATTTTGGGCGGCCGGCCACTCCTGGGAAGGTTCACCACTGTTTCATGTCTTCGCCATTTGTGGATAATGGCTCTCACTGTGGTTCGCTGGATTCCCAAAGCTTTGGAAATGGCTTTATAACCCTTTCCAGACTGATAGATCTCAATTACTTTCTTTCTCAATTGTTCCTGAATTTCTTTGGGTCTCGGCATGATGTGTAGCTTTTAAGGATCTTCTGTTGGACCTTACTGTGTCAAGCAGCTCCTATTTAAGTGATGCCTTGATTGTGAACAGGTGTGTCAATAATCAGGCCTGGGTGTGGCTAGAGAAATTGAACTCAGGTGTGGACAACCACAGTTATAGTATGTTTTAACAAGGGGGCAATCACTTTTTCACACAGGGCCATGATGGTTTGGATTTTTTTTCACCTTTAATAATAAACACCTTCATTTACAAATTGCATTTTGTGTTTACTTGTGTTGTCCTTGACTATTGTTTAAATTGGTTTGATGTTCCGAAACACTTAAGTGTGACAAACATGCAAAGGAACAGGAAATGAGGAAGGGGGCAAACACTTTTTCACACCACTGTATACTAAGGATTGAAGGTATGTAGGGGAGTGAAGGGAATGTAGATTGTCTAGAGGTGGTTTTTTTAAACCCTTCGATGTCTGTTAAAGTGTAATGTCCAATCCCCACACAGGCCTGTGAGATTAGCAAAGTCTCTCCGAGCAAATCTAATCTTTATTCTTTGGTGTGAATATTTAAAGGGGGCTTTCAGAAAGTACCCCCCTTTGAACGTGTCATACAAATTATCCAATCATATACAAGTAGAATATATGACAAATCTATGTGAAACTAGTGATTCCTCTAAATCATGTGCTTTCCAAGAAACAAAATAACTAAATAAGATAACAGTAACATGAGAACCGAAACTAGAAAACTTGAGCATATCTATTTGTGAAGTGAATGTTAGAGAGACACAAAATGGAAACCGATTTTCTTAAAGAATGAAAGCGGTTAAGCTAAATATCCCTTCAGGGGGCACTTATAACCTTCAGTGTGTTTCTAACCCTTCTATTGGAGAATTAGGTGCTGTGCCCAGTGGTGATACCTTATAAGCAGAAAGTGATGAAAGAGTCCGCAAGTAGATTGTGAAATCCTCTTTATGGAATCCAAATATGGCCACACGGGCACTATTCCTCCTCCCAATTCGATTGTATTGTTTACTCTCACTGACTCCAGGACATTTTCTTCTCCCACTGGCCATGGTCCAGCTCCCATAAAGTTTGAAAGACACTAAACTGGCCCTTTGCTTGGAAAGTTTGGAGATCCCTGCTCTATAACCATGAAGGAACCGTCCAGCACCCAGCTTTGGTGCTTCCGTCAAGATATATACTGTAGCTTCCTCCAGTCTAGACATAGGAACTAGATATTATAGCTGATTATTGCATAGCACCCAAGAATCTAGCTGACATTAGCTTAAATACTCTGGAACTGGAACTGTTTTATGAAAACTCACACAGAATTTATAGTACACCGGGTCAGATGAGCCCGATTACATTATCGTATGCAAAGGAAACTGTATACAGGTATCTAATTAACATAATTAAGGAACAACCAACAGATACCATATGCTAATGCACCTCTAGCAACTAATAGCTGACAGTGATATAATTAACATGAGCTAATTAGTCACTTAAACCAGCCTAGGTGACCGGACTATTCAGCACCTACAACCATGGATACAAAATACTGTACAATACACATTATTCTAAGCATAAAACATAATATCCCACAATGGTTCCATAACAATGTAAAGCGGTCACAATATTAATATCCCACATATAGACATATGAAAGCTGCAAGGTGGTTCTGCCATCCTGGATGGCCATCATATGACATCCTCAGCTTCCCGGCGTTCTAGGGTGCGCGCGTCACGTCAATTGGGAGCCGATGCGCGTGCCCGAAGGCCGCGGTGGCCGCCTGGCGCTGCAATTGCCGGTCACAGAACAGGAATGTGAATCATAGAAGTTTTTTTGCCTTCTTTTTTTTCCCCCAACCAAACCATGGTATGAAAGGCAGCTCTAAATGCCCAGAGGTTCATCCCAAATGCTCCACAAAGGGCCTGTGGCTCACAGAGTCATTGAGTCCTGACATACTCACAATTGGAGCGCATGGCGCCACCCCCTCAACGTGGGGGGGGGGGCACGCTATGCGTTTCACACACTGAAATTCCACGGCAGCATTCGCTGCTATATACGATCGCACCAATGGACTGCGCATGCGCGGCTGCGCCAATGAACTGCACATGCGCGGGCGTCCGGCGCCATATTTAAATCCCTGGAGCAGTGCTGATTCATAGCACTGCCAGAGGAGATGGATGTCAGATGTGGATGAGCAGAATTAACCAAAGGTACAGTGAGCACTCCAGCCTCCTTTGAGATGCTGGAGTTGAAATATAGGCACATACTGGCTGTTGAATACTTTATAAGCTATTTTCTATATGGACATCTTCTAGGGAGGGGTGTTTCAAGTGACACTATGTGTGCTACAAACGGACTAAGTAAGGCTATATTTGAGGCTTGGATAGCATCACTCAACAATCATCAGATTGACTACCTTCTCCTTCTCTCCTTCACGTTTTCTCTCTCCTCTTTTCTCTTTTTCTTACCTTCTTCTTTCTTGCTCTTTTTTCCTTTTTCTTTTCTATCTTTTTCTTCTTTTTTCCTGTTTCCTTTGTCTTTATATATGCAGTTTCATAACTCCTTCGCTGCACTTCATGTACCACCTTGATCTGTGACCAACCAGTTCATGGAGGGCCCCCCGCAAGATATTTGTTTGAATCCGTGGGGCAGTGTCAATTGGCTTCCAGTGATGCCATCCTCGGCAGTGCCTCATCCTCTTCTGTTGGCACAGCACAGTATACTCCTTCAGATCAGCTTTTGCTTACCTTATGGTAGGTTTCCCATGACCGACTTTTTGTCCTCTTCTTTTATGGCTGCCACAATCCATGTCATATTGCTATGATAACCTTATTTTGCTTTCTTTATTAGACTAAACTATGATTACAGATTCTCCTATTCAATACCCCTGATGAAGGGCTTGAAGTAGAAACGCGTCCGGTACCAGAGATTTTCAATAATCGGAGAGTATTTATGATACAATTCTATGCTTGCTATGCAATTTTGTTATGTTTTTGTTCTTTTTTTTTTTTTGTTATGTCTTGTTTTTAATTGATCATTACATGCTCGTATGATCAAATTTTATGTGCAATAATAAATGCTTTTTTACTTTATACTTGTGTCGCTGTTGCCTTCAAAGTCCCAAGCGGGGGGGGGGGGGGTTCCTTTTTTCCCACCTCACATGATACCGCAGTGCCCAGGGCAGCCGTCCCTCCTGCCCACACCATGCCCCCCTGCCCTGACTGCAATGCTCGTTAACAATGCATACAATGTTTGAATATAGTAGAAACCACCTGTAGTAATTCCCTGAGGTGGTGAGCGGTCGCTGCACTGGTTTGCATGTTCTTGTAGCACTCGAACATGTAGATCATGGCCGCTCAACCTGTGGCCCTCCAGCTGATGCAGAACTACAAATCCCATCATGCCTCTGCCTTTGGGAGTTATGCTTGTAACTGTCAGCCTTGCAATGCATCATGGGACTTGTAGTCCTGAAACAGCAGGAGGGCCAAAGGTTGAGCACCCACGGTGTAGATAAAGGCAAGCTGGCAGCTCGATCTTCCACAATAAATAAATGTAATAATCCAGGTATTTCGGCATGTAGTCTTAGTCATGACTAAGGCTACATGTCGAAACGCGTAAGCCCTGTATTATTTTATACCACACCTGGATTATTAAATTTAGTTATTGTGGAAGGTCAAGCTGTTGGCTTTCCTTTGTCAACACCTACAATGCACACAATAAGGCACTATGGTGTGAATGTGGCCTTTAGGTTTCTCTTCTGACCATTGAACCACTGTGTTGCGTAGCTGCTTATTAAGGATGCTGATTGCAGCAAATTACAACAAGCCAGAGGGCCACCGGTGGTTATAAATTCTGTATATGAAGCAATTGAGCTGTGACAGAACATAAACCCACGACCTTGTGTTTTTTCTCCTGGGAGTTAAGACATGGTTATATTCCACACACTTCAGCAGCCTGTGGGATTATATAAATGCTTCAGTAGCCTTGTATATATTATTAAGCTCTATAATGCCCATTCCGTGATATATACTAATGTCAAACAGTGCCATTACTTTATCCTTTACAAACACAAAAATTCATGGTTTGGTGTTTCTCTTATCTGTGCGGCTTAATTTGCAACTTAATTAAAACAATTAAACTTAATTAGGGCATGTTACTATGCATGTTTTGTTATGGAGAGAGCCTTTAACGAGCTCTAAAGCTGCATAATAATTAAATCCCACCCATTCGATTGTATATGAAATGGATGGATTATGTTTTTTTTTTTTGTATATCTGCTGAAAAAAGTTAAAGCGGAGTTCCACCCTAATGTGGACCTTCCGCTCATTGGAATCCTCCCCCCCTCCGGCGTCACAATTGGCACCTTTCAGGGGGGAGGGGGGTGCAGGTACCTGTACAGTACAGGTATCTGCACCCACTTCCGGCATAGCTATCTGCAGAAAGGGGCGTAGATTCTGCAGAATCTACGCCCCTTTCCGATAGTCCCCCCGCTGCCTGCTGGGAAACACACAGATCCCAGAGACAGCGGGACCATCCTTATTGCGCAGCGCAACTCGCGCATGCGCAGTAGGGAACCAGGAAATGAAGCCGAAAGGCTCCACTTCCTGATTCCCACACCCAAGATTACGGCGGCAGCACCCGAGAGACGATCGAGAGATCGGCTTCGGGTGCCGACATCGCGGGCACGCTGGGCGGGTAAGTCTTCTTATTTTAAAAGTCAGCAGCTGCAGTATTTGTAGCTGCTGGCTTTTAAAAAAAAAAAAAACGGCGGAACTCCAGGCGGACTCCCGCTTTAAGGCGGAGTTCCGCTTAAAAAAAATTAAAGGTCAGCAGCTACAAATACTGCAGCTGCTGACTTTTAATAATCAGACACTTACCTGTCCCAGGGTCCAGCGATGTGGGGGGATCGGAGCCCCCTCTGCTCTGCGCCGCTGACATTGTAACTGCGTGAAGCCACAGCGGGTCACCCACTGCGCATGTGCGAGCCCCGCGCCGTGACTGGCCACGCAGTCATCTGGGACCTGTGACGTGTCCCAGATGATTGCCTAGAGGGAGGGGGCATGGCTGATCTCCCTTCCTGCGCCGAGGAAAGTGACGTCAGGAGCCCAGGCACCGAAGGAGGCAGATTACGAGGAACCCCCCTAGCAACAGGCATTAAAGAGATGAGTAAAAAAATAAATTTTCTCCAAATGTACATGCACATTAATGAAAATTTTTTTTTTGGGTGGAACTCCACTTTAAAGATATGTTTCAGCCATAATGGACTGGTTGGATGTTTTCTCGTATAAAGAACCAAATACAGAGTAGGTAGGTATAGGTTCAAAATTGTCCTCACCCTCGAAGAGCTGACACTAAAATAGCCGTACCAGAGCCTTTCAACTACACTATAGATGGTAGTCTGGCTAGCTGCCTCTTTACAGTGGTTCTAAATCCACTTTGAGAAAAAAAAAAACTAAAACCTGCAAGACAAATAATATTATTATTATTATACAGGTTTTATATAGCGCCAACAGTTTGCGCAGTGCTTTACAACGTGAGGGCAGACATTACAGTTACATTACAATTTGGTACAAGAGGAATCAGAGGGCCCTGCTCGTTAGAGCTTACAATCTAAAAAGGAAGGGGCAATTGATACAAAAGGTAATAGCTGTGGGGGGATGAGTTGATGGAGGAAGTAAAACAATTAGTTAGAAGCATAATAGGCTTCTTTGAAGAGAAGGATTTTCAGGGATCATCTGGATAGATTAGGGGACAGTCGGACAGATTGGGGTAGGGAGTTCCAAAGGATGGGAGAAGCTCTGGAGAAATCCTGGAGGCGAGTATGGGAGGAGGTGACAAGGGAGCTAGAGAGCAGGAGGTCTTGGGAGAACCGAAGAGAGCGGCTTGGTTTGTATTTTGGGACTAGGTTAGTGATGTAACTAGGGGCAGAGTTATGGACGTATTTGTAAATTATTGTTAGTACTTTGAATTTTGTTCGTTAGGTGAGTGGAAGCCAGTGCAGGGATTGGCAGAGAGGGGTGGAGGACACTGAATGGTTGGTAAGGTGGATGAGTCTTGCAGCGGCATTCATTATGGACTGAAGAGGGGGGATAGTCTATGTAAAGGTAATCCAATGAGGAAGGAGTTGTAGTAGTCGAGGCGAGAGATGACCAGGGAGGGAATTAGAAGCTTGGTGGTGTCTTTAGTTAAAAAGGGGCGTATTGCTGAGGCTAAGGCGGCATGAATTGGACAGTGATTGTATGTGGGCCTGAAAGGACAGTTCAGGTCTAAGGTTACCCCTAGCACCCTGGCATGTGGGGACAGACTGAAAGATGTGCCATTGATCTTGACAAAAAGGTCAGGGGAAGGGGCACGTGGGGGAGGACAGAACCTTGGGGGAGGAAAGGGGAGATGGAGAAGAGGAAGTGGAGTTGTAAGTGACACTGACAGTGCAATGAGATAGGTAAGATTTGAACCAACGGAACCAACGGATACATAATGAGCTAGTATGCATATCATACTAGTTCATTATGTAATACTCACCGGGGATCGAAGCTCTCGCTGAGCACTCCGGTACAGCACTCCGGCAGCCGACATCACTACCAGGGGTTACTTCCGGGTATTGCAGCTCCGGCGCTGTGAGCCACGATGACGTCACTCCCGCGCATGTGCGCGGTAACGGCACACTCACTGAGCAACGGCACATACGCGCCATTACTTCAGTTTGTGTCAGTGTGCATGTACCGATGATGTTGGCACATGCAAACACAGGGGATATCTTCTAAACCATACAGGTTTAGGAGATATCATGGGTAGCTACAGGTAAGCCTTATTATAGGCTTACCTGTAGCACAAAATGGTCTGTGAGGGTTTACAACCACTTTAAGCTGCCTGGCAGAACATTCCTCATTGACACAGCTCATTTGTGGACAGCTCTGGAGGGGAAAGTGTCCTCATTTTGAGGAGAGCCCAAGGCTAGAAGAGATCTTCCATTAATTGCTTTATAGAGGGAATAACACAATAAAATCTCCTGCGCTCAGGAGCTTAGTCCATGTGTAAGCGATGCAGCCAACCCTTTGGATAGAATATGGAATGTCAAAAGTCTTGCTGCCCTCCTCAGAACAATGAGTGTCCTTAGAGCTGCAACATATAGAAAAACAGGGAGGGCGCACCGACCTTGTGCATTACCAACGATAACATTTATTTAAAGAGGAAGTAAACCCTGATGAGTTTACTTCCTCTTTCATTCCCTGCAAAGGCAAAGCATAATGGACTACTATACATCGCATAGTAGCCCATTATGTGTCACTTACCTGACACAGGAGCCAGCGAAGTCGCCGCTGTCCCCTGTAGTCCGCCGCATCCATCTTGTTGGTGGGGTCTCGCACCTCCGCCGCTGTCATTCGGCGAAGCCGCAATGACGTCACTCCCGTGCGCATGCGCACGGGAGCCGACACGCGCGGCAGCTCCGTCGCTGAGAATGCCGCGCTCAGTGTGCCTGGGCGCCGCTGTCTACGGCGCATGCGCCGTAGACAGCGGTGCCCGTTTTCAGGCAAATACAGTGGTGTGAAAAAGTGTTTGCCCCCTTCCTCATTTCCTGTTCCTTTGCATGTTTGTCACACTTAAGTGTTTCGGAACATCAAACCAATTTAAACAATAGTCAAGGACAACACAAGTAAACACAAAATGCAATTTGTAAATGAAGGTGTTTATTATTAAAGGTGAAAAAAAATCCAAATCATCATGGCCCTGTGTGAAAAAGTGATTGCCCCCCTTGTTAAAACATACTATAACTGTGGTTGTCCACACCTGAGTTCAATTTCTCTAGCCACACCCAGGCCTGATTATTGCCACACCTGTTTACAATCAAGGCATCACTTAAATAGGAGCTGCTTGACACAGTAAGGTCCACCAGAAGATCCTTAAAAGCTACACATCATGCCGAGACCCAAAGAAATTCAGGAACAATTGAGAAAGAAAGTAATTGAGATCTATCAGTCTGGAAAGGGTTATAAAGCCATTTCCAAAGCTTTGGGAATCCAGCGAACCACAGTGAGAGCCATTATCCACAAATGGCGAAGACATGGAACAGTGGTGAACCTTCCCAGGAGTGGCCGGCCGCCCAAAATTACCCCAAGAGCGCAGCGCGGACTCATCCAAGAGGTCACAAAAGACCCCACAACAACGTCCAAGGAACTGCAGGCCTCACTTGCCTCAGTTAAGGTCAGCGTTCATGCCTCCACCATCAGGAAAAGACTGGGCAAAAATGGCCTGCATGGCAGAGTTCCAAGGAGAAAACCACTGCTGAGCAAAAAGAACATCAAAGCTCGTCTCAATTTCTCCACAACACATCTTGATGATCCCCAAGACTTTTGGGACAACATTCTGTGGACCGATGAGACAAAAGTGGAACTCTTTGGAAGGTGTGTGTCCAAGTATATCTGGCGTAGAAGGAACACTGCATTTCATAAAAAGAACATTATACCAACAGTAAAATATGGTGGTGGTAGTGTGATGGTCTGGGGCTGTTTTGCTGCTTCAGGACCTGGAAGACTTGCCGTGATAAAAGGAACTATGAATTCTGCTGTCTACCAAGAGATCCTGAAGGAGAATGTCCGACCATCTGTTCGTGTACTCAAGCTGAAACGAACTTGGGTTCTGCAGCAGGACAATGATCCTAAACACACCAGCAAGTCCACCACCGAATGGCTGAAGAAAAACAAAATGAAGACTTTGGAGTGGCCTAGCCAAAGTCCTGACCTGAATCCTATTGAGATGTTGTGGTATGACCTTAAAAAGGCCGTTCATGCTCGAAAACCCTCTAATGTAACTGAATTAGGACAATTCTGCAAAGATGAGTGGGCCAAAATTCCTCCAGGACGCTGTAAAAGCCTCATTGCACGTTATCGCAAACGCTTGGTTGCAGTTGTTGCTGCTAAGGGTGGCCCAACCAGTTATTAGGTTTAGGGGGCAATCACTTTTTCACACAGAGCCATGATGGTTTGGATTTTTTTTCACCTTTAATAATAAACACCTTCATTTACAAATTGCATTTTGTGTTTACTTGTGTTGTCCTTGACTATTGTTTAAATTGGTTTGATGTTCCGAAACACTTAAGTGTGACAAACATGCAAAGGAACAGGAAATGAGGAAGGGGGCAAACACTTTTTCACACCACTGTATCTCCTAAACCGTATAGGTTTAGGAGATAGTTCTTGGACCTACAGGTAAGCCTTAATCTAGGCTTACCTGTAGGTCAAAGTGGTTCGTAAGGGTTTACAACCACTTTAAATAGTAATAGCAAAAGTCATACTCACAAACAATCTATCTTTGGTAATGCACAAGGTCGGTTTTTCTGTATATTAGAGACGGAATGTCTCCTATTGGGGGTAACTACAGCCTGAAAGGAGGAAGTGGAAAGCCATGTGAAGACTAGGACTTGAGCGTTCCGGTGTTCTGCCTAATAGAGTCCGGCCATCAATATGTGTCCGCTCCGTACTGCGCATGCGCAGTACGGAGCAGACGAAGCTTCGGAAAATCTCCGAAGCTGAACGGCGCCTGCGCCGTGAGTGGAGGTGGTAGCCCCACCGTCCAAGCGGACATAGGGTTGTGAATTTTAGAGGGCCCCTCGTGGGCGAGCTTCGCTCGCCACGCTTCGGGCTCAGCCTCGCTGCGCTCGGCTCTTTTTTATTCTAACTCTATGTCCACTTGGATAGTGGGGATAGAAGCTGGACTCACGGCGCAGGCGTCGTTCATCCTCGGCAATTTTCGGAATCTGTGTTCCTGTGTACTGCGCATGCGCAGTACGCAGGGGATAGCATCTGATGGAGGACCCTATTTGACAAGACACCGGCTACACAGTGGCTAGGGGTGCTGTGCAGGGCTGAAGAAAGTCTAGAGAGAGCAAGGAGCAGTGTACAGAGTTGCTCTATTAGGCCCACCAGAAATTGTGCTACTGTTATATGAAAGTAGTACTGCTGTCCTGAGCCCACCAGAGTCTGTGCTGCTGTTAGGAGTAGTCCTGCATTCTGGGACCACCAGAGACAGTGCAGCTGTTAGATGTACAGCACACCACAAAAGTGAGTACACCCCTCACATTTTTCTTGTAAATATTTTATTATATTTTTTCATGTGACAACACTGAAGAAATTACACTTTGCTACAATGTAAAGTAGTGAGTGTACAGCTTGTATAACAGTGTAAATTTGCTGTCCCCTCAAAATAACAACACACAGCCATTAATGTCTAAACCGCTGCCAACAAAAGTGAGTACACCCCTAAGTGAAAATGTCCAAATTGGGCCCATTTAGACATTTTCCCTCCCCGGTGTCATGTGACACATTAGTTTTACAAGGTCTCAGGTGTGAATGGGGAGCAGGTGTGTTAAATTTGGTGTTATCGCTCTCACTCTCTCATACTGGTCACTTTTAAGTTCAACATGGCACCTCGTGGCAAAAAACTCTCTGAGAATCTGAAAAAAAGAATTGTTGCTCTCAATAAAGATGGCCTAGGCTACAAGAAGATCGCCAAGACCCTGAAACTGCGGCTTAACAGGACAGGTTCCAAGCAGGACAGGCCTCACCATGGTCGACAAAAGAAGTTGAGTGCACATGCTCAGTGTCATATCCAGAGGTTTTCTTTGGGAAATAGATGCATGAGTGCTGCCAGCATTACTGCAGAGGTTGAAGGGGTGGGGGGGGTCAGCCTGTCAGTGCTCAGACCATACGCCGCACACTGCATGAAATTGGTCTGCATGACTGTTTTCCCAGAAGGAAGCCTCTTTTAAAGATGATGCAAAGAAAGCCTGCAAGACAAGCAGACTAAGGACATGGATTACTGGAACCATGTCCTGTGACCTGATGAGACCAAGATAAATTTATTTGGTTCAGATGGTGTCAAGCGTGTGTGAAGGCAACTAGGTGAGGAGTACAAAGACAAGTGTGTCTTACCTAAAGTCAAGCATGGTGGTGGGAGGGTCCGGGGCTGCACAAGATGACCACTGCCTTGCTAAAGGAGCTGAGGGTAAAGGTGATGGACTGGCCAAGAATGTCGTCAGACCTAAACCCTATTTAGCATCTGTGGGACATCCACAAACAGAAGGTGGAGGAGCGCAAGGTCTCTAACATCCACCAGATCCGTGATATTGTCATGGAGGAGTGGAAGAGGACTCCAGTGGCAAACTGTGAAGCTCTGGTGAACTCCATGACCAAGAGGGTTAAAGCAGTGCTGGAAAATAATAATGGGCACACAAAATATTGACACTTTTGGCTATTTGGATATTTTCACTTATGGCTCACTTTTGTTGGCCAGTGGTTTAGACATTAATAGCTGTGTGTTGAGTTATTTTGAGGGGGCAGCAAATTTACACTGTTATACATGCTGTACACTCACTACTTTACATAGTAGCAAAGAGTAATTTATTCAGTGTTGTCACATGAAAAGATATAATAAAATATTTACAAAAATGTGAGGGGTGTACTTTTGTGAGATACTGTAAGTAGTGCTGCTCTCCTGAGCCCACCAGAGTCTGCGCTGGTGTTAGATGTGAGTAGTGCTGCTGTCCTGAGCCCACCAGGGACAGTGCTGCTGTTAGATATAAGTAGTGCTGCTGTCTTGAGCCCACTAGAGGTTGTGCTGCTGTGTGTAGTGCTGCTGTCCTGAGCCCATTAGAGACTGTGCTGCTGTGAGTAGTGCTGCTATTCTGAGCCCACTAGAGACTGTGCTGCTGTTAGATGTTAGTGCTGCTCTCCTGAGCCCATCCGGGACAGTGCTGCTGTTAGATGCAAGTAGTGTTGCTGTCCTGAGCCCACCATAGACAGTGTTGCTGCTAGATGTGAGTAGTGCTGCTGTCCTGAGCCCACCATAGACAGTGTTGCTGTTAGATGTGAGTAATGCTGCTGTCCTAAGCCCACTAGATACTGTGCTGATGTGTGTAGTGCTGCTTTCCTGAGCTCACCAGCTACAGTGCTGCTGTAAGATGTGAGTAGTGCTGCTGTCCTGAGTTCACTAGAGACAGTGTTGCTGTTAGCTGTCCTGAGTTCACCAGAGACAGTGTTGCTGTTATATGTGAGTAGTGTTGCTTTTTAGAGCCCACCAGAGACTGTGCTACTGTTATATGTGAGTACTGCTGCTGTCCTAAGCCCACTAGAGACTGTGCTGCTGTGAATAGTGGTGCTGTCCTGAGCCCACAAGAGTCTGTGCTGCTGTTAGATGTGAGCAGTGCTGCTTTTCTGAGCCCACCAGAGACTGTGTTGCTGCGGAATGTGAGTAGTGCTGCTGTCCTGAGCCCACCAGGGACAGTGCTGCTGGTAGATGTGAGTAGTGCTGCTGTCTTGAGCCCACTAGAGACTGTGCTGCTGTGAGTAGTGCTGTTGTCCTGAGCCTGCTAAAAAATATGCTGCTGTGAGTAGTGCTGCTGTCCTGAGCCCACTAGAGACTGTACTGCTGTTAGATGTGAGTAGTGCTACTGTCTTGAGCCCAATAGAGACTGTGCTGCTGTGAGTAATACTGCTGTCCTGGGCCCACTAGACACTGTGCTGCTGTTAGATGTGAGTAGTGCTGCTGACCTGGGCTGACCAGGGACAGTGCTGCTGTTAGATGTGAGTAGTGCTGCTGTCTTGAGCCCAATAGAGACTGTGCTGCTGTGAGTAGTGCTGTTGTCCTGAGCCTGCTAAAAAATATGCTGCTGTGAGTAGTGCTGCTGTCCTGAGCCCACTAGAGACTGTACTGCTGTTAGATGTGAGTAGTGCTGCTGTCTTGAGCCCAATAGAGACTGTGCTGCTGTGAGTAATACTGCTGTCCTGGGCCCACTAGACACTGTGCTGCTGTTAGATGTGAGTAGTGCTGCTGACCTGGGCTGACCAGGGACAGTGCTGCTTTGAGTATTGCTGCTATCCTCAGCCCACCAGAGACTGTCCTGCTGTTAGATGTAAGTAATGCTGCTGTCCTGAGCCCACTAGAGAATTAGCTGCTGTTAGATGGGAGTAATGCTGCTGTTCAAGCCCACCAGAGACAGGGTTGCTGTACCTGTACTGCTGAAAGAAGAGCTACCATATTGCACCTGCTAGGGAGGAAGGAGCACGCCTGTTTTTCATCTACACCAGAGGTCTCAAACTGGTGGCCCTCCAGCTGTGGCAACACTACAAGTCCCATGAGGCATTGCAAGGCTGACAGTTACAAGCATGGCTCCCACAGGCAGAGGCATGATGGGACTTGTAGTTTTGCAACAGCTGGAGGGCCACCAGTTTGAGACCCCTGATCTACACAGAGTGCAAGCTCCGAAACGTCGTCGATGCTACTGCTAGTGACGTCACCGCGTTCGATGCCTGTGTTTTACTGCTGACCAGAGCCAAGCCTCGGTTTCAGCCCCCATAGTTAGATAAGGAAATCCTGCTGGACAGGACTACTTACTCCTATGGAGGACACATCTACAGGCTAAGAAAACACTGGTCTGACGCCACACATAGAGGACTTTATGCTGGAAATCTCCTTCATTACATGTGAGTGGATGTATGCACTTGTACATTTATTAAATGCAACTGGCTCTAATCTGGTGGCACATTTTTTGTTTCTTTTGCATGTTATTTGGAGTCTGCTTTCAACTTCCCCCTAAAGGCTAGCCCTGGAGCACGGACTTGTTGCTGAAAATATACAGGTGTCTTTCCCACTTGTTTTCTATAGTTTATCCCTCCCTTACCTTGATCTGAGAATCAAATGACAAGGTTTGTTTTTTAATGGACAATTTTTTGTAATCATTTCAAACTAAGCAGCGCCACTATCCTTTGTTTTTTGCACCTGCCAGAGACTGAGCTACTGCAGGTAATGCAGTTCTCTGAGTGTGAGAAAAACTGCCACTGAGGATGTAGCTGAAACCTCTGGAGCGGCGAGTGCCCATTTGTTTCAGTCATTGCTGTCTTTGCCCATGATGGTTGACTTTGCATATTTGGTTTTTCCCTTGGAATTTCAGATATCCCCAGTTGGAAGTATGCACTCCTAATCAGAGATTTAGGACCCCCCCTCCCCCCGCCTAACTGTTCTCAAAGTCTACCAGTCACTCTTCTATCTTGTACTAGGGGCCGGGCATCTGAATAGGGGGTGGCAGCGGCGGCCATGGATGGATTCATGCTATGCATAAATCTATCCATTGGTCGTAGAGGGTGTGGCTGGAGACAGGGGGAAGCAACCATTCACCTTTATGGACGCACCACCACTGAATAAAGCCCTATTTATGCCCCAAGTAGGTCTGTGAGACTAAAAGGTAATCAATCAGCGCAAATAAAATATTAAATGGAAGCAGCTGAACACTCATGCCCCGTACACACGAGCGGACTTAAGTCCGACAGACTTCCAAAGGAGTTCCGTCGGAGTTCTGCTGGAATTCCGACGGAGTTCTGACAGACTTTTCGGCCGAACGGACTTGGCCACACACAATCACACTAAACTCCGACGGATTCGAACGTGATGACGTACGACTGGACTCGAATAAGGAAGTTCATAGCCAGTAGCCAATAGCTGCCCTAGCGTCGGTTTTAGTCCGTCGGAGTAGCATACACACGAGCGGAGTTTTCGAAGGGGACCGGGTCCGGCGGAGTTCCGTCGGGAAAATTTGAAGCATGCTTCATTTCTAAAGTCCGTCAGACTTTGGCGAATCAAAAGTCCGTTGCAGCCCACACACGATCAGATAGTCTGACGGACTCGGTCCTTCGGACTTTGGATGTTGAAAAGTCCGCTCGTGTGTACGGGGCATCAGAGTTAAATCCCAGCATATAATATAAAAGTAATAGTGCAGCGCTATGAACAATGAATAGCACACAATAAAAAGTTCATATAGAAGTTAATATAAAGCAGGGCGAACAGGTTCTGTGAGACTGGGTTCAGCCAGGCCGGGCCATCTTCAGGAGTAACAGAAGGATCGATTCGGGGGTAGCACTGCCGAAAATATTTTCTAAATGTGTGTATTTTGCATGTAAGGGGATGTTAGAACAATTCAGAGTTTGGCCACTAGGTGGCACCCTCTTGTAGTTCATAAATTCTGTGCAGAGTGGGAATATGTTTAGTTCAAGCAAAGTTGTGGGCTAGAGAGGAGGCAGGGTGTGGAGTTGCTCCCCGTGGGACTGGTCGGGGCCCTATTCGCAATGATGTAGCCAATTATTCCAACAGCTGGTATTCCCGGTTTGGAAATACCTGGAGAGGTTCTGATATTCTAGTTTGGAGTAGTAATTGGGACAGAAATGACGTATACCCGCCTTGGTGAAGGTACTACCTTCAAAACTGTGTTTTTTAAAGGCTCCAAGAGTATTAAAGACTGCCAATGAACATGCTCCTGGACAATTTGGAGTGGTGAGAGGCCACCTGGCCAGCGACTGCCCACTTGACGCTCTGACTGCCCACTTGACGCTCTGATCCCTGCATTTCATGCCCTATTGAGTTACTATAAATATCCAGTAACTTAAATAAGGTTGATAATGTGATCCTGGCTGGACAGCAGGACAGAGAGTCAAGATGCAGGACTGTTACAGAAAATCTGGAGCCCACCAAATAGCCTACCAGGGACTGTGTTGCTCTTCCTGTACTACTGAAAGGAAAGGTACTATACTGCACTTGCTAGAGACTGAGCTATTACAAGTAATGCGTGATGTAGGTGTTGAAGACTCCTAGCATGAGAAAGACTGCCGCTGAAGATGAACCAAAAACATCTAACGTGGTGACGGGGGCAGTCCACTTGAAACCCTGATACCCACATTTTATGCCTTACTGAGTTACTTTACATGTCAGCAGGGTGGCACAGTGGTGTAGTGGTTATCACTCTCACCTAGCAGTAAGAAGGGTCGCTGTTTTGAATCCCAACCATGACACTACCTGCCTGGAGTTTGCATGTTCTCCCTGTGCCTGCGTGGGTTTCCTCCGGGTACCTCAGTTTCCTCCCACACTCCAAAGACATGCAGGTAGGTTAATTGGCTTCTGTCCCAAATTGGCCCTAGTATATGAATGGGGACCTTGGATTGTGGGCTCCTTGAGGGTAGGGACTGATGTGAGTGTGCGATGTACAGGGATAGGGACAATTGTAGAAACTCACTCTGGATGGATTGGTGTCTTTATTCAACCTTACTAACTATGTCCAGTAACTCAACTAAGGTTGATAATGTGATCCTGGCTGGCAGGATGGCAGGACAAGGGGGCCAAAATGTGGGACTTTCCCAGTAAATCGGCAGTTGGCGTCCATGTCCATTGTTGACCTGCACTACAGCTACAAGGGTGCACCAAAGTTCCTCAGTCTATGAAACCCTATCAATGATCCCTTTTTGCATCCAAAATAGAATCTGCAATACCAGTTGATCATTTGTGTCCTTTGTGACACTTAGCTCAATAGTAGTTCCAAAAGAGTGAGTGTACTCCACACCAGATATAGTTTTCAGGGTTTTCCTGCCCACTTTAACTTAAACAAGCATCAAAACCCATAAAGGCATGTTTTCCCATACAGGGGGTTCTCATCATCATTGCAAATACATACATTCAGCCTCCTGGCTCTCTCGTGGCAACTTTACTACTCCAAGTACCTTTATAGGGTCACTTCTCAACTGTAGGACTTTTTGGTCCTCTTGACCATGAAACACGTCCCAGTGTTTATGCACAGATGCTGCACCTCAGCTATGCATCTTCTTTCATCTTCCTAGCTGTTTCTGTCCCTCGAGGACTCCATCTACAGCTTCCCAGCTGCTCCTTCCCACAAGGACTTTCTCTCAGGCTCGGGCCTTCCTCTGTCCTGACCTGGACATCATAGTGCACATCAGCACCTCGCATGGCTTCCTTCACACACTTACCTCCCTCGGGATAGTTAAACACCAAAACCCATAAAGGCATGTTTTCCCATACAGTGGGTTCTCATCATTATTGCAAATACATACATTCAGCCTCCTGGCTCTCTCGTGGCAGCTTTACTACTCCAAGTACCTTTATAGGGTCACTTCTCAACTGTAGGACTTTTTGGTCCTCTTGACCATGAAACACGCCCCAGTGTTTATGCACAGATGCTGCACCTCAGCTATGCATCTTCTTTCATCTTCCTAGCTGTTTCTGTCCCTCGAGGACTCCATCTACAGCTTCCCAGCTGCTCCTTCCCACATGGACTTTCTCTCAGGCTCGGGCCTTCCTCTGTCCTGACCTGGACATCATAGTGCACAGCAGCACCTCGCATGGCTTCCTTCACACACTTACCTCCCTCGGGATAGTTAAACACCAAAACCCATAAAGGCATGTTTTCCCATACAGTGGGTTCTCATCATTATTGCAAATACATACATTCAGCCTCCTGGCTCTCTCGTGGCAGCTTTACTACTCCAAGTACCTTTATAGGGTCACTTCTCAACTGTAGGACTTTTTGGTCCTCTTTAGTGATGGACGAACGTTTCGCCCGGCGGTCGTTTCGCGGCGAATTTCCGACATTCGCGGTCCGCACGTTCGAACGCCTTTTTCCGTCGTTCGCCGCGGCGGACTTACGTGTTTAATGTATACAAGAACTTTAACCTTTGGTGACACGTTTATCATGTGATACAGGACAGCCAATTGAGACATGACAGCACATGGACACTTGTACATTCCCCCTAACCTATAAATACACCCGATCCGGTGGCCATTTTACATTCTTTCTTCTGTTACGATAGGGACAGGTTCCTGTGTGGAGTAGGGAGAGATAAACCACTAGCTATTTGGTACACAAAAGTTCTTTTCAGGACTGGTATAGGTGTTAGGTGTTGATAGGTTTGCTGTGCTGCTGATTCTTGCAGCAGCCTGAGTGTCTTTTGTTAGTTTAGAGAAAGGGAAAGGACGGTGTATGCTACAGGGACAGCCAGATTAGTCTTTCATCATCATCATCATCATCATCATCATTAGCTGTTACTATCAAGGTCCACAAAAGAGCTGTTCCAGTAACCACTAATCGTTCTCTTTTTTTGCCAATTTGTATAGGGACAGGAAGGAAGCAGTGTTGTCAGGCAGTGAGGGTAATTTTAAAGACTTGCTGTTATTATTAGTTCCACAAAGGTTCTTTTCAGGACTGGTATCAGTGGTACAGTAATAGGCTTGTACATGTATAATATTCTTTCTTCCAAATATAGAAAGGATATTATACTTGACTGCTGCCCTTCTGCTGCAGTCTGCTAAACATTCACAACTCACTTGTTCCACAAAAGTTCTTATAAGGACTGGTAACTTGGTATAGGGTGCTACGGTACATAGGCTTGAGTGCGGTACAGTCTGCTGTTCTGTAAGGACCGCTATCGGTCCACAATAGATAGGGTTGACGTGCACCACTGCTGACCGCTGCCCTATACTGCAGCAGTCCTTCAGCGGTATAGGGACTGACGTACAGTCTGCTAATCACTAACACACAACCTGCTTGTTCCACAAAAGTTCTTATAAGGACTGGTAACTTGGTATAGGGTGCTACGGTACATAGGCTTGAGTGCGGTACAGTCTGCTGTTCTGTAAGGACCGCTATCGGTCCACAATAGATAGGGTTGACGTGCACCACTGCTGACCGCTGCCCTATACTGCAGCAGTCCTTCAGCGGTATAGGGACTGACGTACAGTCTGCTAAACACTAATACACAACCTGCTTGGTCCACAAAAGTTCTTATAAGGACTGGTAACTTGGTATAGGGTGCTACGGTACATAGGCTTGAGTGCGGTACAGTCTGCTGTTCTGTAAGGACCGCTATCGGTCCACAATAGATAGGGTTGACGTGCACCACTGCTGACCGCTCACCTATACTGCAGCAGTCCTTCAGCGGTATAGGGACTGACGTACAGTCTGCTAATCACTAACACACAACCTGCTTGTTCCACAAAAGTTCTTATAAGGACTGGTAACTTGGTATAGGGTGCTACGGTACATAGGCTTGAGTGCGGTACAGTCTGCTGTTCTGTAAGGACCGCTATCGGTCCACAATAGATAGGGTTGACGTGCACCACTGCTGACCGCTGCCCTATACTGCAGCAGTCCTTCAGCGGTATAGGGACTGACGTACAGTCTGCTAAACACTAATACACAACCTGCTTGGTCCACAAAAGTTCTTATAAGGACTGGTAACTTGGTATAGGGTGCTACGGTACATAGGCTTGAGTGCGGTACAGTCTGCTGTTCTGTAAGGACCGCTATCGGTCCACAATAGATAGGGTTGACGTGCACCACTGCTGACCGCTCACCTATACTGCAGCAGTCCTTCAGCGGTATAGGGACTGACGTACAGTCTGCTAATCACTAACACACAACCTGCTTGTTCCACAAAAGTTCTTATAAGGACTGGTAACTTGGTATAGGGTGCTACGGTACATAGGCTTGAGTGCGGTACAGTCTGCTGTTCTGTAAGGACCGCTATCGGTCCACAATAGATAGGGTTGACGTGCACCACTGCTGACCGCTGCCCTATACTGCAGCAGTCCTTCAGCGGTATAGGGACTGACGTACAGTCTGCTAAACACTAATACACAACCTGCTTGGTCCACAAAAGTTCTTATAAGGACTGGTAACTTGGTATAGGGTGCTACGGTACATAGGCTTGAGTGCGGTACAGTCTGCTGTTCTGTAAGGACCGCTATCGGTCCACAATAGATAGGGTTGACGTGCACCACTGCTGACCGCTGCCCTATACTGCAGCAGTCCTTCAGCGGTATAGGGACTGACGTACAGTCTGCTAAACACTAATACACAACCTGCTTGGTCCACAAAAGTTCTTATAAGGACTGGTAACTTGGTATAGGGTGCTACGGTACATAGGCTTGAGTGCGGTACAGTCTGCTGTTCTGTAAGGACCGCTATCGGTCCACAATAGATAGGGTTGACGTGCACCACTGCTGACCGCTGCCCTATACTGCAGCAGTCCTTCATCGGTATAGGGACTAAGAGTTTTGTCACAGGGTCATTTAAAAAATGACAGGCAGAGGAAGAGGCAGGCCCTTCCGCAGGGGTGGTAGGGGTAGGGCAGGAGCAACAGGCTTGAGCCAAAGTGGGAAGTTGCAGAAGGTGCGTTCAATTACTTTAAAGGATGCACCAGACTTGGTTGAGTGGCTCGCTCAGCCTTACTCTTCTGCACCCTCCTCATCCTCTCGATCTGCACCCTCTTCTTCACTCTCTGCTATGTGCACCCCCAAAGACACTACCACCAACAACACGACCACCACCACCACCACCACATACCTTCCGCTTGAGTCACTGGAATTATTTTCCGATCCATATCAAGAGGACATTTCTGATGCGCAGCCACTCTTGGTATTGGATCAGGAAGAGGAGGTAGCAACAAGCGCTACTCAGCAGTCTGACGCCAGTACCCAGATCAGCCCAAGGAGGAGGTTGGTCCCCGGTGTTGCTGCCTACTCCGAGATCTCTACTTATAGCGGTGGGGAAGGTGACGTTGATGATGACGTGTCTAGTGATGTCACGTGGGTGCCCACAAGAGAGGAAGAGGAGGGGAGTTCAGAGGGAGATATGGACCAGCAGATAGGGAGGAGAAGCAGCAATGACTTACATTGCACAGCAGGGACAAAGCAGACTGCAAATGTATCAGGAGCGAGTCATCGACCATGTACGGTCACATCTGGCGCTCCCAGGACACCGGCACATGGCTCCGCAGTGTGGGCTTTTTTTAACGTGTCCGCTGCTGACAATAGCGTTGCCATCTGCAATCTTTGCAGTCAACGCGTTAGTCGCGGTAAGCCCAATACTCACCTAGGGACGACCGCCTTAAGAAGGCACATGAGCAGCCATCACCGAGCCCAGTGGGAGCAACGGAACACACAAAGCCACACTGCAGGCTCTCACCGTCCAGCCTCGTCTTCTACTTCTCCTTCTCCTCTCTCCTCACAATTGTCCTCCACTCCACCTTCCATCACGCCAAGCTCACATTTTTCTGCAAAAAGGCAGGCTTCCGTGGGCCTAATGTTTGAGCGTAAAAAAATGATGACGCCGGATAACCCTCTTGCCCAACGGTTGGCGGCTGGCTTGTCAGAACTCATAGCCCGCCAACTACTGCCATATAAACTGGTGGACTCGGAGGCCTTTCGCAAATTTGTGGCCATTGGAACACCACAATGGAAGGTCCCAGGAAGGAAGTATTTCTCAGAGAAGGGCATCCCAGAGCTATATGGCCATGTTCAGCGGCAAGTGAATGTATCTCTGGCACACAGTGTCGGTGCCAAGATACATCTGACCACAGACACGTGGTCTAGCAAACACGGGCAGGGAAGGTATATCAGTTTTACTGCCCACTGGGTGAACCTTCTGACGGCCGTCAAGCATGTAACCCGTGGCACCCGTGTAGATTTGGTTTTACCGCCACGGATTGCATGCAGGCCTGACTCTTCTTCTCCTCCTCCTACTCCATCCTCCTCCCTCTCCTCCTCAGCTGCCTCCTCCTTTTCCGCTGCTAGCGTCTCTTCCACTGCACCGCCCAAGCTCCCCAGAACCTATTCCACATGCCAGGTGAGACGTTGCCATGCCGTGCTGCGTCTGTTGTGCCTGGAAGCAAAGAGCCACACTGGCCCGGCACTCCTTTCAGCTTTGCGTTCACAGGCAGATGAGTGGCTAACACCGCTCAATTTGACAGTTGGTAAAGTGGTGTGTGACAACGGTGCCAATCTGCTTAGCGCATTGAAACAGGGCAAAATCACGCACGTGCCGTGCATGGCACACGTCTTAAACTTGGTCGTGCAGCGATTCCTTGTCAAATACCCTGGGGTCCAGGACATCTTGCGGCAGGCAAGGAAAATCTCGGCCCATTTCAGAAGATCTTACACGGCCATGGCTCGCCTTGCTGACATTCAGCGGCGACACCATCTGCCGGTCAGACGTCTTATTTGCGATTGCCCGACGCGATGGAACTCAACCTTCTATATGCTTGATAGGCTGCTCCAGCAGAAACGTGCAGTTAACGTCTACCTGTATGAACTCTGCGAAAGAAACGGTTCTGGGGAGCTGGGTTTTTTTTCACCGCGCCAGTGGCTGCTCATGCGCGACACATGCAGACTTCTGCGGCCATTTGAGGAGATCACCAAACTGGTCAGTCGCAGCCATGGCGCCATCAGTGACATGGTACCTTATGCCTTCTTTCTGGAGCGTGCATTGCGTCGTGTCATTGATCAGGCTGTGGAGGAGCAGGAGCGGGAAGATGAGGAAGTCGCAATGCTGGATGAATTCCCAGGGGGGGCTACTCTATCTGAGACAAGTCAACAACAGGAGTCTGATGAGGAGTCAGAGGAGGATGGTGCCGGGGCGGATGAGCAGGAGCAAGAAGAGCATGCTTTAAACCTTTCTGGGATCCCTGTTGTGCGAGGATGGGGAGAGGAGAATGAAGAGGACGACATTATCCTGGATGATGAGCAGGAGCCAGGCCACCACACCGCTTCCACTTTAGTGCAAATGGGGGCCTTCATGCTCCAGTGTTTTAATAGGGACCCCCGTATAAAAAGCATGAGGGTCAAGGACCAGTACTGGGTGGCAACGTACTTAGACCCCCGGTACAAACACAAAATGGCGGAAATGTTACCGCCGTCGCAGAGGGCTGTCAGAATGCAGCACTTCCAGGCCTTGCTTCGAGAAATGCTGCATTCTGCTTTTGCGTGCGCTGGCAGAGGAGCAATTCCCACTCCCAGAGAAGGATTTGCGGGTACCAATCCAACAGCGCCTGCAAGAAGAGGCCGGTTTGAAGATGTGTTGGTGACTTCGGATATGAGGTCATTCTTTCAGCCGACCCATCGACAGGTGTCATCCGGATCCAGCATCAGGGAATGCCTAGACCGTCAGGTGTCCGACTACATTGGGTTAACGGCCGATGTGGACGCTCTGAGGAGTGATGAACCCCTAGACTACTGGGTGGGCAGGCTTGACCTCTGGCCAGAGCTTGCCCAATTTGCAATCGAACTGTTGGCTTGCCCCTCATCCAGTGTCCTGTCCGAAAGGACGTTCAGCGCAGCAGGGGGGATTGTGACCGATAAGCGTACTCGCCTAGCTCACCACAGTGTTAACTACCTCACATTTCTAAAAATGAATGAGGCATGGATCTCGGAGGAATTCAACACATGTGACCAGTAGACCATGTATATGTCTATAAACTATTTTTTTAATCAAGCACACAGACCTTCTTAATTCATTTGGCTCACTTCCTTGACCCAAAAAAGCACACCGTACTATATGCCCCTACCCTCCTCTTTGAAGAGGTTGAGCGGTGTCATATTTCTACTGGGGCTGCTTATGATATCCCTGTGCTGTGCTGACTTCCTCCTGGGGGTTCTTATTATGAAGGGATCACACTATCCCTGTGCTGTGCTGACTTCCTCCTGGGGGTTCTTATTATGAGGGGATCACACCATCCCTGTGCTGTGCTGACTTCCTCCTGGGGCTGCTTACGGTGCTGCTGTCAGCGCTGTATGTCACGGTGCTGCTGTCAGCGCTGTATGTCACGGTGCTGCTGTCAGCGCTGTATGTCACGGTGCTGCTGTCAGCGCTGTATGTCACGGTGCTGCTGTCAGCGCTGTATGTCACGGTGCTGCTGTCAGCGCTGTATGTCACGGTGCTGCTGTCAGCGCTGTATGTCACGGTGCTGCTGTCAGCGCTGTATGTCACGGTGCTGCTGTCAGCGCTGTATGTCACGGTGCTGCTGTCAGTGCTCTGTATTACGGTGCTGCTGTCAGATGCCTCTATCACGGTGCATGTGTCATTCCGGTATGTCACGCTGCTGGTGATCATCTCCTGCACCCTCTTCTTTGCCTACCCTGGTCCCTGACCTTCCCTCTCCTCCATTGCCTTCATTAGCTCCATAGTCCTGAATTGTTAGAACAATTTCCCAAATAAAATAAAAATGCTTGTAGTTATCGATCCCAAATTCACCTCATACATGTATTATGTCATTGTCCAGATGGTGGGACTACGTTTTACCCCCTAATAATTACCACGTGGCCGCAAATTCGACATGAAGGTTTGCAAAGTTCGCCTCCCATTGAAGTCAATGGGGCCCGCGGCGAACGTTCGGTTTCGCGAACGTTTGGGTCCGTTCGCATTTCGCTTTCGCGAAACGTCCCGTCGGAAGTTCGTCCATCACTAGTCCTCTTGACCATGAAACACGCCCCAGTGTTTATGCACAGATGCTGCACCTCAGCTATGCATCTTCTTTCATCTTCCTAGCTGTTTCTGTCCCTCGAGGACTCCATCTACAGCTTCCCAGCTGCTCCTTCCCACATGGACTTTCTCTCAGGCTCGGGCCTTCCTCTGTCCTGACCTGGACATCATAGTGCACAGCAGCACCTTGCATGGCTTCCTTCACACACTTACCTCCCTCGGGATAGTTAAACACCAAAACCCATAAAGGCATGTTTTCCCATACAGTGGGTTCTCATCATTATTGCAAATACATACATTCAGCCTCCTGGCTCTCTCGTGGCAGCTTTACTACTCCAAGTACCTTTATAGGGTCACTTCTCAACTGTAGGACTTTTTGGTCCTCTTGACCATGAAACACGTCCCAGTGTTTATGCACAGATGCTGCACCTCAGCTATGCATCTTCTTTCATCTTCCTAGCTGTTTCTGTCCCTCGTGGACTCCCTCTACAGCTTCCCAGTTGCTCCTTCCCACATGGACTTTCTCTCAGGCTCGGGCCTTCCGCTGTCCTGACCTGGACATCATAGTGCATAGCAGCACCTCGCATGGCTTTCTTCACACACTGACCTCCCTCGGGATAGTTGGGCTCTGAACTCTATCTCTGGCTCTCATATGAAGCGAGCACACACACACCTGTGACATCCGTGTGCTTGCTTCCCACAAAACCTGGCATAAAAGCACCAGTCTACCCAGTGGCACTGGTCACCCTGCTACCCCTTGTACGGGGCCTTGTCCTCAGTTTCCATGGCCATCAAAAAAGTGTAATGTTTACCTTTTGTCAAAAAGTCAAAACAGTAGAGGGGTCACAACCAGATTTTTTATTTTTATTTTTTTTCCTCTAAATTCATCTCTGCTTCATTCCGCTGAGAAAGTATTCAGTTCTAGTACACTTCAATGGCGGATGCATTAAAACTTCTCCCGGCTGAAAGGAAACAGCATTATTCCCGCTTGCGCAGTAATGTCTTTATTGTATGCAGGCTGATCCATCCAGTGATTTGCGTGCCACTTGACATTCATTTGTTACTCTCACACCCACCCACAGATCTTTCATTATGGCTCCTATGGCTGTAATTGTAATATAAGCGCGCTGCGGATAAAGCGCACTTGAGATAGATGGAATATATTCAGTCAGCTCAGCAACAGCGGCTAAAGACGAGGTAAATGCAAAAGAATTGGAACTGTGGAAAAAAAAAAAAAAATGTGAATATTGTTTGCTAAAGAACAAAAAAAAAAAATAGACAAAAAAGCCATGACGACTCGTGAGTTTAACTAAAAGCATTCGCCAGCAGCACCAATGGATAAAGATTGACCTTGGCAAGAGAGGGCTGCATTCAGTAATATGTATTATCCTTTGATACTAAAGATAAGTATGTTTGCAGAACAAGAAGTATTGATAAAAAAAATTTAAATTGTAGCTGGAATTTGTATGATTTAAGTCTGGTTGCTAGGATACCTTCGGTACAAAAAGTATATCTTATATTTATATATGAGTGCATTTTCAAATGTAACTGAGAATAATGATAATAATAAAAAATAGTTTTAGTACAATTTTTAAAAGCCAAACTCGGAGCAGATATAAAAAATAATGCACATTAATGTAGCTCTGTACACATCAATAAAACAGTAAATGTATTTCTTAATTTCTTATTTCTGCTTGCTGTCCCTGTACGGTAAGGCTGGAGTGTGAGAGGAAGAGGTAGCACAAGGAACCAATCAGTTTATGTGCTGGCAAGAAGCATGCTGATAGGATGAGAGAACATAGTGACAGAGAGAGAGGAGCTAATATCTGCGCTGCTTCTTCTTTCACTGTCCAGTTACAGGCTGGGGCTTGGACCGGGATGACCTCATTAAGATGTCCTCATTCAACCTACCTCCTCTGAACCCATGTCACCCCGGACCAAGCCCCAGCCTGTAACTGGACAGTGAAAAAAAAAAATAATAATAATAAAAAAATAATAATAATAATAATAATAATAATAAAAAAATAATAATAATAATAAAAAAAAAAAAAAAAAAAAAATATATATATATATATCCATACTTAACTCATTTATTCAGGGAAGTCTATCCCACACCCACTTAACTGTTCCCTAGCCATGCCCATCAAATTATTCTCTGCAGCTATTACCTTACCACCCCCTCCCTTTAGAATGTAAGCTGGCGCTATATAAATCGTGAATAATAATAATAGTAATAATATTATATATATATATATATATATATATATATATATATATATATATACACACACACCAATATATATATATATATATAAACATAGAAATTAATAATAATAACTACATAACAATACATACTATATATTCATTTTTAACATTGCAAACAGATAACAGGATAGACATATTTTTATTCCAAGCATTTGTAAACGTACTTACTGTCGAATGAGTCACTATCTCTGCTTGAAGTCTGTTCCAAACATCCATAAATCTTTCAGTAAAAAAAAAAATTGTGTTTATCATGCTATCCACAAAATATGAGAACGTACACTACACTGCTAAAAGTATTGAGACACCTGCCTTTACACACTCATGAACTTTAATGGCATCCCAGTCTTAGTCCGTAGGGTTCAATATTGAGTGGGCCCACCCTTTCCAGCTATAACAGCTTCAATCTTTCTGGGAAGGCTGTATAGTAACGTATCTATGGGAATGTTTGACCATTCTTCCAGATGCACACTTGTGGGGTCAGGCACTGATGTGGACTAGAAGGCCTGGCTCGCAGTCTATAATTCATCCCAAAGGTGTTCTATCGGGTTGAGGTCAGGACTCTGTGCAGGCCAGTCAAGTTCCTCCACCCCAAACTTACTCATCCATATCTTTATGGACCTTGCTTTGTGCACTGGTGTGCAGTCATGTTGAAACAGGAAGAGGTCATTCCCAAACTGTTACCACAAAGTTGGGAGCATGAAATTGTCCAAAATGTCTTGGTATGCTGACATCTTAAGAATTCCCTTCACTGGAACTAAGGGGCCAAGCCCAACCCCTGAAAAACAACCCCACACCATAATCCCCCTCCAACAAATGATTTGGACCAGTGCACAAAGCAAGGTCCATAAATAACTTCCTATTTAAGCCATGCCTTTGCACTTCCTAGTTTGCCCCGGTTTTTGTGCTCTCTCCAGACAATATATCACTCTTGTCATACCTGCTGCCATCTGTAACTTCGCTACCACTTGTTACCGACCTTTGGTTTGTTCCTCAACTACGCTTGTGCTTGATCCCATCTTACAATCACTTATTACTGATCTTTGGCTTGTTCCTCAACTACGCTTCTGCTTGATCGCAACCTTCAATCACTTATTACCAACCATTGGCTTGTTTACGGATAATCCCTACCTGCTATGTCTGCTACTGGACCCTTGATTGCTCACCTCCTGGTGGGGTGATCCCGAGGACAGTGACCTGGTACTAACATGCAGCAAAATCCATCTCCACCATCAGAAGCTCTGGTGAATATCGGTTAGTGCTTAGACCCCACACCTCGGTGAGCCCATGCCATGCGCTAGGGTGACCTGCTTGTATACTTATCCTGCTGGTCAGGGGGGGGGGGGAGCCCCTCTACTACTATAGCTACTGGTGTATAAGTCTGACCGTGACAGCCATGTTTGTTCTTGTGTTTTCTTTGCAAACATAGCGGTAGGGGAAGGGACTTAAAGGTGGAAGAGAGCCCTGTGGCGGCACCGCCTGTGCAGCAATGTGCCATTGTAGACTTTAACTCCTTAATTGTACAGTCATGATAAATCACTAAAGTATGCTGTACAAATCTTTCAGCCAGTTAAAGGAGAAATATAGCCAAAATTTGTTTGGCTGTACTTCTCCTGTGGATCACACGAGTGCAGTACATTTTGCACTCCTGTGACCCGTTTACAGCAGACGTCACACAGCCGGGTTGGAGTAACCTTGTGACAATAAAGTCAAAATCCGCCCACATGCTTGGACCGGCAACCCGGCTCAGCCTATCAGTGAGCCACTGAGAGGCTGAGCAGGCCACTCCAGCCCCCTCCACAATCCAGCACTCCAGTAAGCGAGGAGGTGGCAGAGCAGGCCGCGGTAAGTGACAGTCACCAGCTCTCTGCTCAGAGCCGGCGGGGGGCCGATGTTGTATCCACCTAGGTAAGTATGATTCTGAAAACAAAAAACAAAAAACATACTTCTCCTTTAACATATTGAAGTACATGGTACAATAAATAATATTCGATGGTGGTTACGGATTCCCTCTATCTATTGCACCTATGTATTACCTTGTCTATTCCTATAGTTAGCTAGTCTACTAAAACTCTGATCACATGTTTCTGTTGATATCACTATAATACAAGGTTAGCTATGAAACCAAGCACACTACTTAATAAAACAAAGTCTTATTTATTTCCCAAGAAAATAGGAAAACGCTGACATGAAAATACTAAAGAAAGATATTACAAAGCATATAACACCAGAACATATAACACAAGAATACCATAGATACTTATCACAATGCTTTCCTCAAGATTTTGTTTCATCAGCTGGGCTCAGATAGCAAAAGTGGGAGCCATGCAGCTCAGAGAGCCACCAGTAAAAAAAAATTCCTTCCCGTGTGCCCTTTTTACACATTCATTCAGACCCATTTGTAACCACCCCCACTAACCTTCTGTCCAATGAGATATTGCCAAGAGGTAGTTCTTTTTCTATCTTATATTATTGTCTGTCCTGCTGTATTAGCCTCTAGGGGCAGCATTGTCCATGTATCATCTCTAGGTGCCTGTTAATCCTTTGATCTTCTGTAGTAGGGCATTAATCAATCATCTTGTCAGCTATGGTCCCTTTCAACTTGCTTGCAGATGGTTCGGAGCCAAGTTGTCCAGCTTTGATGGAGGCCTGATCTCTTCTTTCAGATATGCTCCAAAGCTTTGATGTGCAACTCATAATGTTCCAGACCTGGTATCAAACAGGAAGAACGTCAGACCTTTACCCTTTAAAGCCATGGAACTGCAAGTATTAGCATGGCTGATGTTTGGGAATACGAAACAGATATGTGACGGATCTATAACAAATCAAATTCAAACTCTGGATAATACCAAAACACTGTCACCAATAAATGCAAAATTGACAGAGAAACTCCAGAAATATAACATTAGACCATGTTGCCTTCCAACACATATCCTATACAGTATATGTAATTAAGCTGTTTATCTAGTTAGCTAGAGCCCCCTTTAAATCCTCAAAAAAATAAAAAACAAAATTAGAAGTGTTTTAATCAAGCAAGAAATATCTGTGCCAGTTGGTTTTCTGTGAGTGGTTATATGACAAATAGGAACAGATACTTCTCTCGTTTAAGAAATGTCATTATAATAGCGTGATTTTGAAACGTTAATTGATTCATGATTTAATTAGACAAAATGATGTAAAGTTAGTCATTTCAGCCTATACCCCGAGGCACCGCTAACACTTCAAGTGGTATGACAGCTCGGAAGGTGCTTGTGGTGAAAATTAAAATTATTAAATCTGAATCACAGAATGTGCAGTTTAATATCACAGGAATGAGAGATTCGGCGTTACAAATCTGCATGTGTTAAATTGCTCTTCTGTCAGTCGTGGCCTGCGTACACTGACCGAAATTCGCAAATAGTATTGTACGGAGCCACGGGCGTCCTGCTTGTCACCATTTCAACATAATTTTAAAACAGCATGAGGCTAAGGCAATGTAAATAAGTAGCAACATTTAGAAGAAAAAAAATGGATTTCTGTTTTCACTGTAAAATTCACAAAATTTGGGCTAACTTCAACAAAATGTTTGTAAAAGAAAAATTGACAATTGGACAGCAGGATTAACTTTAATAAAACCACTCTACATATACTGTATCTCTATTAGAAATGGACTGAGAACTGGGAGTTGAGTTAGAACCTAAGTTTGGACCAAACCTTTGCTGTTCGATGTTTGTTCAAACAACGAAATGTTTAGGGCATTCGGCAGGGTTGAACTTGACAGCTTCTGGCTGTCAGTGGTTGCTAAGGAAGCAGTGGGTGCTTGCACCAGCAGTTTCCTTACCAACCACTGACTCCACCTGGCCTATTCACTTACATAGTTGGGAATCGCTATCCATGTAAGCAAAAGGGTAGGGATAAGGGGGGGTGACATCATTGTCTAAATGTGGGTGCACTTGCCGTGTCCTTACCAACCACTGACGTGCCACATGGCTTATTCATTTACATGGTTCAGTATGGTGGAACTTGACAGCTTCTGACTCTAAGCCCTTGTACACACGGTCGGAGATTCAGACGGAATGTGTCCTATCAGACCGTTTTGTTGGATATTCCAACTGTGTGTGGTCTGCATCGGACTGTCTGGACCAAGTTTTCCAACTTGCCGGTAAAATTTTCAGACAAAATGCTCCTATTGGACATACTCCGATCATGTGTAGCCTACTCCAACGGACAAAGTGCCATGCATGCTCAGATCAAATTCCTAGACCAAAGCTATATAGATACTAGCATGAACGTAGTCCCGTCGTAACGAAATAACGTCATCACGTTATGTACAATCGGATTTTCCGACAATTTAGTTTGACCGTGTGTATGCACATCACTTCCGGACCTCTTCTGGAATTAATCCGTCAGAATTACTCTGATGGATTTGGTTGTCAGAATCTCCGACCGCGTGTACAAGGGCTAAGTGGGTGCTAAGGAGCAATGGGTGCTTGCCCTGCTGCGTCCTTGCCAACCACTGATATGCCACCTGGCCTATTTACTTACATGGTTTGGCATGGAAAACCTTGACATCTTCTGGCGGTCAATGGTTGCTAAGGAAGCAGTGGGTGCTAGCACCAGCCGTGTCCTTACCAACCACTGATTCCTCCCGGCCTTTTCACTTACATGGTTGGGAATCCCCATCCATGTAAGCAAAGGGGTGGGGATAGGGAGGTGACATTCTTGCCTAAATATGGCCACATGCACATATTTGGGCAATAACATTGTCCAAATATGTCCTTGGGCATACCTGGGCAATGATGCCACCACCATCCCTGTCCCTTTCCTTATATTGGTGAGGACAGTTCTCTCAATAGTTGCTTAGGAAGCAATGGGTGCTTGTACCTACTGCTTTCTTACCAACCACTGAAGTCACTTGGCAAATTCACTCACATAAGTGGCAGAAGTATCGGGGTCGCTGAGGTCACCATGGCGACCGGGCCCCATGCTGAGGGCCCCCTGTATACCTCAATAGGAGGAGCGGCAAGGGCGGCTGAAACCAACCCCCTTGATCATCAGCCGAACTGTAATCGGCACTGCAGGGAGCTCGTCACACTGATTAGACCTAAAGTAGAAGCACAGTGTGTGCTGTGCTCTGTCTCCCCCTACAGTGCAATACAGGAAGAGATGAGGCAAAGGACTGCTGTTTTTCTGCATGTATATATGTGTTTATATGTATGTGTGTGGGCATGTGCATGTACAGTATCTCACAAAAGTAAGTACACCCTCAGATTTTTGTAAATATTTTATTCTATCTTTTCATTTGAAAACACTGAAAAAATGACACTTTGTTACAATGTAAAGTAGTGAATGTACAGCTTGTATAACAGTGTAAATTTGCTGTCCCCTCAAAATAACTCAACACACAGCCATTAATGTCTAAACCGCTGGCAACAAAAGTGAGTACAACCCTAAGTGAAAATGTCCAAATGGGGCCCAATTGGCCATTTTCCCTCCCCGGTGTCATGTGACTCATTAGTGTTACAAGGTCTCAGGTGTGAATGGGGAGCAGGTGTGTTAAATTTGGTGTTATCGCTCTCACTCTCTCATACTGGTCACTGGAAGTTCAACATGTCACCTCATGGCAAAGAACTCTCTGAGGACCTGAAATTTTTTTTTTGCTCTACATAAAGATTGCCTAGGGTATAAGAAGATTGCCAAGACCCTAAAACTGAGCTGCAGCACGGTGGCCAAGACCATACAGCGGTTTAACAGGACAGGTTCCTCTCAGAACAGGCCTCGCCATGGTCCACCAAAGAAGTGGAGGTCACGTGCTCAGCGTCATATCCAGAGGTTGTCTTTGGAAAATAAACGTATCAGTGCTGCCAGCATTGCTGCAGAGGTTGAAGGGAGGGTCAGTCTGTCAGTGCTCAGACCATACAAATGCATGCATCAAATTGGTCTGCATGGCTGTCATCCCAGAAGGAAGCCTCTTCTAAATATGATGCACAAGAAAGCCTGCAAACAGTTTGCTGAAGACCAGCAGACTAAGGACATGGATTACCGGAATCATGTCCTGTGGTCTGATGAGACCAAGATAAACTTATTTGGTTCAGATGGTGTGAAGCATGTGTGGCGACAACCAGGTGGGGAGTACAAAGACAAATGAGTGCTGCCAGCACTGGGGAGCTACAGATCATTGAGGGAACCATGAATGCCAACATGTACTGTGACATACTGAAGCAGAGCATGATCCTTCTGAGACTGGGCTGCAGGGCAGTATTCCAACATGATAACCCCATACACACCTCCAAGAAGACCACTGCCTTGCTAAAGAAGCTGAGGGTGAAGGTGATGGACTGGCCAAGCATATCTCCAGACCTAAACCCTATTGAGCATCTGTGGGACATCCTCAAACAGAAGGTGGAGGAGTGCAAGGCCTTTAACATCCACCAGCTCCGTGATGTCACCATGGAGGATTGGAAGAGGACTCCAGTGGCAACCTGTGAAGCTCTGGTGAACTCCATGCCCAAGAGGGTTAAGACAGTGCTGGAAAATAATGGTGGCCACACAAAATATCGACACTTTGGGAGAAATATGGACATTTTCACTTAGGGGTGTACTTACTTTTGTTGCCAGCAGTTTAGACATTAATGGCTGTGTGTTGAGTTATTTTGAGAGGACAGCAAATTTACACTGTTATACAAGCTGTACACTCACTACTTTACATTGCAGCAAAGTATAATTTCTTCAATGTTGTCACATGAAAAGATATAATAAAATATTTACACAAATGTAAGGGGTGTACTCACTTGCATGTGTTTATATGTATGTGCATATGTGCATTTATATATATATGTGTGCTTTTATATATATATATATATATATATATATATATATATATATATATATATTAATATGTGTGTGTGTGTGTGTGTGTGTATACAGTATATGTGTGTGTTTATATATGTGTATGTATGTGTGTGTGTGTGCATACATGTGTGTTTACATGTATGTGTACAATCAGAACTGATTTTTTTTTTCTTGCTTGTTCATAGTACCAGCAAAAAAAATACTGTGCTTCTGAAAAGTGATCTATGCTCATATCGCTTTTCAGAGGCATTTGACAACCGGTAAAGAGGCAATGTGTTGCCTCCTGACCACCTGTTTTAACCCCTTAAATGGATCATCACTATGCTGCAACTGCGTGCAATGCACACAGTAGCGAAGTAGTTGCAGTGCAGTCTCATTCACCTAGGGGTGTACTTCAAGGGTGCCCTGACTGGAAAAAGATTGAGAAACAGTGGCCTAGAGGAACCAATCTCTCCATTTTCCTCCTGCAGCCACTGAATTCCTGTTGGAGGGAGAGGAGGAGAAGCAGGGGGAAATGGAGAAAATCGCTTCCTTTATATGCAGCCATCCACTTGCGACTGGGCCCTGGCATTCCACCAACGGGCTCAGAGGAAAGGGCCCTGTCCCGGGGTCGGATGGGCCCTTCATGGTTTCTTGCATCGGGGCCCTGAAGGTTCTAGTTACGCCACTGACTTACATAGCCATGTAAGCAAAGGAGCTGGCATAGGGGGTGACACAATTGCCTAAATATGGTCACATAGGCATAATTGGTCAAAAAAATTATGGTCTTGGGCATAACTGGGCAATGAAGTCACCACTATCTCTTCCCCTTTCTTTATAATGCTGGTCAAAGTGCTGGGAGCTGTCATTTTATACAATCCTTTTCCCATTAGCTTAGAAATGGGTATTTTTAATTTGATAGATTTCAATGAGGTTTGGCATTTAACGTCTTTGAAGTTCTCAGAACTCTGCTTGAATTTATCCCAGGGCAGTTCGGCTGATCACTAATCTCTTTCGACCCTTATATTCATAAACCATGGGTTTTGCTGCCATCTACAAGATGAAAATTAACACAAAATGTTGCGTTGTAGAAAGGGAAGGCAAACAAAAAGTGTTCCTAAATGGCTCAATGGGAGGCTTCTGAAGAGCTTATAAGTGCAAGGTCAAATCCCATGATTGAAATGGTGGTCTAATAGAAGAAGCAATATGAGTAACATGCTGAAAAAAAGATCTGAATTGATAATTGGGTAGCCATGTGGCCTCAGAAAAAAAGACCTGACCTGTGCTGGTGCTCAGAGCCATCTTCCGCTTCCACTTCTAGATGAAGAAATAAGAGAATTCATCTGAGCGAAAATGAGCAAGGGTCAAAGTGCCAACTAAAAATGGCCTTCCAAGGGTAGAGGCTAGATATAGTAGAGGTAATGCCCAGTGGCTGGCCTGCAGTTTATGTGCCTAGTGTTCATTCTTCTGTGAGAAACAGTATAACCTATGGTTCATGAATATGAAGAGCTTTGTACCTCAATAGATAATAGAGAAACAGATATTTTTATGTGATCAATACTGACTGGCAGATTAATTTTGGCAGTTTTGTAGCAAAAGGACTGATGGCCCCAATTTTGGACATGCAGACTGCACAGATTGCTTAAAAAAAATATGGTGTTGTTTTCTAGCAAAGCCATGTGACCATCAGGTCTGTGCCTGCCTCTTATGATAGACAAAGCCAACTTTCACTCTAATCTAATGTCAACGAATCTAAACCCAGAACGGAAATGAAGAATCTTCCCTAACTCTAAGGAGCAATTATAGCCAAATTCACCAGAAAAAAAACACCCCAAAACTACTAGGCTGCTTCCTGATGACGTCAGTGTGACGAAATGCGTATATAGCATATATATAGCATATAGGTCACATCCGGCTTCGTAATGTTTGGTCTTTGGAACACATGCTTGCTTCTGGACATGGCTGAGCATGGATAAACATAAATTGCGGGTTGTATTAGTTCCGGTTCGGCACACTAAAATGCACAAGGAAAACCTATGTTGCTTTATCCTCCGGTTTACATATAATAATCTACTTATCTGGTTTGTCTGGATAGGTGGATGAGGTGCAATTAAAGCAGATTCAGCCATCTGGTCAACAATAATAGGAACTGGGCTTATCCTGGAACTGAGTGGTGCCCCAACCAAGAGCTTATTGATCACTTTTTAATTAAGGTGATCGCATTCTATATGGTGAGTATGTAGTAATTTTACTGGTCACTGGGTGTTTTGTCATGGGATTGGAGTGGAAAAGAAGATAGACTGATGCATATATATATATATATATATATATATATATATATATATATATATATATATATATAATGTATAAGAGCATATAGAGTCGATCATCGCACTGGTGGGAATTGGTGTTATTCAATTGTTTCGCATTTTCGATACTAGTATATGATTTGTTTATGTTATATATTATTGAGTTCATAGTATTTGTCTATATGTGATCAGACACATACTTTGTTATGTTATTTTGTTTTTTTGCAAAATATTTATTGATTTTTGGTTAAGTATATACAATTAACACACAACTCTTCTTCTCACATTTATCTGTATCCTTTCCCATTGACTCCTAATATACTAAAATACCTTGTCTCTGGATCAAAGAACCAAGACACCAGTGCTGGGACAAGGGGTTGGCGGGAGGGGCAGCTGCCCTGGGCACTATAGGTTTACTGTAGGGATGGGGGGCCTTTCTTCTGTTACAAGGCTGACAGGCAGTGGTGGCTGGTGCTCAATATTTGGGGGGGGGGGCAAATGAACGCCCCCCCAGGCGGGAAACGTGGGGTGCAGGGGGGGTCGTTACCCCCCCAACAGGAGATAGACTTGAAGCCAGTGATCACCAGCACCACCAACCAACCATCCCCCTCCCGCCATTCTCCTCCCCCCCGCGGGAGAGGGACATGAAGGCAGCAATCACCAGCACCATAAACCCCCCCCCCCTCCCCAGTAGGAGACAGATGGGGGAGGTCCTCCTTACTTTAGGAGGCAGATGACAAGTCCACCCGGGATGACACTGTGATCCCCCTTCCTCCTCTCTCCACTGTCCGAGACAGAGTGCTGGATGCAGCTGAGGCTGAGCCGTCCATGGAGACCCCCCCCCCGAAGATGTTCCTTCTCACTCCGGCTGAACAGGAAGTGTGTCCTTTGACTCCCTGGCCAATTGGGTTTCAGGACCTGCGGTCGCTTCCTAATTTGCCGGAAGGAGAATCAGGAAGACAATAGCAAATATTAATTTGCTATTGTCACACAAGTAGGTGGGCTCGGGGTGCAGTGATCTGTTCCCCCGGCCCACCCTTTTTTTGAAGCCAATTAGAGACTCTAATCATGTAGTTAAAAAATAAAAAACCTCATTGGACTCCATGCGTCTGGCGCCCTGCATGTGGATTAGGGGGCGGCGCATTGATGGGAGGAGGAAAAAGCGCCGCCCGTGTGTCCCATATAGACAGGCCTCCACTGCTGACAGGAGTAGTTATAGCGGCAGTGATTTTGAAAAGTGAGAGACTGCTGTGCGTAGGACCCTTTAAGCTTGCACATCTTGAAAGGGGGGTTGGGGTACAGTTTGGCATCATTACCCTGAGCACTGGCTGACCTTGTCCGAGCACTGCAAGACACCACATCCTTATTATCAGAACACAACATAACACATATCCAAATGACTTTTCGGTATACCATGTATTAACTGATAAACATATAGGGGTTGATTTCCTAAAGGCAAATAGACTGTACACTCTGCAAGGGCAGTTGTTCTTGCGCTTAGTAAATGAGGGAAAGCTCTGCTGACCTCCAACATCCAATCACGTGCAAGCAAACATGCTGCTTTTTTTTTCCCCTTGCGTGTGATTGGGTATTCTTTGTAAAGTGAAGCTTTACCTCATTTAATAAGCTCTGGAACAAATGCCCTTGCAAAGTGCAACAGCATTAGCAAAGTGCACAGTCTATTTGGTTTTAGTAAATCAATTCCTCATTGTCCAAAACCTCAATTTACTTCCAATCACATATAAATTAATTTTTTTCCAAAAAATGTATAAAATAATCACTTGCCGTCCACCATACAGCAGTATGACGTCGGCAAGGTGGTTGCAATATCCTGACCGGACGTCATATGACGTCACCAGGATATCAAGCCGATGTGCGCCCCCGGGGGTGCGCATCACGGCGATCGCTGTTGCCGTGTGTCAGTCTGACTCCGATCTAGGTAAAGAGTCTCCAACAGAGACTCTTTACCACGTGATCAGCCGTGTCCAATCACGGCTGATCACGATGTAAACAGGAAGAGCCATTGATCGGCTTTTCCTCACTCAGGTCTGACAGATGCGAGAAGAGCTGATCGGCTGCTCTCCTGACAAGGGGGTCTGGGCTGATTGTTTATCAGCACAGCCACCCCTCGGATACCTGCCTAGGACCACCAGGAAGCCACCAGAACCACCAGGGATGACCACCACACTGGACTAACAGGTATGCCACGCTAGACCACCAGGGAAATGCCAATCAGTCCCCAGATAGCTGCCAATCAGTGCCATTGAAAAATGCCTGCCAGTGCCAGTGATGCCTATCAGTGAAATCCAGTGCCAGCCATCGGTGCCCATCAATGCTCATTTGTGCCGCCTTTCAGTGCCCATCATTGCTGCCTATCAGTGCCCATCAGTGCCCAGCATTACCGTCTATCAGTGCCACCCATCAGCGCAGCCTTTCAGTGTCGCCTATCAGTGCCCACCAGTGCCACTTATAAGTGCCCACCAGTGCCGCCTATCAATGCCCATCAGTGCCGCATATCAGTGCCACCTATCAGTGCTGCCTACCAGTGCCCATCAGTGTCCACCAGTCCACTTATGAGTGCCCACCAGTGCCGCCTATCAATACTCATCAGTGCCGCATATCAGTGCCACCTATCAGTGCAGCTTATCAGTGCTCATCAGTGAAGGAGAAAACTTACTTATTTACAAAATTTTATAAGAAAAACAAAGAAAAATGTTATTTTTTTTTTCAAAATTTCCAGCTCAGTTTTTATTCGTTTAGCAAAAAATAAAAACCGCAGAGCTGACCAAATACCACCAAAAGAAAGATCTATTTGTGGGAACAAAATGATAAAAATGTAGTTTGGGTACAGTGGTAGCATGACTGCGCAATTGTCATTTAAAAAGCAACAGCGCTGAAAGCTGAAAATCGGCCTGGGCAGGAAGGTGCGAAAGTGTCCAGTATTAAAGTGGTTAATCTGAGAAACTCCTTATATAGATGCCGGTGAGTATCAACAGATGTATATTATTCCTATACATATGCCCTTGATGTCCATTAATTGCTCATCACAATCTGTCATATAAGTCAACAGACATTTTCTATCAGAATGCTCTGATAATTCATGGTGAGATGATGGCAATGTGTAAGGGAGTTACGCATTTCTCAGAGTCAAGTCCACTTCCTAATACAGTATGGCAGTAATATATATATATATAGTTTCAGTTTGGCATGTGTGATACCGTAGACAATATCGGTCCCCCAGGGGAACTGCAGGGGATATAACAAGTCAGGAATGGAGAGCCTCCAAAATTAGGCCTCATCAAGGACTCTGAAATGAATAGATTAATTCCCCAAGATATCTTTTAATAATGCAGTCGATAAACTGCAAGTGCGAACTTGCTGCACAGACATGTAGCTGGATATTTCCACATCAAGTTACATTATATTGTCCCCCCCCGTTATCTTTAACTACTTAAAGAGGAGCTGCACCTAAAAAAAAATATTAAAAGCCAGCAGCTACTAATATTGCAGCTGCTGACTTTTAATAAAATCACACTTACCTGTCCCAGGGTCCAGCGATGTCGGCGGCAGATGACGAGCGATCGCTTGTCTCGCTGCTGCCACCGCCGCCATCCTCTATCCGGGAATCGGGAAGTGAAGCATGGCGGCTTCACTGCCCGGTTCCCTACTGCGCATGCGCGAGTCGCGCTGCACGTCTCTTATGGTCCCCCGCTGTGTCTCTGGGAACTGTGTGTTTCCCAGAACACAACGGGGGGGCGGGGCGTCTGCGGGGGTCTGCGGCGGTCTGGCCGGAAGTGGGTGCAGTTACCTGGATTATCCAGGCAACTGCACCCCCTCCCCCCTGAAAGGTGCTGATTGTGGCACCGGAGGGGGGGAGGGATCAGATTAGCGGAACTTCCCCTTTAGGGTGAAGAACCGCTTTAAGGACCGAACCTCTTTCTGAGATTTGTTATTTACAAGTGAAAAACAGTTTTTCTTGCTAGAAAATTACCCCCAAACATTTTACATTTTATTTTTCTAACACCCTAGAGAATAAAATGGCGGTCGTTACAATACTTTCTGTCACACCGTATTTGCACGGCGGTCTTACAAGCGCACTTTTTTTGGAAAAAATACACTTTTTTGAATTAAAAAATAAGACAACAGTAAAGTTAGCCCAATTTTTTGTTTTATATTGTGAAAGATAATGTTACGCCGAGTAAATTGATACCCAACACGTCACGCTTCAAAATTGCGCCCGTTCATGGAATGGCGACAAACATTTACCCTTAGAAATCTCCATAGGCGACATTTAAAAAATTCTACAGGTTGCGTTCACTGCTGCACGCAAGCTCGGTGGAACGGGGCGCATAAAAAAAAAATCCTCTTATTTATTTTACCCTTAATTTTTTTTTTTACACTGTTCTTTAAAAAAATAAAAACTAAGGGTGACTTTTATTCCTAATGCAAGGAATGTAAACATCCCTTGTAATAGAAAAAAGCATGACAGGACCTCTTAAATATGAGATCTGGGGTCAAAAAGACCTCACATCTCATATTTACACTAAAATGCAATAAAAAATTAAAATAAAATAATTTTTTTTTTTTTAAAAAAAAAGGCTCTTTAAGAGCTATGGGCGGAAGTGACGTTTTGACGTCGCTTCCGCCCTGCAATGGTATGGAGACGGGTGGGGATCATCTTCCCTTCACTCGTCTCCATGCCACTGATATGAGAGGCTCCGATCACCCACTGCTTTACATTGTAGCAACGTGTAATTTCTTCAGTGTTATCAAATGAAAAGATATAATAAAATATTTACAAAAATTTGAGGGGTGTACTCACTTTTGTGAGATACTGTATAGGAATACCTGATTGGTCTTGAATGGTCACAAATATTGAGAATGACAGAGGGAAAACCTCATGTGTTACTTCCAGGGGATCTGTGTGTTGACGGGATGGGCCATGCCTCCCCCCATACAGGGAAATATTCTCCGGGAGCTGAGACGGTATAATCCATGATGGGCAACCCACAAAGGCAACCTCCGGGACGGGTGTGAAAAACCTATTCCCTAGTTTTCAAACAAATATGTGCACCCTAACACACTAAAGTGCTCAAATAATTAAATGGTAGTGCTACAATCAGATATCAACATGTGGTCTACAAATACTTATGCCGCGTACACACGGTCGGAGAATCCGTCGGAATGTGTCCTATCGGACCGTGTTGTCGGATAATCCGACTGTGTGTGGTATGCATCGGACTGATTCCGTCCGAATCTCCGTCGGACCCAATTTTCCACCATGTTGGAAATATTTCTCGACCAACTGGGCCGGTCGGACGTAATCCGATCATGTGTAGAGCATTTTGATCGGTCCAAGTGCCACGCATGCTCAGATCAAATTCCTACATCAAAGCTATTGGCTACTAGCCTGAATGTAGTCCCATCGTAATGAAACGTCATCACGTTCTGAAAGATCGGATTTTTCGACAACTTAGTCCGACCGTGTGTATGCAACAGTTTCGGACACAATCCGTCAGACTAAATCTGACGGACAAAATCCGATGGATTTGGTTGGCAGAATCTCCGACCGTGTGTACAGGGGCTAATGCAACCAAACCAAATAACAAATATATAATAAGTGACCAAAATTAATTACTCATGTGTATAAAAAAAATGATGAATACCAGACAATGATTCCCAAATTCATCAAAAAAAGTTCATCAAGAAATGAATATGTGTATCGTCAAACCGTCCAAATAATAAAAAGTCCAAAAACAGTGTGAAATTGGTGAAGCTCCAAATGGCCAAGAGTTCAAACGATCAAGTGACTTTTGTGCTCAACAGATCAGGGGACTCATGTGCCCCCCACTCACCCGCTCCTGGTACCCCTGCAGGGGTGGTAGGCATATATGGATAACCGTGGGTTGTTTCCCTTGGTGGCTTTTCCAGTGGTCTGCCCGTAACCGATTATGACATTCCTCACTAGCTTCTCCAGCTATTTCACCGGACCAGGGTGCCAGAACCGGTCTCCTGCTCAGCACTTCACCGATCGCCGTATCCAAAGAACTGGTCAGCAGCTTCTCAAAATGAAATCCATGCAGGACTAATGATGATGTCAGTGTCTGCGACTCATGGTGTGGCAAAGGGAAGTGGCTGCAGAGAACCAGCCATACAGCCGAGGGGAGGCCAGTAATGGGAGCAGGGAACAGGTACAAGGAACAGGTCTCAAGGACAGGGTACACGGAACAGAGTCCAGGGCAAAAGCAGGAACAAAAGCAGGTTCAGGCAGGCACTAGCAGATGGAATTCTGAAGGTAGGTTGCTAGAGTAGTGCTTTTGTTTGTGCAGCCAGTGCAGGTACATTTAGGCAGGCCTATGCTGTGAGCTAGGCCTGTTTGTTTTTGATCTGGGGGCTGGGGAGTGGTTTAGTGTAGTAGCAGGTGACTGACATGTTCTTCATCTCTCTGGCACCTCCTTTGTTTTCAGAGGGTTCTGGAAAAGAGGCAGGACAGAGGGTGAGGGTGACATGGAGTGTCTTTACGTCCTGCCATTGGACCGGTGTTGTGTCCATCATAGGAGCCGGCCCAAGGGGCGGGACGAGGGCGTGACTGCGAGCGGAGCTGAGTACACGAGTACATAGTACACTCGGCTTGGCCCGGTCCATGTCGGCCACGGCGGCAGCGGTAAATTTAAAATTCAAACATGCTGCAATTTTGGGGAAGACTGCAGATGGACACTGGGGAAGGCTGCAGATGGACACTGGGGAAGGCTGCAGGTGGACACCGGGGAAGGCTGCAGATGGACACTGCAAGGCTGCAGATGGACACTGGGGAAGGCTGCAGATGGACACTGGGGAAGGCTGCAGATGGACACTGAAGAAGGCTACAGATGGACACTGGGGAAGGCTGCAGGTGGACACTGGGGAAGGCTACAGATGGACACTGGGGAAGGCTGCAGATGGACACTGGGGAAGGCTGTAGATGGACACTGGGGGAGGCTGCAGATGGACACTGGGGGAGGCTGCAGATGGACACTGGGCAAGGATGCAGATGGACACTGGGGGGGGCTGCATATGGACACTGGGGAAGGCTGCAGATGGACACTAAAGAAGGCTACAGATGGACACTGGGGAAGGCTGCAGGTGGACACTGGGGAAGGCTACAGATGGACACTGGGGAAGGCTACAGATGGACACTGGGGAAGGCTACAGATGGACACTGGGGAAGGCTGCAGGTGGACACTGGGGAAGGCTACAGATGGACACTGGGGAAGGCTACAGATGGACACTGGGGAAGGCTGCAGATGGACACTGGGGAAGGCTGCAGATGGACACTGGGGAAGGCTGCAGATGGACACTGGGGGAGGCTGCAGATGGACACTGGGGGAGGCTGCAGATGGACACTGGGGAAGGCTGCAGATGGACACTGGGGGAGGCTGCAGATGGACACTGGGGAAGGCTGCAGATGGACACTGGTACAGGCTGCAGATGGACAGTGTGCAAGGCTGCATTGATGGGCATTTAATATGTAAGTTTTTTCCTTAAACTTCCCTCCTAAACTTGGGGTGTGTGTTATACGCCGATAAATACGGTCTATATTTTTTGTATATTTTTTGGATATGCCATATGGACACTCTTTATTATGTATGGGTGTTTTATGTTGATCATTTCACAATGCTTATATTTCGGAGATTTTTAGATGAATTTAGTGCGCTACTGTGTAATTCTTTCTCTCTCTTTTTTTTACATTGGCATTTGTTTCATCTCATTTGCAAAATCTCTGCACAGCCATTTAGAGGAAGCCCGGTTATCTCTCATTGGCAGCACTTTGATCAATGTTACGTGGCGTTAACATCTAAGATGTTTTTTCAACTGAAGGCGTTTTCATTCGGATAAAATCAGTCCATCCAGCCTTGTTTTCTTACTATAGTCCACGGTAGACAAACTTTGGGATTATTTTTGCTCTGGGTGGATAATTTAGTGCGTTGCCTCACTTTCCGCGCCTGTCCTGCTCCGCTTGTTTATGTTGCGTTTCCTCCCGTCGTCCTGCATTATTTACGGCTGTTCTTGAAAATCTTTGGCTTTAGCTATCTGGAGGTTTCTCGGCTCCTTGCATGGGATGTGTTTTTTCCCTCTTGTAATTTAAAACGTGTCAAAGTGAAAAATAGAATATCCAGCGGTTCGGGTAACAAATACTGTCCCATCATAGAAAAGGAACGGCAAAAATAAAGCAGAACTATAAACAAATATAACAAAATATCATTTCATTAGTAGTGAAAGACGTATAATGACTACACAAGTGGTTGTGAACCCTCAAGATTTTGCATGACACATGAAGGACATATACCTCCCAGTTTTCTTTCCCAACCTGTTATACAATAATCTCCAAACCCCCCCAATTACCCAATAAATGGCGTGACAAGGTTTTTGGCGTAAAACGGCCTTACGGCTTTTTATTTAACAATTAATGTAACTTAAATAAATAACATTTAAAATAACCATCAACCAAAACGTCTCTATACCTTGGTGGTCTTTGAGGGCAACGACACACAACTTGGTCACTGCGACCAATTTCTTTGAAAATGCTGGCCTCCAGTCGCAAGCCACCGACTCGTAGACGGTACTCAACATTCGCAGTGATCTACATTTTTTACCCCTTCCTGGTTAAACCCCTCGTTAACCGTAAGGTACCCAAGATCCCCATACCACAGATGGGTCCCAACCATGTTATATACCAGCCTTCTTCTCTTCCTCCAAAGACCCACCACTGCCGGGCTGTCCTGACAGCCCAACTGTAACACTGCCCAAAACATCGGGAGGGTGGGTGGGAATCTTCTCCCTCTCCGCTCTCAACTAACGTCACACTTCCTCCTTCTCACCAACTTCCCCAGGATGCCTCCCGGGTCTTAACCACCCCTCTTTCCTTAAAAAGGCCACCTACCTAAATTACCCCCTGTCTGTCCTGCTGTCCGCCCATGTCATACCGTCCCTCCGCCCATTCTTTATATTCCCTTTACTCCAGGACTCCCTTTCTATGCATTGAGGTGAAAAACCTAATGTAATGCTGCAGCCCCCCCCCCCCCGAGCCCCCGTTTTACTTACCTGTACCCACTTTATCTCACGCTGGGGAACACCAGCATGAGCCGGTGTCTTGGGTCCTGATTGGATGGATTGATAGCAGCACAGCCATTTGCTCCCGCTGCTGTCAACCAAATCCAATGACGCAGGCGCCGAGGGGGGCGGGGCCGAGTCCTGCTTTCTGTGTCAATAGACGCGGCAGCAGGACACGAGAGGAAGAGGAGGAGCCACCAGTGCTGCTGAGGGACCCCAGAAGAGGAGGATCAACTGCACCGAGGAGGTAAGTATGATATGTTTTTTATAAAAGTAAAAAAAAAACTGAAGCTTTACAATCCCTTTAAAGCGGTATTAAACCCAAAAGCAAACATTTATTATATTGCAGTTTACCAATTTTTACATGTGATGGCTGCATTTTGTTTTCTTTTTTTAGGCTTTCTTTCTTACATTTTCATTTGTTGATCCAGCTATCAAGTCTGTTGTTTTTCAAAAGCATAAACTCTCCAGCAGAATGTATCAGTTTACATGGATGAGGCAAACCATTTAAAGTGGTTGTAAACTCATTACAAAAACTTTATGTTTACAGGTAAGCCTATAATAAGGCTTACCTGTAGCCACCCAGGATACCTCCTAAACCTGCACGGTTTAGGAGGTATCCCCTGTCCCCTGCATGTGGCAATGACATCGGCACATGTGCACTGGGGCAAACTGAAGCAATGACACCGTATGTGCCATTGCTTCAGTCTGTGTGCCCTTACTGGTGGCTCCCGCGCGCGTGCACGGGAGTGACGTCATTGCGGTTTCGGCCAATCACAGTGCCAGAACCGCGATACCAAGAAGTAACAGAGGGATGTCGTCGGCCGGAGGGGGAGATGAGGATGGCTGCAGGGGCTTTGTTCGTGGGTAAGTAATTCATAGAGAGCTAGTATGCTATGCATACTATATGTGTGTGTGTATATGTGTATATATATATACATATATATATATATATATATATATATATATATATATATATATATATATATATACACATACACACACAAACACAGAGATATATATATATATATATATATATATATATATATATATATATATATATATATATATATATATATATATATATATATTTATATTTATTTATTTTTGGACATGTATTATAGCAGAAAGTAAAAAAAAAAGTTTGTTTTTTTTTCAAAATTGTCACTCTTTGTTTTTAAAGAGCAAAAAATAAAAACTGCAGAGGTGATCAAACACCATCAAAAGATAGCTATATTTGTGGGAGAAATAAGGATGACAATTTTGTTTGGGTGTAACGTCACATGGCCGCGCAATTGTCAGTTAAAGCGACGCAGTCCCGTATCCCCAAAAAAATGGCCTGATCATTAACGGAGCAAATCCTTCTGGGGCTGAAGTGGTTAAAGGTGGAGCTTTTCTGAACATCTGGAATTTACGCGTTCAGACTGGTGAGCGATTGCGTTCACACACATGCATTAATGTCTATATACATTTGGGGTTATTTACTAAAAGGAAAATACACTTTGCACTGCAAGTGCACTTGGAAGTGCAGTCGCTCTAAATCTGAGGGGTAGACCTGAAATGAGGGGAAGCTCTGCTGATTTTATCATCCAATCATATGGAAGCTAAAATGCTGTTTTTTATTTTCCTTGCATGTCCCCCCTTGGATCTACAGTGACTCTACTTCAAAGTGCACTTTCAGTGCACTTTCTAGTCCACTGAAAGTGCAAAGTGGATTTTCCTTTAGTAAATATCCCCCATTGTGTATTCAATTTTTATCTATGTAATTATATAATCTATACAGTACTAATCGATGTTTCATCTGTAGAATTCACACGACGCCAGATTGTGCTATCTTCAAGGCCCTGATGAAGCGGCACTGTCCGTGAAACGCGTAGGCAACATCTCTATTAATTGTTGGGGACCTGCACACCCTGAATTCAAACCTAATCATACTTAATGTGATTGTAGCTGTATTAACCTAATCATATAAACTGTAATGTACTTATTTCAACTGTTTTTATAGTAACTAAAATTGTCTAATTTTTCATAAGTTTATTATTGTATTTCATTTGTTCACAGTCCTCAGAGGCACAGTTAGAGTCACATCCAGTTCTATATATTTTTTCAAACACATAGAAAGAAACAGTTTTTTGTGTTATGCCGCGTACACACGATCGGAATTCCGGGCCAGAAAAAGAACGATGAGAGCTTTTCCTCGGAAAATGCGACCATGTGTATGCTCCATCGGAATTTAGCTGTCCGAATTTCCGCCAACCAAAAATTTATAGCATGTTCTCAATTTTCCCGACGGAAAAACTTTCTATCGGTAATTCCGATTGTGTGTATGCAGTTCTGACACGCCAAAAATCACGCATGCTCAGATTGAACTACGAGACAGAAGCTATTGGCTATTGGCTAATGAACTTCCTTTTTCTAGTCGCATCGTAGGTGTTGTACGTCACCGCGTTATAAACGTTCGGAATTTGATGTGACCGTGTGTAGGCAAGACAGCTTGAGCGGAATTCCGTCGGGAAACCCATCAGAGCTTTTTCCGATGAGAATTCCGATCGTGTGTACGCGGCATAAGAGGTGAAGGGAAGGTTTGGGGATCCAGTAGGAGGCGAAGGCGAGCTTTCATGCAATGATTAATGTGGTCCCTTGATGGCAGCAGAGAGGAACTGTCAGTTTTAAGACGGTTTCCTGACACTCGTCGAATATTTTTCCACATAATCATTTTTTTTTTTTATACGAAAGTTTGGAATAATTTGGAGCCGGGGAATAGGATAAATAACACTGGGAGACAACATTAAGAAATTCTTTTAAATGATCTGTGGTCTCCAGGCACATGTTACTCAGTTTTATTGAAACAGTTTAATTACACAAGAAGCCGGCTCAGCAGTGTGTTCAGTTATGGAATAAGGAGACGGGGGGGGAGAAAAATTCACAAAGCCCACCGGGGGATTCCACTTCTCCGAGAAAGGAAAATGAGTATTAACTTAAAAAATATTGTTATAATTAGAAGTGCGGTCGTGAAATACACTCTGTACTTGTGAACTTGGGCCCAAGGTGTACACAGAGCCGAGGGAAGGAGCATTTCCTGCTAAGGAAACTATGCAAAGAGAAAAATGTTTTTTGTTAACCACCTGCCCTCCTGAAGATTTACCCTTAACCCCTTAATGACCAGGCCATTTTTTTTTTGCAATACGGCACTGCACAACTTTAACTGACTATTGCGTAGTCGTGCGACGCTGTGCCCAAGTAAAATTAATTTTTCCCCCCCCACAAATAGAGCTTTCTTTTGGTCGTAGTTGATTACCTCTGCGTTTTTTATTTTTTGTGCTATGAACAGAGAAAAGACCGACAATTAAAAAAAAAAATTATATATATATATATATATTAACTTTTTGCTTCCATAAATATATATATATATATATATATATATATATATATATATATATATATATATATATATATATATATATATATATATATATATATATATATATATATATATATATATATATATATATATATATATATAAGAGAGAGAGAGAGAGAGAGAGAGAGAGAGAGAGAGAGAGAGAGAGAGAGAGAGAGAGACCTACAACCTACCTGACAGTCAATCAAATCGCTAAAATGCCATGGTCACATTGGTATGCTTTGCAGCCATTGCAGAAATAAGAGCCTTACTACTGCTGCCTCATGGCACCTGTTGTTTTTATTTTACATTTTTACATTGTGAGACCGCATTGCAGCTGTAAGCCAAGTATGCTTACACGCCCTACGGTGTGACACGCTACGTTTTTTGCCTCAATAGAACTACAGCAGAATTAGGATATTATTTGGAGTTGCGATCGGCCGACGCTTTTCCATGGATGATATGCCTTCTTTTACAATACTTCTGTAAGTGCATTTTTTCCTTTTACTTTTATTCTTAACAAATGGTTTTACACTATTTGGAGTGTTTTTTCTTCCTATGGTGGACCATTTGCCTTTCTGTTGGAATACATCCGAGTCTTGCTCTAAGGGGATTTTGTTTTGGATGATTCAAGATTGATGCACATTCTGACCTGACCTTCTAAAAAAAGCGCTCCTTACTGGGGCATCTGGTAAGGAGCCATTTTTATTTGTTTGGTGGTGGTGCACTCCAATTTGCTTCACATCAATATATGATTCAGAGACTGGACAGCCATTTTGGACACGTGGTGTTTTTCATTCATATTTATTCACAAGGACTTTTTAATGATGATACATTAACCATTCAAGTGATTTATTTATGTTTTTTTTTGCACGCTTTTTTTTTGTATGCTCACTCTTTTGGGCACTGGTATCACTGAGATTTATTGCCTATGTAAATAGTAATATGTTTATGTAAATTAGTGACACTGTTCATATATTCATCACTATATGTAGTTAAGTGTTTTTCATGTATTAGGTTTGGTGCTTATGGTATTCCCATGTAATACTGAGCACTTTTTGGTTTCACTTTATTTTGGGTGAGATATTTATATCCTAATATGAAATATTAGGGATTGCGCAGTTTTCTTTCTTTTTCTATTTACACACATATATATTATTTTGGTATATATTTGAACTGCAGCATCATATATAATTTGGGTGCTCTTGTTTTACTGTAGCGCAGATTTTCTTTCCTTTTTGCCTGTTCTTTTGGTGGTAGTTGATCACCCCTGCGGTTATTTATTTTTTGTGCTATAAACAGAAAAAAGACTAACAATTTTGAAAAAAAAAATTATATATATATATTTAACTTTCTGCCATAAAACATATTCTATAAAAAAAATGTAAAAAATGAAATTTCTTCATGCATTTAGGCCAAAATGTATTCTACTACATGTTTTTCATTAACCTCCCTGGCGGTACCATTATTTCGGATTTTAGGTGCTAAAAGCGGTACCATTATTTTGCATGAAAATTTGGCGTTTTATATTGTAGTCCTGCAATTCTTAGGAATAACTCTCTTAAATCTGTCCAAACCAGAGTCTAGCAGACATCCCAGGTATGATAAAGTTTGAAAAATTAAATCATAAATTATAATATAATAAATAATTATAAATAATTGTACCAAATAATAATATAACAATAATAAAAATCATTCAATAATGTAATCTAATCAAAAACACTGAAATTTGCTGAGTTGCAGAATTGTCACTGTCATTACTTTTCAGTATTTGATGACGGATCTCCCCACAAATCGCTATCGCTCAATTCTGCGAGTCATTCTAATTTATTATCGCTGTTTTCTAGCTGGTCTAAAATCATTTTTGATGTACAGTGACAGTTTTGGTTGCTATGGACAATCTCCAGTTTCCAGGCATAAAGAACAGTTTTTACAATATAAAACTGCATGCAGGACACTGGGCAGACCACTAGGGACAAAGGGGATGTGAAATATTTACATACAGCAATGTAATCTGTAAGATTACATTATACTGTATGTATACTGTTTATTTCACTTTTTGAATTTGGCGCCGATCTCCGTGCCCTGCGAGCGTTGCGATGTGATAGATCGCCGATGTGATAGATCGAGCGAGGCACGGCTCGCTCGTACAGCGGGGAGACATCGCTGGATTCGAAGGAGAAGGTAAGGAAACCTCCTCCTGGATCCAGCGACGCTGTCCCGAGTCTGACTCGGGGATACCGCTTTTGGTATAAAAAATCCACCCCGAGTCAGACTCGGGAATACCGTCAGGGGGGTTAAAAAAAAATCCCAATAAGCGTATATTGATTGGTTTACTTTACCTGACAATTGCGCAGTTGTGCGACACTGTACCAAAATAAAATTGATGCTTTTTTTTCTACAAGTAGAGGTTTCTTTTGTTGGTATTTGATCACCTCTACGGTTATTTATTTTTTGCGCTATAAACAAAAAAAGAACAACAATTTGTAGGAACACAGTATCACAACCTTCCTGTCTCACAGAACGGTGATCTGCTTTGTTTACATTGGCCGACTGCCATTCTGCTTGTGTCCCCGAATGATTGGCAGGTCCCCGCAAACATTGCATCTGCAGGACCCACAACCTGGGAGCCAATTAGAGGGGTCGGGTTGGTGGCATCGCATGTGCGCGCTCCAGACCCAGAAGTGCAAAATCACTTACAGGTACATGATTTTGCACAGGAGAGCTGCCTTGTCACCATATATTTATAGGGAGAAAAAGTGTAAGGAATGTAGGAAATGTGTAAGGAAGAGAGGAAAGGTGTAAGGAATGTAGGAAAGGTGTAAGGAAGAGAGGAAAGGTGTAAGGAATGTAGGAAAGGTGTAAGGAATGTAGGAAAGGTGTAAGGAAGAGAGGAAAGGTGTAAGGAATGTAGGAAAGGTGTAAGGAATGTAGGAAAGGTGGAAGGAAGGAAATGTGTAAGGAATGTAGGAAAGGTGTAAGGAAGAGAGGAAAGGTCTAAGGAAGAGAGGAAAGGTCTAAGGAAGAGAGGAAAGGTCTAAGGAAGAGAGGAAAGGTGTAAGGAAAAGAGGAAAGGTGTAAGGAAAAGAGGAAAGGTGTAAGGAATGTAGGAAAGATGTAAGGAATGTAGGAAAGATGTAAGGAAGATAGGAAAGGTGTAAGGAAGATAGGAAAGGTGTAAGGAAGAGAGGAAAGGTGTAAGGAAGGAAGGAATAATGTAAGAAAGAGAGGAAAGGTGTAAGGGATGTAGGAAAGGTGTAAGAAATGGAGGAAATGTGTAAGGAAGAGAGAAAATGTGTAAGGAAGAGAGGAAAGGTATAAGAAAGAGAGGAAATGTGTAAGGAAAAGAGGAAAGGTGTAAGGAATGTAGGAAAGGTGTAAGGAATGTAGGAAAGATGTAAGGAAGATAGGAAAGGTGTAAGGAAGAGAGGAAAGGTGTAAGGAAGGAAGTAAATATGTAAGGAAGAGAGGAAAGGTGTAAGGGATGTAGGAAAGGTGTAAGAAATGGAGGAAATGTGTAAGGAAGAGAGGAAATGTGTAAGGAATGGAGGAAAGGTGTAAGAAAGAGAAGAAAGGTGTAAGGAAAAGAGGAAAGGCACAATGAATGTAGGAAAGATGTAAGGAAGATAGGAAAGGTGTAAAGAATGTAGGAAATGTATAAGGGAGAGAGGGAAGGTGTAAGGAATGGAGGAAAGGGAGGCACGGAAATGGAGGCTGAAAGCCATAGGTGAAGGGCTGGGCATGACTAATGTCCGGGGGAGAGGAAGGATGGGGTTAAGTGGAGAGGAAGAGAGAGAGGGGGTGGAGCTACGAAGGAAAGAGTGAGAGGGTGGAGCGCAATAAAAGGAGAGGGAGGAGCTGAAAGGATCAAGCGTGGAATGGAGCAGAAAGAAGTTGCCCACCCACCCGCCCAACTGGGTTATAGGTTAAGATGTGTTTATGTGATGTGTTGTTTTTCTTGTTGTTGGTCTGTGTTTCTTTCTCTTTCAGGGTTCCGTAATGCTGGTCGTCATAGCAGCTGTAACGGTGGGTCTTTTGGTCTTTGATAGGGCAGTCAAACTGATGTGATGGAAGTGTAGGGGGGGGGGGGGCTCATAGGTGGTATGTGCCCCCCTTTTGGTGTATCCCAGCGGAAGGGTAGGCTGGAATACGGGGTTGGTGGCACTGCGGGAACGTGAGTTGTCTCCGGGATGATAAAAACAGCCGGACGCCTGGTATGGTAAAGTTGTTGGTCCCGCAGTGTACTGGTGGAGAGTGTTAAGTAAAAGGTGGAAAACAGAGGTACCGTCAAAGACCAAAATGACTGGGAGAAAATTGCCGTTGCTGAATAGTGTTGTGTATAGTTAATAAAGTTATTTAAGTTTGGTTTGAAGATTTTGTTAATAAAGGCGGCTATGGCCATTTTTTACACTCCAAACTCTGGTGTGGTCTATTTATTGGGAAAGGGGGGAAGGTAATAATGTAAGGAAAAGGGGGGTAAAGGGGAAAGGGGGGATATAAAGGGAGTGAGTTACATCCTGAATACATTGGTCAAGGTGTAAAGAATAGAGAAAATGTATAAGGAATGTACAAAAGGTTTAAGGAAGAGAGTAAAGGTGTAAGGAAGGAAGGAGAGGTGTAAGGAATGTAGCAAAGGTGTTAGGATGAAAGGAAAAGGTGTAAGGAAGGAAGGAAAGGTATAAATAAAGACGATAGGGTGTAAGGAATGCAGGAAAGGTGTAAGGAAGGGAGGAAATGTGTAAGCCCTTGTACACACGGTCGGGGATTCCGACGGAATGTGTCCTATCAGACCGTTTTGTCGGATAATCCAACTGTGTAGTTTTCCAACTTGTCCGTAAAATTTTCCGACAAAATGCTCCTATCGGACATACTCCGATCATGTGTAACCTACTCCGACGGACAAAGTGCCACGCATGCTCAGATCAAATTCCTAGACCAAAGCTGTTGGCTACTAGCCTGAACGTAGTCCCGTCGTAATGAAATAACGTCATCACGTTATGTACAATCGGATTTTCGGACAACTTTGTCCGACTGTGTGTATGCAACAGTTTCGGACAAAATCCGTCGGACAAAATCCGTCAGACAAAATCCAACGGATTTGGTTGTCGGAATGTCCGACCGTGTGTACAAGGGCTAAGGAATGTAGCAAAGGTGTTAGGATGAAAGAAAAAGGTGTAAGGAAGGAAGGAAAGGTATACATAAGGAAGATAGGGTGTAAGGAAGGCAGGAAAGGTGGAAGGAAGGAAGGAAAGGTGTAAAGAAGGGAGCAAATGTGTAAGAAAGGGAGGAAGGGTTTAAGGAATATAGGAAAGGTGTAAGGAAGGGAGGAAATGTGTAAGGAATTTAGGAAAGGTGTAAGGAAGGGAGGAAATGTGTAAGGAATTTAGGAAAGGTGTAAGGAAGGGAGGAAAGTAAGAGGGCATACACAAAGGAAACCACATAGAAAGAAAGAAACGGGGAAGAAAAGGAATTAGGAAGGATTTGATGGAAGACAGGAAGAAAGAAGACATACATGAAGGAAATAAAGTAGAAAGGAAGAAATGAGGAAGTAAGGGGATAAGGAAGGATAAGAAGGTAGAAACAAGGTGTAAATAAAGGAAATAAATGACAAAGAATGGAAAGAGATTGGAAAGGAAAAAGGAAGGAAAAAAAGTAGAGATAATGAAGGAAGGAAAGGTGGAAAGAGAGAGGGCATAAACAAAGGAAATAAAATAGACAGGAAATGAGAAATGAAAATAATAAGGAAGAATGAGAGAGAAGAAAGAAGGCATAAATGAAGGAAAGGAGGAGGAAGGAAGGGAGGAATGATGTAGTGAAGGATAAGAGGGAAGAAAGATGGAATACAGGAAGGAAGGAAGGAAAGAAAGGGGTAATGAAGGATAAGAGGGAAGTAAAAAGGCATATGTGAAGAAAGTAAAGGAAGGAAGGAAGGAAGGAAGGATGGAAAGAAATGTGCAATGAAGGATAAGAGAAAAGTAAGAAGGCATATACGAGGAAAGTAAAGGAAGGAAGGATAGAAACAAATGTGTAATGAAGGAGAAGAGGGAAGAAAGAAAGCATACAGGAAGGAAGAAAGGAAGGGAAGAAAGGAGAAAGAATGAAAGGAAGAAGGAAAGGAAAAAAGCATGACAGAGGAACAAAGAAAGAAACAATTTTTCATTAAAAATTCACAAATACTGAGTAGTATAGTTAGTTCTCTTTTTCATGGCAGATCGGTCCTGCTGGTATCTGTAGTTCCGCAGAATGAGCGCTCACACCACCTGATCATGGATTCTTACATTGGTCATTCCTCTGTTCCGGGCCTGACACCATGTTGTCTTTTCCTGCTCGCTGCAGCCAGTATTGTCATTACAGGTTGGTGGTGTGGGGGGGGAATGTTTACTGCTTAACTATTCTGCTAACAACACCTTCAGGCTAATATATTCCAAACTGTCCCATTTTCAAAGGTAAATCATCAACTTTTTGACAGCTGAAGTGCCATTAATTCAGGGAAGGAGTAAATCTAGTGAGGATTGAACGTCTGCTGGATTTAAGTTAGTGATTAATCTTGATTCATAGTTACAAGATTGGCAAAAAAAAGCTTACCGCGGCGAAGAATGGAAAAATACATTACCGGCGCTAATTTTACTCAAAACACACCGGGTTTGTCAGAAATAGATAATTATTTCACGGCACCTAGTGATTACTGTCTAAATTATAATACCCCGCGGATTTAATTCAGCCGTCTCTTCCTGTCTTTGAGAAAAAAAAAAACAAGAAGTGGAAGAAAACCGCAGAACGATGCAACATCAAAATTACCTTTGTTAATTGTGTAAAGGGTGCACAAATTACATTAGGATCCCTTGCAGTTCATTAGCACAACACAGGAATCGTACATTCACCTCTCTTGTTTTACTCTTCGCAGACAGCCTAAGCTCGGCAGCTGAGCCCAGCAGTTCTAATTGACCTGGGAAACTGCAGGGCTGGCAGAAAACCAAGAACCATGGCTAATGAGCAGGTATTTTACAGATAAATAAGGCACTTAATGGGTAAAACGCTCACATTTGTTATAGAACGGTTACCTGGAATGTGACAGAAAAACCATAAATTAAAGGGGCTCTTTTATTGTACTCTTTAACTGCTTTGTGTAGATAATAAAGGTGAGCCCCAGGCAAACAGTTCAAATACATAGTCAAGCCAGTGCAGTTTAATATGTCCATCCAGTTCTGAGATTTACACAGCGTTGCCACACAGAGAAGGGCAGAAGACCTGATTTTTCTGCTGCAGTTAAATAACACTTACAGGCAGGGCCGGGACAAGGGGTGGGCAAAAGGGGCGGCTGCCCTGGGCACTGTGGTATCATGTGAGAGGTGCCTGTGCTACATGATTTTGCACCCTAGGCAAAAAATAACAAATAAAACTTCACCTGTAGTTCTTCTTCATCCCTCCTAGCACACATCTTTTTTCCCCTTAGCATAAATCCCCCCCCCCCCCATCCCATCTCTTAGCACAAATCCCCCTAAATGCATCCTCCTAGCACAACCCCCTCCTAGTGTAGCAGGCATGTTGTAATGCAATTTCTCTTTTTGGCCACAAGATGGAGATGTAGAGATGATTACTTGTCCTTCCAGAAAATTCAGAGACACAGAGGACACTGGGAAAAAATGGGAGTTTCAGGAAGAGCTGAGGAGGCTGAGGTGATTTGAGAGGAAGATTGAGAGAGAGAGAGAAAGAGAGAGAGAAGGGGTGGGCAGAAGGGGCGACTGCCCTGTACACTGTGGTATTATGTGAGCAGTGCCTGTACTAGATGATTTTGCACCCTACGCAAGACCTAGGCAAAAAAATAAAACTTCACCTGCAGTTCTTCTTCACCCTTCCTAGCACACATCTTTTTTCCCCTTTCAAATTTGTCACCCTAGCACAAATCCTCTCTCCCAAATCCCCCCTCATAGCATAAATCCCCCCCAATCCCATCTCTTAGCACAAATCCCCCTAAATCCCTCCTACTAACACAACCCCCTCCTAGTGTAGCAGGCATGTTGAAAATTCTGAGACATAGAGGACACTGGGTTAAAAAGCGGATTTTCAGGAAGAGCTGAGGAGGCTGAGGTGGTTTGAGAGGAAGAGAGAGAGAGAGAGTCTAGAAGCCCAGGAAAAGAAGAGGCTCTGACAGGATAGTGCAGAGATGGAGAGGAGAGACTGAGACCAAGCCACAAAAGCCCCAGGGTGGTGGGACAGTTTGAACTCCACCTGAGAGAGAGAGAGTCACGCTGACACGAGGGAGTGTATGGTGGAACGCCACCTGAGAGAGAGAGACATGTTTTGTTGAAGACTGCTTCCAAGAGACTGAGGAGAAAGGAGCCAGGAACTGTGACACCCATGCGGTACCCTGCTCAGCAACTCAATGGAGATGACCCACACCGCTTCAAGGATTGCAATACCCATCCTGGTGTCCAGTTGGCAGCTGTCTAGTCACCCTGCCAGTGTAGGAGTAGTAGTCAGGAGGTGATCCGGTGCCTTACAACATTGCCAGGCACCAGCATTTGGAATCTCCATTGTGTCATCGCCCAGAGGATCGGTGAGCGGGTGAAAACCCACTCATCATCTTAACACAGTATAGACACTGCATGCAGACACCTATTCCCCTGTCTAGTGTCAGAGGATGCTTGTTTGGAGCTGCCATCTTTAGCCAGTCTGTTCTTACAAACCACTACCTAACTAACGGAATATCCTAGATGATTACTGTCTCAATTTTTCTTAATTAAACCAACTCTCTTTACAAAGGGCCCCAACGTTTGCTAGCAGAAGACATTAGTATTCTTTGTTTTTCTCTGGTGACAATCCTCAGCCAGGATAATGGTATTTTCCTCTTATGTCCTATGTGTTTGCAGTGCTTAATGTTATTTAACCAGGTGTTCCAGAGGGGCTGAGGTCATTCTTGGAGTTGAGGTGGAGATCAGAGAACCCAAAATCACCAGGCGGCTCCTTTGAGGGTGGCGCTACACCAGCACAAATCCTTTGCTGGCTTCCTTCCCACCCAAATCTCCCCTCCTAGCACAAATTGCCCCCTCCCCTCGCCTTCCCTCTTAGTACAGACCCCCCCAGTTTCCTATCCTAACAAATCCCCCCTCCTAACACAAATACCACCCTTGAATCCCCTCTCCATGCACAAATCCCCCCAATCTCCCCTTCCAGCACCAATCCTCTTCCTTCAATTCCCTCAGCTAGGACAAATTCCCCTAAATCCCTCACCCCCGCCCCCCACAAACCTCTTATCTCAGCGCAATTGTTTGTTACCCCTCTCCCCCTCCTATAATTGTGTACAGTTCCCCCGGCCTGTAAGTCCCCCCCCAAACTTACAGACAGGAAACCAGGTATAGGTGCAGGCTGTGCTATGCTCTCCCTTCTATCAGTGGAGCAATCCTCCATACAGCAGATGACACAGGATCGTTATTGGATCAGGCTGTACACAGGTTGATAACCCCGCCCACCTATCTCCTCCAATGACCGCTCTTATCTCAGTAGCAGGGAGCCAGGGAATGGATCAAACCCTGAACATGCCAATCCTGTGTCATCTGCTTTATGAAGGATTGCTCCACTGACAGCACCTCCCGGCTCTCTCCTGTTATTTCTCATTTGCAGGCTTCACTGCTCCAGGTTGCTCTCCCCTTGCCTTAGCCGCAAGTGAGGAGATGGGGGAAGGCATCAGTGGCCAGGCTTCCATGTCTATGGAAAGACCAGCCGGGGGCGGGCACAACTGAAATCTGAGGGGAGGGGGGCCAACCACACCCCACCCCAGCACCCCATGGCTGCGTACTAGGCAGTAGTCTGCCCTAGGTGGCTGCCTAGTTTGCCTAGTGGTAGCCCCAGCCCTGCATGTGAGGTGGGGGGGGGGGCACAACAAGGAGATTGGGGGATTTGTGTCAGAAGGGGGAATTTGGGGGATGGGAGATGGTAAGTATTGTTCTAGGAGGGGAAATGCTGAGAATGGTGATTTATGGGGATTTGTGTGTTGGGAGGGGGGATGGAGAGGGAAAAAGATGCATGCAAGGAGAGGAGATTTAGGGGAAATTTGTGCTGGGAGGTAGAAATTTGAAACGGGGGGGGGGGGGGGGGGAATTTTAGGGGTAGAGGATCAGAAGATTTGTGCTGGGAGGGGAGAATTGTTCTTCGGGGGGGGGGGGGACATTTTAGCAGGGGGATTTGGGTGATGGGGGGGCAAAGATTTGTGCTGAGAGGGGGGAAATCAGCAGGGGGCAGATTTGTACTTGGAGGAGGGGGAATTTATGCTTCAGGGGTAAGCATGATGCAGATTAGTGCTCAGTGTGTTTGTGGGGGGGGGGGGGGATTTTTTCTGACACATAATGCTCATACATCTTAGGGGGGGTGGGGACACAGTTTGGCATGTTCGCCCTGGGCTCTAGATGACCTTGACCTGGCAGTGCTTACAGGTTTTGTTCCTTCCCCAGTGAAAGGAGTAGCAGCAGACTTCTGCTATTAGCATTTTCTATTATAACACGCAGCAGCACATCTGTGCTGCCATATATTATAAAGCTTAGTACACAGGGGCCAAAAATTATCTGGTTCTGCACACACTGGCTGACTTTCATTCTGGGTGTACAGCTGTCTTTTCAACTGGGAGGTATGTACAAGAGAGGAGTGTGGAGAGTATGACAGGAGGGCTTTATGTGTAGAAAAGGGGTGCGGAAGGTATGACAGTGCACAGTATGCATAGTAGAGGAGTATAGGGGGAATGACAGTGGGCATTATGTGTAGGAGGGAAGTGTGGAGGTAAAGACAGTGGGCAATGTGTAGGAAAGGAGTACAGAGGGTATGGCAGTAGGCAGTTTGTGTAGGAGAGAAGTGCAAAGGGTATGTCACAGGGGGCATGACAGTGGGCATTATGTGTAGGAGGGAAGTGTGGAGGCTATGACAGTGGGCAATGTGTAGTAAAGGAGTACAGAGGATTTGGCAGTAGGCAGTTTGTGTAGGAGAGAAGTGCAAAGGGTATGTCACAGGGCAGTTTGTGTAGGAGAAAAAGGCGGAGGGTATGATAGTGGGCATTCTGTGTAAGAGAAGAATGCAGAGGGTAAGACACTGGGCACTATGTGCAGGAGCAGAGTGTGGAGGGTGCGACAGTGGACAGTATGTGTAGGAAAGGAGTGTGGCATGTATGAAAGTGGACAGTATGTTGACAGTATGTGCAGGAGAGGAGGGCAGAGAGTATAATAAAATGCATTATGTTTAGAAATGGGGTACAGATGGTATGATAGTGGACAGTATGTGTAGGAGAGGCGTACAGATGGTATGACAATGGTTGTTATATGCAGGGGAGGAGAATGAAGGGTATATGAGTGGGCATTATGTGTAGGACAGGAGTTCAGAGGGCATGACAGTGGGCATTATGTGTAGGAGATGTGTGCGGAGGGTATGACAGTGTGCATTATGTTTAGGAGTGGAGTGCGGAGGGAATGGCAGTGGACAGCGTGTGTAGGAGATGTGCGCAGAGGGTATGAAAGTGGGAAATATGCATATTAGAGGAGTGTGGAGGGTATGACATTGATCATTATGTGTAGGGGAGGAGTGCAGAGGGTATAACAGTGGGTAATATGAGCAGGAATGGAGTGTGGAGGGTGTGACAGTGGGCTATATGTGTAGGAGAAGAATGCAGAGGGTATGACAGTGGGCAATATGTGTAGGAGAAGAAAGCAGAGGGTATGACAATGGGCAATGCACGTAGGAGAGGAATGCGGCGGGTATGACCATGGGCAATATGTGTAGGAGGGCAATGCGGAGGGTATGGCAGTGGGCATTATGTGTAAAAGAGGTGGGCGGAGGATATGACAGTGGGCATTATGCGCAGCAGAGGAGGGTGTAGGGTATGACAGTGGGCATTATGTGTAAGAGAAGAGTGCAGAGGGTATGGCAGTGGGCATTATGTGTAGGAGAGGAATGCGGAGGGTATGACAGTGGGCATTATGTGTAGGAGAGGAATGTGGAAGGTATGACAGTGGGAATTATGTGTAGGAGAATAATACAGAGGATATGATAGTGGGCTTTATGTGCAGGAGAGGAATGCGGAGGGCATGACAGTGGGCATTATGTGTAGGAGAGGAATGCGGAAGGTATGACAGTGGGTGGAGGATAGGACAGTGGGAAATATGTGTAGGAGAGGAATGTGGAGGGTATGACAGTGGGCATTATGTGTAGGAGAGGAATGCGGAGGTTAAGAAAGTGGGCATTATGTGTAGGAGAGGAATGCAGAGAGTATGACAGTGGGGATTATGTGTAGGAGAGGAATGCAGGGGGTATGACAGAAGGCATCGTTGTGTAGGAGAGGAATGTGGGGGGTATGACAGTGAGCATTATGTGTAGTAGAGGAATTCAGAGGGTATGACAGTGGCATTATGTGTAGGAGAGGAGTGCGGAGGGAATCACAGTGGGCAGTATGTGTAGGAGAGAAATGCAGAGGGTATGACAGTGGGCATTATGTGTAGGGGAGGAATGTGGAGGGTATAACAGTAGGCATTATGTGTAGGAGAGGAGTGTGGAGGGAATGACAGTGGGCAATATGTGTAGGAGAGAAATGCAGAGGGTATGACAGTGGGCATTATGTGTAGGAGAGGAATGCGGAGGGTATCACAGTGGGCATTATGTGTAGTAGAGGACTGCATAGGAAATGAGAGTGGGCATTATGTGTAGGAGAGGAATGCAGAGGGTATGACAGTGGGCATTATGTGTAGTAGAGGAGTACATAGGAAATGAGAGTGGGCATTATGTGTAGGTGAAGAATGCAGAGGGTATGACAGTGGGCATTATGTGTAGGAGAGGAATGCGGAGGGTGTGACAGTGGGCATTATGTATAGGCAAGGAATGCAGAGGGTATGGCAGTGGGCAGCATCTGTATGAGAGGGGAATGGGGAGGTGTTGATGGGCAAATGTAGCAGTTGGAGAGTGAATGGAAAGTCAATATAAACAAAAGATGAACGTGGGAAGAGGGGGGTTTACCTTAAAATGCCGGTAACCCCTAGCTAGCATCTCTTAGCAAATTTTCCTATGAGGCTATTTGAGGTTTCTATTGAGGAGAGAGGATATTGAGAACATTTTTCACGAAGAGATAAAAGTTCAGAGGAATTACGGTAATATTTTTAATAATGAATTTTTTCATGCTGAGCTATGTGTTATAGTTGTGTTTGTAAACTGAAAATTTTGATATGAAAATGATTATAAAATGAAATAAGAGTGACTCATTTGTCTGAGCGAATTGACTCTTAGGTCTCCCTGCTGATCCTTTGTCCCCTGTCTGGAGTTCCCCTTTAATTCCCGCTCTATTCGCAGTTACTGAAGTGTGAAGTAATTCATGTCTGGGTACTAATTACACGACACTGTTAAGAGTTCATATAAAAATACTTTCATGAACTTTAATTTCCTTCCCTCGGCCGCTGTCTGGACTTTCTTCTCTCCTTCTTATCCATTCTGCTGATTCACGCAGCTTCTGCTCAATCCAACTGGCTCTTTGGGCCAATAAACATGAAAGCGCTTTCATTGCTTTCCGGAAATTAGAAATGGAATCTGCTTGCTTAATGTGCAGTTCTTTAAAACTTAATGGGCATCTTTATTGTGCGGCATTATGCGACTGTACATAGATAGCACAGTGGTACATGCGATGGGGCAATCAGTTGCACGCTGCTGCAGCCTTGGAGCCTATAATAACTTTGTTCTTCTCATGTGAGACTAACTGTCTATAGGAAGTAACACAGCTACATTGCCAGACCCGCCGACTTGCCCCAGCGGGAGACGGTTATGGCTTGGGCTGCCTAAACTTTGTCGAAGAGAGGGGCTTGCTGCTAAGAAAATATGGCGCAGTAAGACAATGGAAAGCGTTTTTACCTGTAGGCCAAATTATACTGCTCTGTGGACAGGGGTGTAGCTACAAATCACTGGGCTCCATAGAATTTTTTTTAATGCCCCCCCCCCACCCCACCCCAGCTAATTCTATCTGTAGTACCTGGCAGTGTCCTACTGTACAAATTCATATCACCAATATACAGTAAATCAAGCATACATTGCAGGAGAGCTGTCAGCATAGAGAGTAGAGCGGGTGAACAGTTTGGGCCGAGCAAAAGTTCAGCCCGAACATCGCCTTTTCGCCCCCATTCAGCGATCGCCTGAATTTGCAGAGTGCTCAGCAGGAAGTTGGGTTGGTGACGTCACAGGGGGGGGGCGGTGCCACCAGGTGACGTCCCTAGGCTGTCCCGCCCCTTACCTATTTAAGAAATTTTAAACAGCGGAGCAGGCATTCGTCGGTTAGCGGGTTTCTTGATTGACGATGGATCTACATTGGAGGACATATTTTTTTTAAATAAAGGAATTGTTAAAAACTGCCTTCTGTTTATTTATTCTTGACACTTTTTTGTGAATGAGTAGGGTTACGACGTACCCCATACTCATTCAAATAGGGAGGGGGCCAGGATCTGTGGGGATCCCCCACACCCCCGCAACCACAGCCCAGGGTTTTCCGGAAGAGGTTCTTGCCCCAATCAACATGGGGACAAGGTTCTGTGCAGTGAGAGGGGGCAGAGCCCCCCCACCCCAAAGCCCCCCCCCCATGTTGAGGGCATGTGGCCAGGTATGGTGCAGGGGAACTTGTTCACCCCCCCCCCCCCCTTTCCTGACCTGCCAGGCTGCACGCTCGGATAAAGGGCTGGTATATAATGGCCCCATACATTTTAAAAAAAAAATTGGTATGGGGCTCCCCTTAAAATACATACCAGGCCCTTATGTATTTGGGTTGGGGGGATCCCCACGCTGTTTTTTTTTTAAAACATTTTTGTATTGCTGGTAATGGTATTGTATTGCCGGTGTTTGGACGATTTGTACCCTCCATCAAAAAGTGCCTGGAAGGGCACTCCAGCTGATTTCCCGTGGCCATAGCGCATGCACACATCAATGGGAGATACCATTTGATGGCCACAATTGAATGCTAAGCAAACAGCGGAGGGGCACCGTATTTGTCATATTGTTTAGATGGTTTAGAGTGTGCTCAAGGTCTGGTTTTGTCTGTGTTCCAGGGTGGGTTTGGTGTGTTGAACGGCGGGTTTTGCCTGTATATAAGGGTGGGTTGCATCACAGACAAAACCCGCCCTTTAACACACCCACAACTCGCCCTGCAACAGCGAGGCTCAATCTGACAACTACAGGCAATATATTTAAAGGAATTTTTCATTTGAATTATTTCACTTTAAGCGTCATTAAATCACAGCTCCTGTCAAAACAATCTTTTTAAAAAAATGTTTTTGCATTGATAAATGTCTCCCAGGGCAGTACATAGGTTCTATATACAAGTATACAAGTAGAGACGCCTTTAAAGCGCGGAGAGCGGACCAGTCCAAAAATCCTCAGATAGTGGCTGCAGGAGATAAATGGAACAGACAAATATCCACTATCATTAGAATTCATGGGGCCAAGAAGGGCTCCCGTAATCGATTTACCAAATTAAAGGAGATACCGGTGTAATTTTATGGTTAAACGACAATGAAAGCCTACCTGAGAAAATTAAAGGCGTCTCTATTGCATCATGTGGGCGGGGCTCTTGTTTGGAGATAGGTAGGCACAGTTACTCATTTTAATGTATAACTGGCTTTTCAAGCCTAACAATATTTCTTGAAATTTGTGAGCGCTTTCAGAGTCTGGGCTGCATTTCATTCTCAAGACCTAATTCACTAAATTTGTTGCATTTTGTTTACAGTGAATCTCTTTTCTTGTTTTATAACTACCTCATGTCAATTACTGGCTCCCCTGAAGAAGCCTTTGTGTAGGAGAAACATGTCGGGACTCCATCAGAACAGCCAAGAATTTTTTGATTTGAATTAATTGACGGATTGTGGTCACTGTACTCTCAATTACTGTACTGGTATTGATATCTGTGATTTCCAAATTTTGAATTTACCTTTATTATTGTTTTTTACTATTATATTTAATAAAGTCTTTTTCTATTTTTATACTATACAGTTTTTCTACTTCTATAGCACCGCAATAATCCCGCCTAGCCCCTCTCTTTCTCTTCATTTGATATAATTGGGATGAGGTGCGCTGATAAATTTTTGCCCGACCTGGCTTTCTCTCCTTTACAGTACATAGATTCCCATACCCTTTTTATGGCCAATAGCTTACATAAAACAATGTGGAAAAAACAGGGATATAACTGCTCTGGAAAAAGGGAAAAAATAAAACATAAAACAGCAGCAGCAATATAGTGCGACAACTCCAAATACAAATAAAAATAAAAATAAAAACTGCGCTATAAAATTAATACAATATAGTCCATGAACCCACAAAAGTGCCAAGAAATTGCAGCCTAAAAATTGGTTTACGCGTAATATGAAGAATATAAAAGTCTCTGGTTGATGAACACTACAGTGCACATGCATAAATTTCAACAAGTGCCCGATCACCATAGATGTAGATTGTGTTTACCAGATGGCAAGCATTTAAAGGCGGTTGGATAAACCCAGCCTTTTCAATGGGAAATGTCTGTTTTATGACGAAACGCGTCTAAAGGAAGACACGTAGTAACGTCACCACGCCATCTGACTAGGAGGACAGGCTTTTACTACTACGCAATTGTAAGTGAAACTTTTAAAGAATACATTTAGTTAAGTTTGAACATACTACACTATGGCAGTCCCTCTCTTTTTCCAGAGCTATTTATGAAAGTGCACAGATATTTGGACGGACGTAGTATACAGCTGTAACTGGCCCAGATCTGTGTTGTGGACATCTGCAAGCTTAAAGGCCCTAGGCTGGGTTTAGCCAACCGCCTTTAAATTACACATCTGAATGAATAAATGACTGACATGTCACAAGATACAGCAATAGCATAATTAAAAGCCACCCTTGGTCTCCAGTACAGTGTCTCGACTGAGAATGTGTCATTGGGTAGCATTTTCACTTCCCCCCTGATAAGACTGCAACATTGTAACTTTTTTTTTATTAAAGTGGTTGTAAACCCTTACAAATAGGTGAACAAATCCTCCTACAGAAGTTGTACCTGTTTGTCTGCAGCACTTTCTCCTCTACAACCTTCTAAAAGACACAGATCACATGCTATTTCAGCTCCATTAGACAGGCAGCGGGGATTTGACATCACACACTGCATAGCATACAGCAGGTAGCTGAGTGTAATCTGAGACCTAAGTGGGGATTGGACACACCCACTTCTACAAAGTCTGGTAGTAAAACAAACACGAAGCCTGAGCTATGAATCTGGATCAGGGTTTAGTGACTAAAAGCTGGGTGACTCATCCTAGCAGCTTTTCTGGTGCCTCCCCCTGTTTTCTGGGACATTGGAGAATGTTATAGACATAGTGGGCATAGCTTTCAACTGTGCCTGATTTCAAGGGACTATCCCTGATTTGGAATAAAGTTCCTCTGCCCCTCTTTCCTCCTTATTTTGGTCTGAGCTACAGTAAATAGTTGTATATAAAAGGCACATTTTTATCTTTCAGAAAAGTGTTTCCCAGTACTAATCCTTTCATCCATGTTCTACATTGCTGCATTTGTAAATTTCAAAAGTCACTACAAAGGAATAGTATCTAATAAAAGCACTTGGTGGGGGGGGGGGGGGGGGGGTTAACAAATATAGTTCTCCTTTAAGGGGACATGGCAGGGTGTACTATCCCTACATACTTTTGTTCATAGGTGTCCCTTGTTCCCATCTCAAAAAGTTGGGAGGTATGCCTACAAGGGATTAATGTGTCTGCCTGTGTAATCACTTGTGTCCCCTGGCTGTACTCATTTCCTCCTAATTTTCCTGTTAGTTCGGCCAGCCGGGTGCTAAATGTTACAGTATATTGTAGGTTTCCTGTATCCATAGGTTGACCTAAGAGCTAGGGGTAACCAGGCTCTAAGCGTTAATGTATTTTTTGCCATTGTCAGCCAGGTTACTGCCCCCTACAGGCAACCCGACATAAAAGGGAATGCCTTCGAGCCCCTATAGTTCCTAGGTAAATACTGCCAAAATATAGGTGGGTACTCTGCTGGAGAAGTCACTCCCTTTGGGGGGGATGGGGTGATTGGAGCCTAATTGGGGTTCCTGGTGACTGAGGACCTTATGGACTTCCAGCTGCTAATCATGGACCTGCTGCCTTTATGGATTGCTGCCAATCATGGACTTCTGCTACCTCTTGTGGGTTATTTCCCTTAATGGACTCTTGGCCTTAAAAGGGATTGCTTTATGGACTTTCCTTCTGCATAAAGTATGCACACTCTATGGGATGTTAGAAGAGCTCTGCATAGGAATTGTGGTGCACTGCTTTTTGAGAGTGTACTGTATTCAGCAACTACCTCTGTAAAAGGGTTTTTGTTTGTCTACTTGCTTTGCCTGGTCTGAAGTCTCTTAAAGGGTTGCATGCACACTGTATCAAAAGAACAGAGCTTGCAACACAGCAAAGGGGACCAGAGGCGTACCTAGGGTCTCTAGCGCCCTTGGCGAGAATCTGTATCGCCCCCCCCCGACTTTGGTCCCAATGTGATTCGAATTCAGCCATACAATCTGTATGGCTGAATTCGCATCACACAGACATTGCATGTAATTTGCACTGCAGTGTGGTGCAAATCACATGCGATTTCGGATATCACATATATGTGAACCAGCCCTAATTACTAACTACATTAGTTTATGCATCATAACATGTGTTTTTTACATTTGATGTTTCTACCAGAGTCTCACTGTCACAAAGGTGTAAATTCAAATACAATTGTTAGTTCAGTTGTGACCTACCTACCTAACTTCACAGCAGTGTATAATGTAGTGGTACCTTCCCTTCCTATAACAGTACTGAGCTACCCAATTCCTAAACTGACCTACCTGATTCCTACATTGGCCACTACACTACAGTGTACTGGCCAGTGTGTAGTGGGCAGTGTGTAGTTGGCAGTGTAGTGGTCAGTGTGCACACTGACCACTACACTGCCCACTGACCGCTACACTGCCCACTGACCACTACACACTCACCACTACACACCCCACTGCCCACTATACACCCCACTGACCACTACACACCCCACTGACTACTACACACCCCACTGACCACTACACACCCCACTGACCACTACACACCCCACTGCCCACTATACACCCCACTGACCACTACAAACCCCACTGACTACTACATACCCAACTGAACACTACACACTCACCACTACACACCCCACTGCCCACTATACACCCCACTGCCCACTACACACCCCACTGCCCACTATACACCCCACTGCCCACTACACACCCCACTGCCCACTACACACCCCAGTGGCGTAACTAGAACCTTCAGGGCCCCGATGCAAGAAACTATGAAGGGCCCCCCTGAACCCCAGCCAGGGCCCTTCCCTCCGAGTCCGGCGGTGGAACTCCAGGGCGTGGTCACAGGTATGACCTTTGTGAGCCCTGTAGTTCCACCACTGGTATCAGTCATTTTTTTTATTTTATTTTTTACATTTTTAGGTGCCCCATTGGGGGACTGTCCCTAGGCAGGATGGGGTCCCCATCCCCAGAAGAGATGAGGACCTTTTCTCCAGGGCAGATGAAGTTACTGCCCCCAGGTGAGAAAGGGTCCCTGGGGGCAGTAACTTCATCTGGGGGGAGATGGAGGGGGTATGTAATAGTGTGTGGGGGATGGGGTCCTCTCACTCACCATGACCAAGCTGTAGGCCGCGCACTCATCCATGTTGGCCTGGGCTCCATCCAGTGTGTTGGACGGGTGATCAGCATATCTCCCAAAAAGACCTTTCATCATCTGTGTATGAAGGGGCAGGAGGGGGGCTGGCAGACAAGCCTGCAGTATCCCCCGGGGGGCTCTCATAGGGCTGTACTGCATCTGTGTGCTTAAAGTTTGTTTACTCAGGAGAAGTATGTAGTGCAGTGTGGACCGGACTCGGGGGGGGGGGGGGGGTGGGACTCTGGCTGGGGAGAACAAACAGACATCGGACTGAGGGGCAATGCATGAAGCAGGAGAGGGGTACTCTGAGGAGTTGGCCGAGGACACAGGTCATGCAGGGAATGCACAACTAAAGAGCAGCCAGTGCGATAGTCGAGCATGGAGCTCTGCTAGTCACCCTCCACCTCCAGCCACCCGTGTGCATGGTGCACTGGTACCCCTAGCTGCCTATGCTGCTGCCGGCCATATGTAGAGGGGGCTGCATGGGCCCCCTACATCACAGGGCCCGGTTGCGGTCGCGACTGCTGCACCCCCTATAGTTACGCCCCTGCACCCCACTGACCACTACACACCCCACTGACCACTACACACCCCACTGCCCACTACACACTGACCACTACACTGCCCACTGAGCACTACACACCCCACTGACCACTACACTACACACTAACCACTACACTAAACACTGACCACTACACTACACACTGGCCACTACACACCCCACTGCCCACTACACACTGACCACTACACACCCCACTGCCCATTACACACCCACTGCCCACTACAATACCCACTGACCACTACACACCCCACTGACCACTACACTACACACTAACCACTACACTAAACACTGACCACTACACTAAACACTGACCACTACACTACACACTGACCACTACACTAAACACTAGCCACTACACACCCCACTTACCACTACACTAAACACTGACCACTAAACACCCCACTGTCCACTACACACCCCACTGACCACTACACACCCCACTGACCACTACACTACACACTGACTACTACACTACACACTGACCACTATACACCCCACTGACCACTACACTAAACACTGACTACTACACACCCCACCGACCACTACACATCCCACACCCCACTGAACACTACATAGCCCATTACACACCTCACTGACCACTTTGTTATTTATTTATCTTTATTATTTTTATTTATCTATACTTATACTTATTTTTGTTTATTTTTATTTGTATGTTTATCTTTATTATTATTATTTTATTGTATTTTCATTTTTCTCTTTCTTTTTCTTTATATTTATTCTTATTTTTATTTATTTTTTCTCGCTTCTTCTTGTCCCCCTTCTTTCTCGTCTCCCTTTTTCTCTTTGTCTTTTATATACCGGATTTATCGGCGTACACGCACCCCAAGTTTAGGAGGGAAGTTTAAGGAAAAAAACTTACATTTAAATGCCCATCAATGCAGCCTTGTCAGTGTCAATTGCAGCCTTGTCAGTCATTTGCAGGCTCGTTAGTGTGTTTGCCGTTTAAAAATGGTGCCGCCGAGATACAGAGCGGATGTCCTGTGTATCTCGGCGTCGCTCGGTAGTTCTCGGCCGTTCTCGGCAGCCTTCGGGTATTTTCGGCTATCTTCGGCTGTTCTCAGCTATTTTCGGCCACACTCAGCCATTCTCGGCAGCTTTTGGCCCTTTTGGCGGCTTTCGACCCTCCTCCCCTTATTGGGCAACTCCGGTGTTGTGGGCGGGGTCCGCTGACGTCACTTGTTTCCATAACATCGGCGGCCCAACCACAACAGCCTCCATAGCTTCCCAGCCAGTTATGTCAATGAGCCGTGATCTGCCTCACAACCTCTTCTCCCGCTGACCAGTATATCCTGATGTTACCCACAGCTGGTCTGTCCCCACAGTAACACCGTTTAAAGGTACTTCATGGCACTTAAAGTATATTATTACATTAACCCTTACTTTGGTATATACATTTTTTTTGTGATTTGTGCTCATGTATCCTAAATATTTACCTGTTTTGGCGGGATTTGTGACGTCATCTCACTCCGGGGGGGTGGGAGGAGCTTGTTTTTTTTTCTACTTTTTGCTTTTTTTCTGATTGGTTGATGGGTTTTTAAATATTTTTGACTGTCACTCTACACACATCACATGCCTGACGAAGGGGCCCTTGAGTGGCTCCGAAACTTTGCACTATCTTTGTGTTGTGATCATGCAATAAATCACCCGTTTGGACGCTTCGATTTGTGTCCTTCCATGGTGTGCTGGCAAATATCTTCACAGTTCCCCACACTTTCGCATCATAGAAGTACCCCGGGTGAAAAAGAACAAGCACGGTGGTTGGAGAAAGGGAAAGAATGTTTCCTGTATCCCTTGGCAACAGCAGGATCAGTACGGTGCCTAAACCATTAATATAATATATCCTGTTGATTACTAAAATGTAAGGATACAATGAATAAATAAATTTAATTTGTGGGTAAAGTGAATAAAAAAATATAAATAAAGTAAAAAAGTGAAAATAAACTCACTATTAGAATATTGAAAGGTAAACACTAATTATGTGTTTGACCCTCTGTATGGTATTGGGTCCCCCATACAATATTAAGTGTTCAGTGAATATTTAAATGTGTAAATCTACATACAAAAATCCACATCAAAAAACTTCCTCAGTTGACCTCAGTACTCTTGGGTAAATCCCACAAGTAAATACTCGCATTTCTTTATTTTGCAACATTTGAGGTATAGCGCCACTCCTACCTATACATTTTTTCCTTACCTTAATCCATCCCTTCTGGGCTGGAACTGGTAGCTTTCTCTTTTAATTTAAATCCAGTCTCCATAGCGCAACCCCACCTCCACTTTTTTCAGCAGGATCACTGGGACAGAGGTGACATGCATTGCTGGATTGGGGGAGCCCGGTACAGGCTCAGCGGCCTCTATGCATAAGCTTGGGAGATCTGCATTAATGTTAATTGTCATATGAGCGCAGCTCCCTGCCTTGGTTTTAGGCATTAGTATGTGCAGTTCCACTTGTCCCCACGCTTCCCACAAGCATGTAACAAGCTCCTGTTTGCCTCTAGTGTAGCACCCATAGGTCTGGCTGTTAGTCTTGGTAAATTTTCTTGGCTGAAAGCCAGGCCTGGGTTGTGAGTCTGAGTCAGGGTGGCTCGGGGATGCTGGATGACTCAGTAAGCAACTTATTTTTGTGCCTCCCTCTGAATTCTGGAACCTTGGAGAAGTTTCAAGATGTAGTGGGGGTGAAAGCTAGGAAGACGTGCTTGGCATATTTAATGGGCTGCAAGGGGGCAGGCCCCTTCATAAATAAGCATGAGTCATGTCAGCAGGGGCAGTCGGGTGGAAGATGGAATCCTGAGGAGGTGTTGGTGGCCCTTGAGGGTGCTTCCTAATCTGGGGTGGGTGGGAGGGGTGACCTCTGGCCTGGGCCTCGGGTGTTGGAGGGACCCCCTACAACACATGAAAGAATCCTTCTTGGAGGCATGGAAGCAAGGAGAGAACAACGGGAGCAGGTCAGCACGTCCAGGAGGTCTACTGAGAAGTCAGCCAGGTGGGCTGGTGAGTGATCAGTATTGGGGGACTGTGGAGAGAGTGTCAGTTTTGGAGGACTGTGGATTAGTAGCTAGGAGGGCTGGTGAAAGGGGCAGCTGCAGCCAGGTGGGCTGGTAGTGTCTAAAGAGGTGATGCTAGGATCAGTAGCCACAGGAAAAAATTAAGCTGGACACTGGACTTTGCTACACAACCAAGGGGCCCGGGATCCCTGCCTGTAAATGGCTTTTTGTTTTGATCTGCCTTGTCAGACCCCCTATAGTATCCCAGAGGAGTGTATATACACTGTACAGAGAAGAAGCTGTCCCTGAAGTTGTTTAAAGTCAAGTGGGCATCCCATAACACCCAAACTCCCCATCCAAGTTCTAATCCCTCAGAAAAACTAACAAAAGAAAGTGCTGGACTGTTTCTTGACTCTGGGAGACTGTGAAAATTTGGTGTACCTGGCTGTGCAGGGTGGGAGTTCCCATTTTACCTGCGGCTCCTTAGGGTGTGCGCAACACTAGTTATTCCCAGAACCCTTCCAGCCTATATCTGGTGTGACCTCCATTTACTCCAGCCTGTATCTTGCGTGCATCCAGCTCCAGTATTAAAGCAGAGTCCTAAGCAGAGCCCCCCCCCCCCTCCCCCCCCACGAAAAAATGTAAAGTCAGCAGCTACACATACTGTAGCTGCTGACTTTTAATAATAGGATGCTTACCTGTCCTGGAGTCCAGCGATGCTGGCACTCCAGCTGATGCTTCCATCGGCTCTCGGGTGCTGCCGCCACTATTCTTACTAAGGGAACCTGGCAGTGAAGCTTTGTGGCTTCACAGCTGACTCCCTACTGGAGGAGGAGGGAGGCCAAACTCCTGATGTACCTCGCCTCGGCAAGGTCCGACAGAAGTGGGGAAGGGTACCTGTCAAAAACAGGTACCTGCTCCCCCTGAAAGGTGCCAAATGTGACGCCGGAGGGGGGGGGGAGACAGATAAGTGGAGCTTCCACTTTTCGGTGGAACTTCACTTTAAGCTTCTCATCCCTGTGTTCAGTTGCCTTATCTGTAGTAGTTATTGTCTCTGTGCTGTAAAAGACTCTTTTCTGCATGTCCTTAATGAGTCTCCAGAAGCTGCCTGCTCAGGTAAATCAGCATGCTGTAACCCTGGAGCCATCAGCAGAAAAACCCTGTCACCCCTTGTGAGATGCTCTTGTGAAAACCAGACCACTCCTTACACCCTGCATGTTGGTACTTCTGATAACCCATACCTTCATCAAACTTGTGGGCATGCTGAGTGCTATTCCTTCACTGCCAATAGGTATCCTGCTCCTCTAAGGTTCCACTGTTGCTCTGTGTCTCCTTATAGGCATACCCCACCGCCAAGCCCAACTGCTTATACCCCTGCTTAGCCAGTCTGCACCGGCTATCATATTGGGGGAAATTTATGAAAACTGGTGCGCACACAATTTGGTGCAGCTGTGCAAAGTAACCAATCAGTTTGTAGGTTTTATTGTCAAAGCTTTTAGAACAAGCCAAAGTTAGAAGCTGATTGGTTACTATGTACAGTCACATTTTTTGCAGATTTTTGTCTTCAGATTTACCAAAACCATATAATATGAGGTCAAACCTTAGGAGTTTCAATTTGTATGCAATCAGGCTGACCCTTATACTACATGGTTTTTGTAAATCTGAAGACAAATATCAGGAGAAAATCTGATAGTGTGTATGGGGCTTTAGTGTTGCTTTTGCTGTACTTATAAGGATGTTGCAGTCATGTTGGAACAGGAAGGGCCCATCCCCAAACTGTTCCCACAAAGTTGGGAGCATGAAATTGTTTAAAATTTCTTGGCCTTAAGAGTTCCCTTCTCTGGAACTAAGGGGCCAAGCACAACCCCTGAAAAACAAACCCACACCCAGAGGCGGCTCTCTAATTAGGCAAATTAGGTGGTCACCTTAGGCCCCGCGATCAGAGGGGCCTCGCGATGCCGCCTAGCTTACCATATAGCAGAGTCGTCTCTTCTAGTAGCAGAGATCCCCTCCACCAGCACAGCGCCGAGTCCTCCCAGCGACACAGAGAAAACCGTCCGCGAGCGGGACAGATCAGCAGGGGGATCAGAGCTCACTGAGGCCAAACCCAACCTCTGAAAAACAACTCCACATTATAATTCCCTCTCCACCAAATGATTTGGATCGGTGCACAAAGCAAGGTCCATAAAGACATGGATGAGCAAGTTTGAGGTGGAGGAACTTGACTGGTCTGCACAGTCTTGACCTCAACCCGATAGACCACCTTTGGGATGAATTAGAGTAGGGTCTGCAAGCCAGACCTTCTTGTCCAACATCAATGCCTGACCTCACATATACGCTTCTGGAAGAATGGTCAAACATTCCCATAGACACACTCCTAAACCTTGTGTATGGCCTTCCCAGAAGAGTTGAAGCTGTTATAGCTGCAAATGGTGGACCAACTCAATATTGAACCCTATGGACTAAAGCCCTGTACACACGGTCAGAGATTCCGTCGGAATGTGTCCTATCAGACCGTGTCGTCGGATAATCCGACTGTGTGTGGTATGCATTGGACTGATTCCGTCCGAATCTCCGTCGGACCCAAATTTCCAACATGTTGGAAATATTTCCCGACCAACTGGGCCGGTCGGACCTAATCCGATCATGTGTAGAGAATTTTGATCGGACCAAGTGCCACGCATGCTCAGATCAAATTCCTACATCAAAGCTATTGGCTACTAACCTGAATGTAGTCCCATCGTAACGAAATTATGTCATCACGTTTTGAAAGATCGGATTTTTCACCAACTTTGTCCGACCGTGTGTATGCAACAGTTTCGGACACAATCCGACAGACAAAATCCGACAGACAAAATCCGACGGATTTCGTTGGCAAAATCTCCGACCGTGTGTACAGGGGCTAAGACTGGGATGTCATTAAAGTTCATGTGCGTGTAAAGGCAGGCGTCACAGTACTTTTGACAATATAGTATATGTGAAATATTACAGAGAAAAACATTCCATAGGAAGTACATAAAAACACTTTGTGATAACGCTTATCTATGAAAACACAGACGACACAAGTTCTCACCTGTCTCTTCGCAACAGTATAAACTTTCCCACAACCAGACAAACTTAATCAACTGTACCGCCAAGAACACAAATCAAATGAACAATTTTTAGAGAAGAATTTCTGCCGATCGTTACATTTCATGTTCGCTGCTGCTAAAATGTTACATTGTGATTTACAAGTTGCCACATTACACCGGCAGGGTGTTAAAAATTAGAAAATGAATATATTCATCAAGATGTAAGTTCCACTTTATCATTCCGGTCTTTACTACGGCCTTATTTCACGGAAAGTTATGTAAAACGTGTCTTGGGGGGGGGGAAATTTATCGCCGAATCTAAACAAGTTCCCGCTGAGCTGTAATTTCAACTGTAAGTCTTAAAACAATTTGTAATTTTGTAATCGCAGTCTGGCAAGGCTTTTCAACTTTGGAAACATGTTGAGATGATGTGGGTTTTATATTGTGGCACCCTATGTTTTCAGGAGGGAATTTATTCCGGAGGAGAATTATCTGCTCGACAAGTTTTTCGCTTCGGGTCAGTCTGAAGATCTCGCATGAAAAAATCTCACAGTATCACATTTGGCGTGAAATGTTGTTGCAGTTCGCTATACAGCCCCCAGCTGCTGTTTTCTATCTTTGTGTAGTATGGTGCAATAGTTCCTTTGTTGTAAAGCTTTGCTGTATGTATGGTTGCATTCAGTGTGTGATTGTCACATGTCTGGTCCGTACCCCACATCCTCATATACTCAGGGCCGCCATTAGGGGGGTACAGCCGTTACAACTATAAGGGACCCCAGGGCCCGAGGGGCACGCCAGGGCCAGAGGAAGGCAGGGTGAGTGAAGAAGAGCCATGCTGTGGTGGGGGGGGGGGGTGAAATATATACAGGTGTGTGAGGGAGGCTGACATATATACAGGTGCATGGGGGGGCTGAAATTTATACAGGTGTGTGTGTATTGAGGGGGCTGCCATATATACAGGTGTGTGTGTGTGTATGGGGGGGCTGACATATACATGTGTGTGTGGGGGGCTGACATATATACAGGTGTGTGTGTATGGGGGGGCTGACATATATACAGGTGTGTGTGAGGGGGCTGCCATATATACAGGTGTGTGTGTGTGTATAGGGGGCTGACATATATACAGGTGTGTGTGTGTATGGGGGGGCTGCCATATATACAGGTGTGCCTGCGTGTGTGGGGCTGCCATATATACAGGTGTGTGTGAGGGGGGCTGCCATATATACAGATGTGTGTATGGGGGGGCTGACATTAATACAGGTGTGTGTGGGGGGGCTGCCATATATACAGGTGTCTGTATAGAGGGGCTGCCATATATACAGGTGTGTGTGAGGGGGGCTGCCATATATACAGGTGTGTGTCTGTGTATGGGGGGGCCACCATATATACAGGTGTGTGTCTGTGTATGGGGGGCTGACATATATACAGGTGTGTGTGAGGGGTGCTGCCACATATACAGGTGTGTGTTTGTGTGTGTATGGGGGGGCTGCCATATATACAGGTGTGTGTGTGTATGGGGGGGCTGCCATATATACAGGTGTGTGTGTGTGTGTATGGGGGGCTCCCATATATATAGGTGTGCCTGTGTATGGGGGGGGCTGACATATATACAGGTGTGTGTGTGAGAGGGGCTGCCATATATACAGGTATGTGTATGGGGGGGCTGACATTAATACAGGTGTGTGTGAGGGGGGCTGCCATATATACAGGTGTGTGTGTGTATAGAGGGGCTGCCATATATACAGGTGTGTGTGTGTATGGGGGGCTGCCATATATACAGGTGTGTGTCTGTGTATGGGGGGCTGACATATATACAGGTGTGTGTCTGTGTATGGGGGGGTGACATATATACAGGTGTGTGTCTGTGTATGGGGGGGGCTGACATATATACAGGTGTGTGTCTGTGTATGGCGTGGGCTGACATATATACAGGTGTGTGGGGGGGGGCTGCCATATATACAGGTGTGTGTGTGTGTGTGTGTGTGTGTGTATGGGGGGGGGGGCTGATATATATACAGGTGTGTGTCGGGGGGGCTGCCATATATACAGGCGTGTGTGTGTGTGTGTGTGTGTGTGTATGGGGGGGCTGACATATATACAGGTGTGTGTGGGGGGCTGCCATATATACAGGTGTGTGTGTGTGTATGGGGGGGTGACATATATACAGGTGTGTGTGAGGGGGGCTGCCATATATACAGGTGTGTGTGTGTGTGTGTATGGGGGGCTGGCATTAATACAGGTATGTGTGGGGGGGGGGGGCTGCCATATATACAGATGTGTGTGTGTGGGGGGGGGGGGGGCTGCCATATAAACAGGTGTGTGTGTGTGTATGGGGGGGCTGACATATATACAGGTGTGTGTGGAGGGCTGGCATATATACAGGTGTGTGTGTGTATGGGGGGGTGACATATATACAGGTGTGTGTGGGGGGCTACCATATATACAGGTGTGTGTGTGTATGGGGGCTGCCATATATACAGGTGTGTGTGTGTAGGGGGGGTGACATATATGCAGGTGTATGTGGGGGGCTGCCATATATACAGGTGTGTGTGTGTGTATGGGGGGGCTGACATATATACAGGTGTGTCTGGGGGCTGACATATATACAGGTGTGTGTGGGGGGCTGACATATATACAGGTGTGTGTGTGTGTGTGTATGGGGGGCTGACATATATACAGGTGTGTGGGGGGGGGGGCTACCATATATACAGGTGTGAGTGTCTGTATGGAGGGCTGCCATATATACAGGTGTGTGTGTGTAGGGGGGTGACATATATGCAGGTGTATGTGGGGGGGCTGCCATATATACAGTTGTGTGTGTGTGTATGGGGGGGCTGACATATATACAGGTGTGTGTGAGGAGGGCTGATATATAAACAGTTGTGAGGGGGGCTGACAAATATCCAGGTTTGTGGGGTGCTGACATATATACAGGATTGAGAGGGGGTGGACAAATATACAGGTGTGTGGGAGGCTGACATATATACAGGTGTGTGTGTGGGGGGGGGGGGGGGCTGATATATAAACAGGTGTGGTGGGGCTGACAAATATACAGGTTTGGGGGGGCTGACAAATATACAGGTGTGAGGGGGCTGACATATATACAGGATTGGGGGGGGGGGCTGAGTGCCTACAGGTGAGCGGATTCAGTAGGATGGCCCATAGGCAAGCCCTGGGGAATGTTGGTGGTCAGGCTGGGGGGGGGGCCTAGGTCTAAAGCTGTGTACGGGGTCCTAAAATTTCCGATGGCTGCCCTGCATATACTGTCCCAACATAAGTGGTAGTTCTTTGAGTATGTACATGGAAAGGATTGGCTTTCCTTTTTGTAAAAGACAGCTCAAGCTCCAGTGTTGGTTGCTCCTCATTGCTTTGGACTGGCTTCTTGCTGGTGGAATTCCCCACCCTGTAGCCACAAGCAGCAAATAGTCAGGGATTCTGGTGATATAATTGAGCTAATAGGGCCACATGACAATGTTATTGACCAAACATGGCTATGTGCCCATGTTAGGTTATTGATGTCTCCGGCATCCTCATCCTTTGTTAGGTGCTGCTGCAGGTGGGCTTCCTTCAGTTTTGACTGAACCTTAGGTCATCATTCAGGGCCACTGGTAAGGCAGTACCACTGGTCCTGTTATACTGGGGCCAGGCCTCATCAGCTAAGCAGAGGGGCCGAGCGGCTTTATTGTTAATTTCTGTCTAAATGGATAAATTGATTTTACTAGATCAAACCGCTCCTACATGCTTACCAGGGCTTACATTACAAGTATAAACAGAAAAGTCAGTGCTACTACCCATAAACCACATAGACAGCAGAGCTCCCAGGTGCTCAATCCACAGTCGCTGGCTGAGTAGAGTAATGTAGAAAAAATGATCCGCACTCTGGTGGTTGCTCTTAAAATGTCTTAAAGAGGAAGTAAACCCTGATGAGTTTACTTCCTCTTTCATTCCCTGCAGTGGCGTAACTAGAACCTTCAGGGCCCCGCTGCAAGAAACCATGAAGGCCCCCCAGGACCCTTCCCTCCGAGTCCGGCGGTGGAACTCCAGGGCGTGGTCACAGGTATGACCTTTGTGAGCCCTGTAGTTCCACCGCTGGTATCAGTAGTTTTTTTTTATTATCTTTTTTTTTTGCATTTTTAGGTGCCCCATTGGGGGACTGTCCCTAGGCAAGAGATGAGGTCCTTTTCCCCAGGGCAGATGAAGTTACTGCCCCCAGGTGAGAAGGGGTCCCTGTCTCCAGGGGAGGTGGGGGTCCCTGTCCCCACATGAGAAGGGGTCCCTGTCCCCAGGGGGAGATGGAGGGGGTATGTAATAGTGTGTGGGGGATGGGGTCCTCTCACTCACCATGACCAAGCTGTAGGCGGTGCACTCATCCATGTTGGCCTGGACTCCATCCAGTGTGCTGGACGGGTGATCAGCATATCTCCCAGAAAGACCTTTCATCATCTGTGTATGACGGGGGAGGAGGTGGGCTGGCAGACAAGCCTGCAGTGTCCTCCGCACTGCATCTGTGTGCTTAAAGTTTGTTTACCCGGGAGAAGTATGCAGTGCAGTGTGGGCCAGATTTAGAGGGGGGCGGGACTCTGGCTGGGGAGAACAGACATCGGACTGAGCGGCAATGCATGGAGCAGGAGAGGGGTACTCTGAGGAGCCGGCCGAGGACACAGGTCATGCGGGGAATGCACAACTAAAGAGCAGCCAGTGCGATAGTCGAGCATGGAGCTCTGCTAGTCACCCTCCACCTCCAGCCAGCCGTGTGCATGGTGCACTGGTACCCCTAGCTGCCTATGCTGCTGCCGGCCATATGTAGAGGGGGCTGCATGGGCCCCCTGCATCACAGGGCCCAGTTGCGGTCGCAACTGCTGCACCCCCTATAGTTACGCCCCTGATTCCCTGCAAAGGCAAAGCATAATGGACTACTATGCATCGCATAGTAGTCCATTATGTGTCCCTTACCCGACACAGGAGCCAGCAAAGTCACCGCTGTCCCCTGTAGTCCGGCGCATCCATCTTCCCCGTGGGTCTCACCGCTCCGCCGCTGTCATTCAGCAAAGCCGCGATGACGTCACTCCCGCGCATGCGCACGGGAGCCGCCACGCGCGGCATATCGCCATTGACGTCGGCACGCTCAATGCACCTGCGCATGCGCCGTAGACAGCGGTGCCTGTCTTTCGGTAAATATCTCCTAAACCGTGTAGGTTTAGGAGATATTTCTTGGACCTACAGGTAAGCCTTAATGTAGGCTTACCTGTAGGTCAAAGTGTGTTGTAAGAGTTTACAACCACTTTAATTTTATTGAATAGCAACAATGAACAAACGCAGATTAAGTCGGTTGATGCGTTTCAGCCTTCAAGGCCTTAGTTATAAGGTTATGACTAAGGTCTTATAGCTGAAACGCATCAACTGACTTAATCTGCATTTGTTCACTGTGGCTATTCAATAAAATGAAGAAATTTTAAGAGAAACAACCGGAGTGAGGATAATTTTTTTCTACCTTACATTACAATTCCCTGGACCCCCATCAAGTCAACAGAGGGGCCCAGGAGGTGGGAGCAGAGGAGGGAACATTTTTTCTTTTCACTTTTGAGGCGTAGGCGGATAAAGTCAGTGCCGCTGTTCCGCTGCACCTCGTGGGGTAAGGTGGGGGAGGGTACTGTCAGGAAAGCTGTACAAAGCCCCATACTTTTTAACAGCAGCCCTGTCATCACTAGTTGAGACTACAGGTGGCCATGCCGACACACATTGGGCAAGCACTGTGCACCAGAGGTACTGTAATGCCACGTACACACGACCGGACTTTTCGAGGGACTAGGTCCGACGGTCTTTCGTGGAGTTCCGACGGACTTTCCGAATAAACAGACTTGGACACACACAATCACACCAAAGTCCGACAGATTCGAACGTGATGACGTACAACTGGACTACAATAAGGAAGTTCATAGCCAGTAGCCAATAGCTGCCCTAGCGTTGTTTTTTTTCTGTCGGACTAGCATACACACGAACGGATTTCTCGGGGTCCGGCGGAGTTTCGGTGAAAAATTTAAAACATGTTCTATTTCTAAGGTTTGCTGGATTTTTGGCAAGCAAAGGTCAGATGGAGCCCACACACGATCGAATTGTCAGATGGACTTGTTCCGTCGGACCTTTGCTGTCAAAAAAGTCCGGTCGTGTGTGTGTGGCATTAGAAATGATGTGGCCCTGTACAGCCTTCCCCTTCCTTACAGGATCCCCCCACCCTACGAGGTTCAGCGGAACAGCGGCACTGACTTTATCCACCTACATCCCGAAAATGAAAAAATAGTTCCTCCTCTGCTCCCACCTCTTGGGCCCCTTTGTTGATGTGATGGGATCCAAGGAAATGTAATTTAAGCCCCGGCAAGCATGTAGGAGAGGGAGTGTGAGTGTGTGAGCTAGTAAAATCAATTTATCCATTTAGGCCCCCCCTCTGTTTAGCTGATGAGGCCCAGGCCCAGTACAACAAGACCATTTGTACTGCCTTATCAACAGCCCGGAGTGATAAGCTAAGGTTCAGCCCAAACTCACAGGAAGCCCACCTGCAGCAGCACCTAACAAATGGTCAGGGATTCTGGTGACATCAATGACCTAATATGGGCAGATAGCCATATTTGACCAAAAACATTGTCCACATATGGCCATGTGGTTCCATTAGGTCAATTATGGAATCCCTGACCCTTTGTTGCATGTGGCTACCGGGTGGGGAATTCCAATTGATTGGACTGGTGACCTGCTTTAAATGTGTCAGTTTTCCGGACAAACTAGGTTTGGCCAAAACTTTAGCACCTCACTAGTCTCAACCTAGGGAGCATTTGACAGGGTGGCAAAAGCAGAAGCACAAATGGAAGTGAGTGGCCAACCCATAACTATAAAATGACCTTCATGGAAGGATCCCAAGAGATTCTTTTTGTGACTACTTTGGATTTATAAACGATAAAAACAACTTTTGGAATTTAATTAATGAGTTTAAACTGATATGAGATTTCACTAATTCGATTTAAAAACGGTCACGTGGGAGGATAGCGAATTTATCCACCTAGGTAAACTTTTCTACTGCATCATCTGAGATCAGAACGTATTCAGAGCCGACTCCTTCAGATGGAAGGAAGAGAGGGAGTGTGGTCAATGCGTAGACCTTTCTGGAGGGTTGCCACTCTCACACTGACCTGTTTCAGAAGTGACAATGATGAGTTAGAGCGGAGACTGACCTTCCCAGAAGATTTGAAGCTGTTATAGCTGCAAAGGGTGGGCCAACTCAATATTGAACCCTACGGACTATGGAGTTCTGACCTCAACCCGATAGAACACCTTTGGGGTGAATTAGAGCGGATACTGCGAGCCAGGCCTTCTCATCCAACATTAGTGCCTGACCTCACAAATGCTCTTCTGGAAGAATGGTGAAACATTCCCATAGACACACTCCTAAACGTTGTGGACGGCCTTCCCGGAAAAGTTGAAGCTGTTATATCTGCAAAGGGTGGACCAACACAATATTGAACCCTACGGACTAAGACCAGGATGCCATTAAAGTTCATGTGCGTGTAAAGGCAGGCGTCCCAATACTTTTGGTAATATAGCGTGTATATATATATATATATATATATATATATATATATATATATATATATATATATATATTTATTTATTAAAATCTTCGTGTTCGATTAATCGATTTTTTTAAATCGATTAATCGACTAATTTCGATTCATTATAAAGCACATACAGATCCAACTACTTTTAGCTGATCTTGCATTGCAACTCTGCATTAGTCAGTGGTAAATGTGGTATACACTATATACAATCACCCGACACTAGTTCGTTTCCACAATCCATGACTTAACTTCACAGTCCACACAAATACGTTTTAAATTCAAACTGTAGTACTCACGCAAGTAATTTTTTTTCCACAGTAGCGTGACAATCCCTCCACCTCCGGTCTAACTAATCACTCTCACCTTATGGCATGGAGCCCTGTGCAAACAGGTGGTCATGCAAGCGGGTATCAAAAGGGTTAACACGGACCATAAACTTCTCTCACGTCTCCTTAGATCTCAGCAAGGACGCAAGGTCATGGGTAGGAAGAAAAGATCTAAGTCCTCACCGCTTAAGTATAAGATTTCATTTTTGTGTTCAAACACAAACTACTCACATAAAGATGATAAAAACACAGCATGTAAAGCCGACAATCGTGTTAGTTCCATAGGGCAGCAGCGGGTGACGTCATGCGTAGCTCTTCCTCCCGTACGCGTTGCGTTCAATCAGAACTTCAACGTCACCGGACTCCTCCCCCTTCCCTTCGTTAGCAGACGGAGGCACTTGGGGAAGGGGGGAGGAGTCCGGCAGACATCGACGTCACCGGACTCCTCCCCCCTTCTCTTTGTTAACATTTGGAGGCACTTGGGAAGGGGGAGGAGTCCAGTGACGTTGATGTCCGTGACGTCACTGAATCTCCAACGGAACTCCCTGAAGACCCCGGAAGGAGCGGAGAGGTGAGTACCGATTAAAAGAATTTTGATTGATCAAGAAAATTTATCAAGGAATTAATCTTTAATTTAATTTCCACAGCCCATATATATATATATATATATATATATATATATATATATATATATATATATATAATATATTTATGCTCTGAAGCTACATGCTAACATGATGCTCTATAGTTTACCATTCACATAAAGTGATGCCCTGACACTCATTTCTTGTGGCAATCAAGTAATAATAAGACCTCCAACTGCGTCAGTTGATAATGGGGGCACGTTCAATTGTCAGAGAACCATCGTTTATCCACAGCCATCACTGCATTCAGTGGAAAGCTTCCATTTGATTTTGCGATTTTAACTGTCTGAGTTACAGCAAATCCTGTATATAATTGTAATTTTCTCCCCCCGCACAGCCTCGCGTACCATCTCGATTATCTCGCAAAGTCACATTTGCTGCAAAGGTTGGAGCTACAAATGTGCAAAAATCCCCGAATTGCTTTCTGATTGACTGCAGCTCGTTCCCCCCTCTTTTATTCATAACATAAAATTCCTGCCGTGCTTTGCTTTCTGCGCATCGCCGAGGCATGTGACTATATTAATTTAAGCCCCAACTGAAACAAACAGATATGCATTAGGTTTAAATTAGATTATCAGAAGCAGCAGCAGCACAAAGATTGATTTTACCTCAAACGCTGTACAACAGGATTATCACAGTGAGAAAATCTAACACGCTCCGATTGCTACCCACAGAGGATGAATCTGGACACGTCAATGCAATAGGCAGCAGTCTTGACTATAGATTAAGGAACTGTGCCTTGTTTTTTTTCTTTTAAACCACTGAACGATTTAAAGGCACAATAACCACAAAGGAATCATTTGCTTAAAGGGAAGCTATAACCTTTTAACAATTTTATCTATTTTATATATATATCATTGTATATATATATATATATATATATATATATATATATATATATGTAGTGGCGGCTCCTGAAGAGCATGCGCTGTGCGTTTTTCAAAATTAAAGTTATGCCTAATCTGCAGTTTGGTTTGGGTACAATTGTCTAGGGTACAGAATTGTCTTCTGTGGTGAGGTGGTCCCATCCCTAGTGGAATTGAGAAAAAAAGAGAACCCCCTTGAGTGGGACTTTAGAAGACCACTGACTGTATTTTGGCATTGGTGGTCTTCCAAAGTCCCACTCAAGGGGGTTCTCTCTTTTTTTCTCAATTGTCTAAATTTAGACTTCAGCATCAGTCTGACTGGACTGTGAAATGTTCAGCCTGGCCACAGGGGGCACTGTCTCTTCTGGCAGGCATGGAACTATGGTCTGGCCAGGTGCTTAAGTTACTCTCTCTCAGAGCCCACCCAGTGAGAGTGGCGCTCTTGCTGTGCTCCTGGAAGAGGGTACTTAAGATGCGGACATCACATGGTTCGAGGTTCTGGTCTAGTATGATGTGGCTGACTACATGGTCCTGGTCAGGGGCAGACTGACCATTGGGCCACTCAGGCAGTGCCCGAGGGCCCCGTGCCACTAGGGTGCCCTATCAGGGTTGCCAGCCTCAGTAAAACCAGGGAAAGTATGTAAAAATCTGTGTTTTTTTTACATCTGTCTCTGAAATGTCCCTTACCGACATCCTTTTGGTCTAAAAATCCGGAGATTATAGCTGCCCCACCTCTCCAGTACCTTCTCAGCCAATAGAAACATGTCTGTGTATACTGTGTGTACATGTATGTGTATACTGTGTGATTGTATACTGTGTGTGTGTTTGTGTATATTGTGTGGCCCATAATCTCCTATTGCCTGGGGGCCCCATCAGTTGTCAGTCCACCCCTGGTCCTGGTCCTCCTGACCAGCCCCCAGGAAGGCTATAGCCTGGGGTGCAAATCCACCCGACTTTAATGTTTTGGGGCTGGCTAGCTAAAGGAGGATTCTGAGGTGGTTGGGTGCCGTCTCCGGTTCGGGAGAGACCCAGTGTACTTCGAGCATTCCAGGGGAGGTCTCTTTAGAAGGAAACCACGTACGGGTTGGTTTTCTTAGCAACAGCCTGGAAGGGCTGAAGTAACCGAGAGAATCCGGTCTTGTGGATATCGCCAAGCAGGCGTAAAGATCCAGGTATCCTACAAGTGTTCTAAAGCTTTTTTTTCCTACGTGTTCTACAACAACGTCTGTGGCAGAGACATTATCTTGTACATTTCTACAATGTCTGTGGCAGAGACTTGTTCCTGAGTAAGCACCAAGTTGGCTGCTAGGCCTTGTAAGAGAGGGACTGTCCAATCTGAGTGACCATCCAGCTGTGAATGGCTATTCTCTGGATGCAGTCAAAGTAAGCTAATTCTTCAATGTTTTTTTGACTTTGACATTGAGAGCACCTGAACTTTCCTTTCCAACCCTCTGATCCCAAGTTGAAAGACTGTTCAATGGTTTGAGTTTTGCAAATAAAATCCATTCAAGTGGATCTATTGTCAGTCTCAAGTCACTGGGCCATCTACCACGGGACATCCCCTGGACGTGACACAAGGAGAACGGAAGGTAACGGCAAGCCCAAAAATAACCAGCAGCTCCTTCGGGGGTTAGTGCTACATATATATACAGTGGTGTGAAAAAGTGTTTGCCCCCTTCCCTCATTTCCTGTTCCTTTGCATGTTTATCACACTTAAGTGTTTCGGAACATCAAACCATTTTAAACAATAGTCAAGGACAACACAAGTAAACACAAAATGCAAGTTGTAAATGAAGGTGTTTATTATTAAAGGTGAAAAAAAATCCAAACCATCATGGCCCTGTGTGAAAAAGTGATTGCCCCCCTTGTTAAAACATACTATAACTGTGGTTGTCCACACCTGAGTTCAATTTCTCTAGCCACACCCAGGCCTGAATATTGCCACACCTGTTCACAATCAAGGCATCACTTAAAAAGGAGCTGCTTGACACAGTAAGGTCCACCAGAAGATCCTTAAAAGATCCTTAAAAGCTACACATCATGCCGAGACCCAAAGAAATTCAGGAACAATTGAGAAAGAAAGTAATTGAGATCTATCAGTCTGGAATGGGTATAAAGCCATTTCCAAAGCTTTGGGAATCCAGCGAACCACAGTGAGAGCCATTATCCACAAATGGCGAAGACATGGAACAGTGGTGAACCTTCCCAGGAGTGGCCGGCCGCCCAAAATGACCCCAAGAGCGCAGCGACGACTCATCCAAGAGGTCACAAAAGACCCCACAACAACGTCCAAGGAACTGCAGGCCTCACTTGCCTCAGTTAAGGTCAGCGTTCATGCCTCCACCATCAGGAAAAGACTGGGCAAAAATGGCCTGCATGGCAGAGTTCCAAGGAGAAAACCACTGCTGAGCAAAAAGAACATCAAAGCTCGTCTCAATTTCTCCACAACACATCTTGATGATCCCCAAGACTTTTGGGACAACATTCTGTGGACCGATGAGACAAAAGTGGAACTCTTTGGAAGGTGTGTGTCCAAGTATATCTGGCGTAGAAGGAACACTGCATTTCATAAAAAGAACATTATACCAACAGTAAAATATGGTGGTGGTAGTGTGATGGTCTGGGGCTGTTTTGCTGCTTCAGGACCTGGAAGACTTGCCGTGATAAAAGGAACTATGAATTCTGCTTTCTACCAAGAGATCCTGAAGGAGAATGTCCGACCATCTGTTCGTGTACTCAAGCTGAAACGAACTTGGGTTCTGCAGCAGGACAATGATCCTAAACACACCAGCAAGTCCACCACCCAATGGCTGAAGAAAAACAAAATGAAGACTTTGGAGTGGCCTAGCCAAAGTCCTGACCTGAATCCTATTGAGATGTTGTGGTATGACCTTAAAAAAGGCCGTTCATGCTCGAAAACCCTCTAATGTAACTGAATTAGGACAATTCTGCAAAGATGAGTGGGCCAAAATTCCTCCAGGACGCTGTAAAAGCCTCATTGCACGTTATCGCAAACGCTTGGTTGCAGTTGTTGCTGCTAAGGGTGGCCCAACCAGTTATTAGGTTTAGGGGGCAATCACTTTTTCACACAGGGCCATGATGGTTTGGATTTTTTTTCACCTTTAATAATAACACCTTCATTTACAAATTGCATTTTGTGTTTACTTGTGTTGTCCTTGACTATTGTTTAAATTGGTTGATGTTCCGAAACACTTAAAGCGGGAGTCCACCGGGACTCCGCGTTTTTTTTTTTTTTTTTTTTAAAAGCCAGCAGCTACAAATACTGCAGCTGCTGACTTTTAAATAGTGACACTTACCTGTCCAGCGCGCCCGCGATGTCGGCACCCGAAGCCGATCGCTCGCTCGGCTGCCGGGTCCCGCCGCCATCTTGGGTATGGGAATCAGGAAATGGAGCCTTTCGGCTTCATTTCCCGGTTCCCTACTGCGCATGCGCGAGCCGCGCGGCGCAATCCGGACGGTCCCCGCTGCCTCTGGGAGCTGTGTGTTTCCCAGCAGGCAGCGGGGCACTTGCTGAAGGGGGCGGGCGCTTGCGGAACGGGGGCGTAACGTACGCCCCGTTCCGCAGAGAGCTAGCCCGGAAGTGGGTGCAGTTACCTGGATTATCCAGGTAACTGCACCCCCCTCCCCCCTGAAAGGTGCCGATTGTGGCGCCGGAGGGGGGGGGGATTCCGATGAGCGGAGGTCCATTTTAGGGTGGACCTCCGCTTTAAGTGTGACAAACATGCAAAGGAACAGGAAATGAGGAAGGGGGCAAACACTTTTTCACACCACTGTATATATATATATATATATATATATATATATATATATATATATATATATATATATTAGGGCTTTGGAAATGAGAAAGATTAATTCCTCGAATAACCGATTCATTTTTTTGATCGATCAAAATTCTTTTGACCGGTACTCACCTCTCCGCTGGCTTCTGGGTCTTCAAGGAGTTCCGTCAGAGATCCGGAGACGTCACAGACATCAACATCACTGGACTCCTTCCCCCTTCTCAAGTGCCTCCGTATGCTAACAAAGAGAAGAGGGGAGGAGTCAGGTGACGTCAAAGTTCTGATTGAACGTAACGTGTACGGGGGAGGAGCTACGCATGACGTTACCCACTGCTGCCCTGCAGAACTAACACAATTGTCGGTGATTAGTTAGACCGGAGGTGGAGGGATTGTCACGCTACTTGGAAAAAAATACTTACGTCAGTGCTACAGTTTGAATTTAAAACGTATTTGTGTGAACTGTGAAGTTAAGTCATGGATTGTGGAAACTAACCAGTGTCGGGTGATTGTATATAGTATATATCACATTTACCACTGACAGAGAGAGAGAGAGAATGAGTGAGGAAGAGAGAGAATGGGAGAAAGAGAGAGGGGGGATGAGAGAGAGAGAGAGGGGGGTGAGAGGGAGAGAGAGAGAAAATGAGAGAGGGAGAGAGAGAGAGAGTGAGAGAGAGAGAATGAGAGAGGGAGAGAGAATGAGAGAGGGAGAGGGGGGGATGAGAGAGAGAGGGAATGAGAGAGAAAGAGGGGGAGAGAGAGAGAGAATGAGAGAGAGAGAGAGAGAAAGAATGGGAGAAAGAGAGAGGGGGAATGAGAGAGAGAGAGAGGGGGAGAGAGAGGGGGGTGAGAGGGAGAGAGAGAGGGAGAGAATGAGAGAGGGGAAAAGAGAGAGAATGAGAGAGGGGGAGAGAGAGAGAATGAGAGAGGGAGGGGGAGAGAGAGAATGAGAGAGGGAGGGGGAGAGAGAGAATGAGAAAGGGAGAGAGAGAGAGAATGAGAGAGAGAGAGAATGAGAGCGGGAGAGAGAATGAGAGAGGGGGAGGGGGGATGAGAGAGAGAGAGGGAATGAGAGAGAAAGAGGGGGAGAGAGAGAGAGAGAGAGAGAGAAAGAATGGGAGAAAGAGAGAGGGGGAATGAGAGAGAGAGAGAGAGAGAGAGAGAGAGGGGAGAGAGAGGGGGTGAGAGGGAGAGAGAGAGGGAGAGAATGAGAGAGGGGAAAAGAGAGAGAATGAGAGAGGGAGGGGGAGAGAGAGAATGAGAGAGGGAGGGGGAGAGAGAGAATGAGAGAGGGAGGGGGAGAGAGAGAATGAGAGAGGGAGGGGAGAGAGAGAATGAGAGAGGGAGGGGGAGAGAGAGAATGAGAGAGGGAGGGGGAGAGAGAGAATGAGAGAGGGAGGGGAGAGAGAGAATGAGAGAGGGAGGGGGAGTGAGAGAGATTTCTAAAAGTACAAAGAGATCAAAAAAAGAAACACATAAATGCAAAAAGAGTTAAAAAATACACAGTGATAAAAAAGGAAAAATATAAATGGTAATGCCCTGTATAATTCCGACGGAAAAGGTCTGATGTTGTCGGAAAATCCGATCGTGTGTGGGCTCTATCTAACTTTTTCCGTCGAAAATCCCGATGGAAAAGTTTGAGAGTCGGATCTAAAATTTTCCAATAACAAAATCCGATCTGACTTTTTCGGATCGTTTGTAGAGAATTCTGACGGACAAAGTACCACGCATGCTCAGATTAAATTACGAGACCAAAGCTATTGGCTACTAGCCTCTACGTAGTCCCGTCGCACGCAACGAACGTCACCTCGCTCCGAACTATCTGATTTTCCGACAACTTTGTTTTGGCCAAAATCCCTCGGAAAAAATCAGATGGATTTTGTGGTCGGAATGTTGGACCGCGTATACGGGGCATAAGAGAATTTTTGTTAAACTATAAAGAGATTAAAAAAAGGAAAACATATATACAAGGATATATTTTTTTGAATACAAATAGATAAAAATGGAAAAACATAAATGCAAAGGGATTTTTTTTTTTTAATACAAAGATAAAAAAGAAAACATAAATACAAAGATAAAAAAGAAAACATAAATACAAAGATAAAAAAGAAAACATAAATACAAAGTTAAAAAAGAAAACATAAATACAAAGATAAAAAAGAAAACATAAATACAAAGTTAAAAAAGAAAACATAAATACAAAGATATTCTTTTATTTATAAACATTTACAATATGATTTTTTTTTTAATCCAGTTGAGAAAAAAGGGGGCAAATAGTTTGAACTCTGCACAGAAGATAACAAAGTTTTAATTTGAAGCTGAAATGGTACTGACAAGGTAAGCTCATGTACTTTAACCGAATTGATTTTACATCATCTTTCTTCTCATCGCCAACATGATTACCGTCTGCCCCTTTTATACTTGAGCGATCCCACATGGAGTGCTAACTTACCGCCGCAGTCTGTTCATCAGTACGCTGCGTTCCTGGCTCTAAGTTCTACATTGTAACAAGGCTCTGACAGAGGAAATCAATCATGCAAATGCTTTGTTTAGACAGAACTCGCGAATGTACCAATAACACGAATGAATGAAATTTTTATATTGGGGAGATATATCAACGTTTCTTATGGTGAATGACACAACTAGAGTGATTTGGAATGATTTGTGTGGATTTTCCGACACTCAGACAATTTTACAGCTGTGGAATTTAGGAGAAGACGTAGAGATAAGACAGGATAATCCATTTTGTACAGTAATAAACATTTTCCCAGTAATGTAAGATTCTTAATAATACTGAGGTCTTCAAACTACTATGGTTGTCATAAACCAGCCCCTGCAATGAGAGGGCCCCAGCATTCAGTGCAAGCCAGATGAAGCCACTTAGCAGAAAGTGGCAGCAGGTGCCCAGCATTGGAAAGGAAAACATTTTAGCAGCCGCCCACGTTTTTTTTGCCCGCCAGGTGGAGCGATCTCCTGCCTGGTGGTGCTTTTATAGTCCATTGTGACGTCATCACGTGTCTACGAGAGCCACAGAATACCAGTTTTTGGGGGCTTCTTGTTACCAACTGAGCAACATGACCTGAATAAATGAGAACCTTCACTGGCAAGTGGACATTTTTTACTCCTGCTGTCCACTGAAGCTTTTCTTTATTTTACTCTCGCCAAAGGGGGCAATTTCCTACTCCAACCAATACAGGAGCATGTTCTATTTTCACTGAAACAGGCATTTTTTTTAAATGCCACTGACCACCGTCTCCAAGGATTTTTTTTTGTACTCCCACCAACCACTGATACAGGGGCAATTTTTACTTCCATAGTAATATTTGGGAATTGTTTTGCTCCCAACAACCACCAATGCAAAATTATTTTTTCCATCAACCACTGGTGCCAGGGTTTTTCCACAAAGATTTTTTTTTATTTTTAGGATTTTTTCCAGAACAATGCAAGAAAATATGGTAAGGCACAAGGGACATGAGGAAGTACAGAGGTGCAATCTGCAAAAGGATTCCACCATGATCCTGGAGTACAGTACACATAAATGAACCCGATGTCATGAACTACAAGGTGGCAAAAAACATGGCTTGTTCAAAAGAAATAGGAAACGTTCTGATGAGGAGAGCTCTGTGTTTGCTGGGCACCTTTACAGTGTTAGGGGTGGCATTAAACACTTCCTCAAAAAGTATGAGGGTGTGATAGAGGAGCATGAAGAGGCGGGAGGTGAAGAAGCAGAAGAGCAGAAAACATCTGAAGAGGAACAAAAAAAAAGAGTGGGGACGTTTGCCTGGGATAGGCAAAGAAATGTGGGAGGGGTGAGAAATGGTGTAAGGATGGAGTCCACATGGGTGGGTGGCTGGGGTGTGTAGGGGCAATGACAAAATTTGTCAGACTGAGAGCAAAGTGTTAAGTCTATGTATAAAAGAATACTAATGCGCTCCACCTAATGGTTTATAAGAAGACTAACTGAGTAAAAAATAATATTTCTACACAGGAAGCAGCCAGCACAAAATGGTGATCTCAGCACCAAAAATATGTGTATAAAATAGTATAAATAAATGCGGCGCTACCTAAAGGTAAAATAAAGTTGTAATAGCCAAAATATATAAAGTGCAAATGAGATACTATCCCACTAGATAATAAATACAGCATATATAGTGCAAAAAATAAATCTGCATAAATAATCCAAATATAACAAAAATACTAATGTGCTCCACCAAACTACTAAATCATAGTCTATAGTATTATTATATACTAAGGAAGCAGCCGGCACGAAATGGTGATCTCTTACACCAGCATGAAGTATAATAGAGGAATATATAAATGCGGCGCTGCCTAAAACTGTGTATAAAGTGCAATAATCACTAATAATAAAGAAAACGTGTGGAAGTAAATAATATCTCACTAAAGTGTACCAATGAAATAATAGGTATGATGCCTCTATTATGCAATATACCAAATAATATACATGTGCATATATATTCAAAATACCTCAGTGGAAAAATTCCAAAAATCTCAAAAAATAAAAATAAAATTTAAAGAATCCAAAAAATATTATAGCACATTAAATTGCAAAATCTGAAATGGTGTATGCACTACAACAATGTTACGGTGATAAATAAGAAAAGATCATGCATGTAATGAGTGAACAAATTCAAAAAATATCACAATAAATATGATAAAATAAAAATAAAAAAAAATCAATAAATAGCAAAATCCGTATAAAGTGTTAAGTCTATATTCAGGTGAGATTATAGGATATCCAGGATTCCCAAGCCTTTAGGAATTTCACATGGGAGTCTTTGAGAATGAAAGTAAGCTTCTCATGGACCTTGGTGCCCTTTAGACTTTGCTTAACCTCTAGCCTAGCCAGAACTTGCCCAGCTGCCAGAAACACAAATCCCACAGCTTCCTCTGAATAATGGTGAGAGTTGGAATCGGTTCATGCAACAGGGCCTACCAAAGGTTGCAAGCTAATGAGATGTTCAAAATTGATCTAATCAGGGAGTATACCCCAGTCCAGAATCAATTTGCTTGATATGAATGAGAGTGTCATGTTCTCTACAGCCCCAAAAGCAAATTGGGAAGACAGTGGTGGCAAATTTCTAAATACCAGAGTTCATGTACCACTGTGACAGTAATTTGTAGGCATTCTCCGAGCAAAGATATTAAGTGACCATTTGGAGATGGAGATCCAGATCTTATTCCATACTCCTTGGCCTGGAGGAGCGACGAGGTCCTTTTTCCAGTTTTAGGATGGGGAGCACCAGACCCCGCCCTTCCTTTTTGGCAACTCCCACTTCCCCATAAGCCCCACCCCTTATATAATCCACCCACTCTGTCCCCTGTATTTCACTTGCTCCCACCCATAGTGTCAGGAGTATACAGATAAAATAGGAACTTGATGGGGGGAGAGAAAGGCATATTGGCATTTTCACCTCGGGTGCTAGATGTTCTCATGGGAGCACTAAACAGCCCTCCAAAAAAAGCGCCAAACTTGGTCAAATATTGTTCTCGTGTTTTCACTGTCAGCTCAGTTTTCATGGTAACGTGCGGCCTTATTTTTCCTTTTCCCTTCCATCAGTACCATGTACACACTGGCCGCGGGAATTCAGGGTGACCACCAAAGTACATAGCACAAAACGGAAAGGTGCAATTACAAAACAAAGAGAAACTTCAGAAAAAACAACTAGAACAAAAGTGCAGCAAAAGAAACTGACCTTTTGCTCAAACGAGATTTGAAAAACGTGAAGTCTTGACAGGAGTAGAGGCGATTTATTCCTTCCAAATTAGACATCTACAGCACTGTAGTTTATAAAAGAGGGAAAAAAAGGTTAGACACAGTCAAGAATCCTTTGAAAGTGATCAGAATAATTGGATGCCAGAATCAGCTTTTGTTGATCATCCGTCAGCGGTGTCAGAGGACGCTCCGAGTTACAACCGATGCTCATCCATTTTTTTTTTTTTTTTGGGGGCAGAACAGTAAAAACAAAACTTCACAGTAAATAGGACAATCACAAAAATAGATTTTTTTCCTTCCTGCAGTTCCTAAATCCAAATTCTACTTTGCCAAGATAAAAAAAAAAAAAAAAAAATCCTTTCTAGGGAAGGTTCAATTATTGAAGGGATTTTGGCAACACCATATACTTACCAGATACTTGCTCTGTAGCCACTGAAACGGGACATTTCAGCAAGTTTGAAACTGAGTGCCGAGTCGGAGGGGTCCGCCTGCTGAAATCAAATTGGAACCTCTCACGTGTTGTAATTGGACAGAGATAGGGCTCATTTACGACTGTAATGCTTTGTGATGAGAGATTCATGGTGGAACGTTTTTCACAAAATGGTACAGGTGCAGCAATACTGATGCCACCTGAATTGTGGAAGGAGTGCCGTGAGAAGATTGCCCCTAACTTGGTGGTCATTGTAAAATTCCCCTTATATTGGTGGTCAGTGGGAAGAATGCTCCTCACATTGGTAGTCAGTGGGAATAATGTTCCTTACATTGGTGATCAGTGGGAAGAATGTTCCTTATATTGGTGATCAGTGAGAAGAATGTTCCTTACATTGGTGATTAGTGGGAAGAATGTTCCTTACATTGGTGATCAGTGGGAAGAATGTTCCTTACATTGGTGATCAGTGAGAAGAATGTTCCTTACATTGGTGATCAGTGAGAAGAATGTTCCTTACATTGGTGATCAGTGGGAAGAATGTTCCTTACATTGGTGATCAGTGAGAAGAATGTTCCTTACATTGGTGATCAGTGGGAAGAATGTTCCTTACATTGGTGATTAGTGGGAAGAATGTTCCTTACATTGGTGATCAGTGAGAAGAATGTTCCTTACATTGGTGATCAGTGGGAAGAATGTTCCTTACATTGGTGATCAGTGAGAAGAATGTTCCTTATATTGGTGATCAGTGGGAAGAATGTTCCTTACATTGGTGATTAGTGGGAAGAATGTTCCTTACATTGGTGATCAGTGAGAAGAATGTTCCTTACATTGGTGATCAGTGGGAAGAATGTTCCTTACATTGGTGATCAGTGGGAAGAATGTTCCTTACATTGGTGATCAGTGAGAAGAATGTTCCTTACATTGGTGATCAGTGGGAAGAATGTTCCTTACATTGGTAAACAGTGAGAAGAATGTTCCTTACATTGGTGATCAGTGAGAAGAATGTTCCTTACATTGGTGATCAGTGGGAAGAATGTTCCTTACATTGGTGATCAGTGGGAAGAATGTTCCTTACATTGGTGATCAGTGAGAAGAATGTTCCTTACATTGGTGATCAGTGGGAAGAATGTTCCTTACATTGGTGACCAGTGGGAAGAATGTTCCTTACATTGGTGATCGGTGAGAAGAATGCTCCTTACATTGGTGATCAGTGGGAATAATGCTCCTTACATTGGTAGTCAGTGGGAATAATGCTCCTTACATTGGTGATCAGTGGGAAGAATGTTCCTTATATTGGTGATCGGTGAGAAGAATGCTCCTTACATTGGTGATCAGTGGGAATAATGCTCCTTACATTGGTAGTCAGTGGGAATAATGCTCCTTACATTGGTGATCAGTGGGAAGAATGTTCCTTATATTGGTGATCAGTGAGAAGAATGTTCCTTACATTGGTGATCAGTGGGAATAATGCTCCTTACATTGGTGGTCAGTAGGAAGAATGCTCCTTACATTGGTGGTCAGTGGGAAGAATGCTCCTTACATTGGTGATTAGTGGGAAGAATGTTCCTTATATTGGTGATCAGTGAGAAGAATGCTCCTTACATTGGTGATCAGTGAGAAGAATGCTCCTTACATGGGTGATCAGTGGGAATAATGCTCCTTACATTGGTGATCAGTGGGAAGAATGCTCCTTACATTGGTGATCAGTGGAAAGAATGTTCCTTACATTGGTGATCAGTGAGACGAATGCTCTTTACATTGGTGATCAGTGGGAAGAATGCTCCGAACATTGGTCGTCAGTGGAAAGAATGCCCCTTATATTGGTGGTCAGTGGGAAGAATGCCCCTTAGGGCTCATGCACACTGCGGCTCAAAAGGAGCTTAAAAAAGTGGCTCCTATAGGCTTTTGAGCTCTTTTGAGCTCTTATTTAAACTCCCCTCCACGTTGGCCAATGTCCCCATGCACACTAGGGCTTTTTCAGGCATTTTCAGGCATATGCTTCTACAGGCAGAAAACCCACCAAAATCACGTTTTTGAAAGGAGCTAGTGCCCCCAAAGGAGCCCAAAGGAGCTCAAAAACGCATGAAAATTTGTGAAAAAGCGTGTAAACGTTTGGTTGCAGCTTTTTGCTTTGTTTATGCAGTGGTTAAGAAAATACTCTCTAGTAAGGTTTGTGAAAAAAACAAACGCTTATGCTCAAAAAATATTGAAAGAGCTCTATAAAGATGTGAGAAAGAGCACAAAAAAGAAACAAGCTAAGGGGGTCTGAATACTTTCCGTCCCCACTGTGTATATATATATATATATAAGCTCAAACGCTTGTAAAGCTCAAACGCTTGTAAAAAGCAGCTTTTTTTTTAGCTGCAGTGTGGGTGAGCCCTATATTGTGGTCAGTGGGAAAAATGGTCCTTACATTGGTGGTCAGTGGGAGGAATATGTTTATAATACAAAGGGAGGAAAATCCCAGACCAGAATCTCTTGTGCCCTCTGAAACTGAAAAGTACAACAGAACCCCGCTGGAATCTGTACTCACTGATCAACGATTAACGGGTAGGATTGGGAATCTTTGGAATTGGGGGCGCAGGCTTCCAAACAACCAGCAAACACCTTGACTGGTAAAAAGGTCCACAGAAACCCTTTGGCACCTTCCAAAATATGTCAACCCAAATTCAACAACAGGACTTGGTGGGTGGTGGTCAGTACACATTCCTGATTGCTTTGAACTGATCCACATCTTGACTGGTGAAGGGGTTCACATGAACCCTTTTCCCCTTCTGAAATGTAATAAACCAAATTTTACAATTGGACCTGGTGCTTGATCAGTAGACACTGCTGATTTGTTTGTATTGATCCACACCCTTCGGCACCTTTCGAAATGTGTCAACTTCAAATACAACAACTCGGCCTGGCAGATGGTCAATACATGTTTCTGATTGGTGTAAACTGAGTCACACCTTGACCACAGAAATCCTTTGGAACTTTCAAAAATGTCTCAACCCAAATTCAATAACTGGACCTAGCGGATGGTCAATACAGGTTGCTGATTGGTTTGAACTTATGGACACCTTGGCTGGTGAAGTGGTCCACCGGGAGGCCTTTGGAACCTTCTGAAATGTGTCAGTCCAAATTAAACAACTGGACCTGGCAGATGATCAGTAAATGTTACCGAATGGTTTCAACTGATTCACACCCTTTGGCACCTTTCGAAATACGTCAACCCAAATTCAACAACTGGACATAGAGGATGGTGAGTACACATTGCTGATGAATGTGGACTCATCCATACTTTTGGCACCTTCCAAAATGTGTCAACCCAAATGAAACAACTGGACCTGGCAGATGATCAAAACATGTTGCCGATTGGTTTGAACTGATTCACTCCTTGCCTGGTGAAGGAGTCCTTATGAATCCTTATCGCTTTCTGAAATGTGTAAACCCAAAATCAACAACTGTGCCTAGCAGTTGATCAATTCACACTGCTAATTGGTTCGACCTGATTTCCACCTTGACTGGTGAAGGGGTTCACAGGAATCCTTTGGCACCCTCCTAAATGTGTCAACTCAAAATCAACAACTGGACCTAGTGTGGTCAGTACACATTGCTGGTTTGAACTGATCCATACCCTTTGGCCCCTTTCCGAAATGTGTTGACCCAAATTCAACAACTGGACCTAGCAGATGGTCAGTACACATTGCTGATGCACTGATGCAGACCTTGACTGGTGAAGAAGTCCAAAGGTACCCTTTGCCGGTCTGGAGTGGATTCGTTCAAACCAATCAGCAACATGTGTTGACCATCTGCAAGGTCTAATTGTTAAATTTTTTGGTGACGCATTTCTGAAGGCACCAAAGGGTTCTTCTGGACTCCTTCACGAGTCAAGGTGTGGACCAGTTCAAACCAATCGGCAATGAGTATTGACCATCCACTAGGTCCACTTTGATGAATTTGGAGTGACATATTTCTGAAGGTGCTCTCTGACACACACACAAAAAAAAATATATAGTATTGAGCAATGGCGACTCCTGTACCTGGCATGCCAGCTGAGCATCTCAACCTTGCCGATCGGAAGCGGATGGCAAATGGAGAGGTCTTCCACCTTCTCTTTGAAACTGGAAATAATCTTTAGGCTGAGCTCATTCACAGGCAGTAAAATGAATTTCCTTTCAATGATATAAAAGCTTCATCTCTAATCGTCTCACAGAAAGAAGCCGCACATCTTGTGGATCTTTCTGAGCAATGTTCACATAATAATGTTTTTTTATATCTTGTATATTTTGTATGACAATAGCCATGTTTCTATTCTGTCTGAGCTACCCCCCACGTGCACGCCAGGCTATATGTTGTCAAAATTAATGATGCATCAGATTCCATTAGATAGAGTGAAATATGTTACAGCAATAGACTCAGCCGGCGCCATCGGAAAGTAAGTCGTCTATTGCCAATATTGTGGAACTGGTGGGTCGATGCTCCTGTAGATCAGCATTCATGTCCTCTACCCCAAAAACAACCCCACTCCAAAGCAGACCCGTATGAAAGAATGAATGGTAGCCTCAGCCTGGACTCCGCCCAGGCCATGCCCACAATGTGTTTTGCTCCACCCCTTGGAGCCTAAAGTAGAGTTCCACCCAAAAGTGAAACCTCCGCTTATCTGCTTCCTCCCCCCTCCGGTGCCACATTAGGCACCTTTCAGGAGAGAGGTGACAGGTACCCTTCCCCACTTCCAGGAGACTGCGCCGCGGCGCCATCCCACAGAGTTTCACGCCCCCCCATTCCTCTGCTGCCAGGCTAGTTAGAAAGTGCAGCGTGCTTCATGCCGAAAGTGCTTTTTCGGTCGCAAGCCGGAGATATCACCCAACCCTTTCTTTCTGGTGGATTATATTACTTACCTGAACCAGAGATCTAGCTAATTTCTTCAAGCCCAGGAAACACCGGTGCGTATCGGGAGGGGTCGCCAACGAGCCGCTTGGACCAGTTTCATGAGAAAGCCTGTGGAAGAAAACAGTACCAGGGTTATGGCTGATAGCTTCATCCATTACTCCATTAAGCCACTTGCAAACTGCAACGTATATATCCATATTGCAGTCGGCAAGGGGTGGGGCGAAACGCGGTGGTCGGAGCCTAGGCTGAGGCTGCCACTCATTCCTTCACGGGTCTGCTTTTTGATGTGCGTCTTACGGACTTCCTATCTGCTATGTTTGCCTGGGGTTCAGATTTAGTTTTATTAATATTATGACCATCCATCCAAAGGGTTGCTAGTAATGTACTGTTGCTTTTATTACTACTTTAAAAGCAGACAGAGATACAGTGTGCCAGATCCCTTTTCATATGTAAATGGGTTACTCTGATTTCACTGCACACCGTGAGCTTCTCACAATGTGCATTAGAAGCTGCAGCAAGTCAGATAGAGCCCCGCCTCATTTCCTGGATGGTGGACATCCACCATCATCTAGCTCTTTCTTCCCCAGGCCATTCCTGACCTGCCCCTTTCATTCATTGAATCTCAGTTTTTTTTTCAGTCATGGAGGCTTGGCACTACCTAGGATGGCCTGCATGCAAATGTATCCTGCGTGATAACGCCCACACTTCCAGACTGACATCTGTCCATCACTGTGGCATTTGCATAACTCCTCCCAAAAGCCCGCCCACTGGACGGAGAGCTCTTAAGAGGGGTACTGAGGCAAGGGGCTGTGATCTTTTCAGGCTATGTGCAGCATCCTCCTGGCCCCTCCCACCAGCCATGATCTGCCTGCATTGTACAGAGAAGCACAAAGACGCGGTGATGACACCCCTGGGATGGAAATACAGTAATGTAAACAGATTTTTTCTTCTCTTTTATTTCATTAGCATGTTGATGAAGGGAGGGGGGAGTGGCCAGGGAAGGTAATATTGCAATACAGTGATTTTGAGGAACTTTTTTTATTTTTACTTTTTTGTTACTACAATTGTTTCTGATAGTTCCAGTAATAAACCGATGAACACTGCCACCTTTAGAATCCGCAGTGGCATTTGCAAGCTGGAGGCTTTTATTTGGTGCACTGTTTTAATTAAAAAAAAACTGCTCTGTTCTCTATTTTTATTATAAGCTGAGAAATGTGCAGATCTGTCAACAATAAAATATATAATGTTTTCCTTTTTATTACTGTAATTGTAGCTGATAATTACAGTACTAAACAGATGAATGTTGCCACCTTCAGACTGCAGTGTAATTTGCAAGCTATTATGTTTCCTATACCTCCAGCCAGCATGTGATCACACTGCCATTAATGACATCACATGATTGGGAACCAATCCCTCCCTGAATGCCAGTAGGTATATTGTCAGTTGTAATTGAGAGCCACCAACTGTGTAATTGTGAGCCACCAACATATCGTTTTAACCACTTCTGTACCGGGCCTATTGTGGCACTCTTCACCTACATGTAAAAATCATATTTTTTTTTGCTAGAAAATTACTCAGAACCCCAAAACATTATATATTTTTTTTGTAGCAGACACCCTAGGGAATAAAATGGCGGTTGAAGAAACTTTTTATCTCTCATGGTATTTGGGCAACAATTTTTCGAACACTTTTTTTGGGGAAAAAAAAATAATTTCATGATTTAAAAAAATAACAAAGCAGTAAAGTTAGCACAATTTTTTTGTATAATGTGAAAGATGATGTTACGTCGAGTAAATAGATACCAAACATGTCACGCTTTAAAATTGTGCGCACTCGTGGAATGACGCCAAACTACGGTACTTAAAAATCTCCATAGGCGACGGTTTACATTTTTTACAGGTTACATGTTTAGAGCTACAGAGGAGGTCTAGTGCTAGAATTGTTGTGTGTGCTCTAAAGCACGTGGCGATACCTCACATGTGTGGCTTGAACAGCGTTTACATATGTGGGCGGGACTACCGTGTGCGTTCGCTTCTCAGTACGAGCTACCGGGAACAGGGGCATTTAAAAAAAAAATTATTTTACTTTTTTTTTTTTTTACTTTTACACTTTCTTTTACTTTTTTTTTTTGATCACTTTTATTCCTATTACAAGGAAAGTAAACATCCCTTGTAATAGGAATCGTTCATGACAGGTCCTCTTTATGGGGAGATGCGAGATCAATAAGACCCCACATCTCTTTTCCAGGCTGGAAAGCATGAGATCGGAAAAAAAAATCCACGATCTCATGCTTAACCAGCCGCGATCGCAGCTTTGTTTACATCAAAGCCCCGGACGTGACGTCATAACATCGCGCCCAGGCCTTCCGAAGGTCATGGAGATGGCTGGCGACCATCTGGTCACCGGAAATCTCTATGATCGTCATCCAGCGGTGGCCGATTCTTTCTCCGGGTCTCCGATGGCACGGGAGAGCCCGGAGAAGCACCGGTTGGTGGCGGGAGGGGGGTGGATGTAAGAGCGATCAAGCGGTGGAACTGCCGCTATGATCATTCTTATGGTGCACAGAATCGCCGACTGAAAACAAGGATATCTGAATGCTGCCTGTAGCTGCAGGCATCATTCAGATATTCCTACTGAAAGTCAAAGACGTCATATGACTGCCCTTGGGCGGGTAGTGGTTAAAGTGATTGTAAACGATCACCTTGAAAAGCAACTCTTTCAGTTTAAAATAGAAATGAAAGGCAAAATATTTTTGTATAGATATAAAAAAAAAATTATAAATAAATACCTTTTTTTTTTTTTATAAGTGACCACATTCCCTTTCTTCTCAGCTGCATAAGAGCTGGGGGAGGAGAAACGGCTGTATACTGAGCTTCCCAGTAAATGGCTGTGCAGTGGGAGCGTGCAGGACAAGTCTGATCATTTGGAGGAGAGTCGGCCGAGTTCCCAGCATAAGCTAGGGAACCGACTACGGTGTGCTCTCCTGCTTAGTGTGGTCAGTTTTTATTAGGAAAGCAGTGGGACCGTCAGGTTCACCAGGGATTTAACACTAAAGGAAACAATACAAAGAGAACAGGAGACTTTCTCCTACAAGTACACGGTACAGCAGCCACATATCAGGAATACGAAGCGTTGGAGTAACAAAAACGCTTTAGTGGAGTGACCAGTCACGGTAACTCCTGTATAAAAGGTATGTAAGAATCGACACTAAAGTATGATAACATTTCGGTCTAGAGAGGATTGTTTTTTCACCTTCAACAAAAATGACGTTTTAGAAGCTCTGCGGTTCCCAAAATCTGCTATTTTCATAAAAAATAAAAAATCACACATGCCTTATAGTGACAGGCCACAAGGTGGCAGTGTTGATTTAGAAACCGATCCGCTCTCTCTCTCTTTCTAAAATACTTCTAATAACTCCACAATTAGAATTTTGTAAAAAGAAAAAGAAAGGAATTTCAGAGCATTTTATGTTCATTTTATTTTATTTTTTTTTCACTTTCTAAAAAGTGTATTTTTAACAGCATTTTACAGCCCGTGAAGGTGTAAGGTTGAAGACTAAAATCTAATTCTCTAAAATAAAATAAAAATAATAAATAAAATAAAAAATAAAATGCATTTCATATCAACTGAATGCCATTGTAGCATAGAGCAGAGGTGATCTTGGAGTAGATTGCATTAGGATCATGTATTATGCCTTAAAGCTGAAGTTTAATCCGCTTACACTTTATCTTCTTCTGGTTCCTCCCTCCCCCCACCTCATCAGCATGCCAATAAAAAAATAAGTAATTAAATAAAACCTTTTCTATTTTCATTACATACATGTTAGACTCATCACTGGGTCTCTGAACTTCTCTATGCAATTTTGGCAAATCATGGCTGGTGGGAGGAGCCAGCCGGGGTCGTGTACATCCTGCTTCCTGAAAACATCCCAGCACCGGGCCTCCGTACCAGGGCTGCCTGCTTTTCTTCAAGCCCAACCCAAACACTTTAGCGGCTCACTGCAATTTTTTTCTTTTTCTTTTAACCACTTCAGCCCCCAGGAGGTTTTACCCTCTTCCTGGCCAGGCCATTTTTTTTTTTTGCCTTAATTGCGCGGACGTTCGATTAGGGTTGCCACCTTTTCTGCAAGCCAATCCCGAACATTCTTGTACCCATAAAATATGCTTACAATGCTGAGTTAGTCTCTCGCAGACATGTATAAACCTCAGAACAATAATTAAAAAATAAAACTCTTCCAATACATACGATTTGTGGACTGAATGCAAAAAAAGTATTCCTCTATCCACACAAATTAGGTGGATGGAGGAATTTCCTCCCTCCTTAGGGGGAGGGGCCAAAGGATCTGGCCATTTCTGATTAGTGCTCTGTGTGATGAATCAACAGATCGCCCAACTCTATGGAGGAGCAGAGATCCCGCTGACTTTGGGGGAGGAGGGGTAGTAGAGTTTTCTTCCTGCCCGGGACAGTTAGCCACAGTTCAGTGTGAATAAATGTGTTCGGGTTTCATGCAGTCTGAAACCCGGACACATGGTCCAAAACCTGGACTGTCCGGGTGAATCCTGGACAGGTGGCAACCCTACGTTCGATGCTGTACACCAGTGTTAATTTTGGCAAACAGATTTCGATTTAGTTTTAGTCTTAGTCTTAGGACTAAAATGGCATTTTAGTTTTAGTCCCATTTTAGTCTTCTGCAAGTGTTTTAATTTTAGTCGTATTTAGTCGACTAAATCAGTGGTCATCAACCCTGTCCTCAGGGCCCACTAGCAGGCCAGATTTTATATATTACCTTGGGGGAGTTGCAGACTAGAATACTGCAATCACTGAGCAGCAAATGATATCACCTGTGATGTATTTCAGTTATCTTGCAAACCTGGCCTGTTAGGCTGCTTTCACACTGGGGCGGTATTCAGGCGTTACAGCGCTAAAAATAGCGCCTGTGTAGCGCCTGAAAAAAACCGCCCCCTTTCACTCCAGTGTGAAAGCCGGAGGGCTTTCACACTGGGGTGGTGCGCTGGCAGGACAGTGAAAAAAGTCCTGCTAGCCGAATCTTTGGAGCGGTGAAGGAGCGGTGTATTCACCGCTCCTAAACCGCTCCTACCCATTGAAATCAATGGGACAGCGCGGGCGGTTTTAACCCTTTTTCGGCCGCTAGCGGGCGTTAAAACCACCCGCTAGCGCCCGCAGACCGCCGCTAAAACGACGGTAAAGCGCCGCTAAAAATAGCGGCGCTTTACCGCCGACGCCCGCACCGCCCCAGTGTGAAAGCAGCCTTAGTGGGCCCTGAGGACAGGAGTTGGTGGCCACTGGACTAAATCTCCAGGACATTTTAGTCGACTAAAACTCATTTTAGTTTGTCTAATATCGAATGGGTGTAATTAAACTGTCATGCATTAGTTGACCACTTAAGCCCCCCCTGACCATTTGGCTGGCCAAAGACCAGAGCACTCTTTGCTCTTTGCTGCGCCGCTTTAACTGACAATTGTGCGGTCGTGCGACGTTGCACCCAAACAAAATTGACGTCCTTTTTTCCCCACAAATAGAGCTTTCTTTTGGTGGTATTTGATCACTTCTGCGGTTTTTATTTTTTGCGCTATAAACAAAAAAATAGCGACAATTTTGAAAAAAAAATGCATTATTTTTTACTATTTGCTATAATAAATATCCCCCCCAAAAAATATATAAAAAACACATTTTTTTCCTCAGTTTAGGCCGATACGTATTCTTCTACATATTTTTGGTAAAAAACAAAAACAAAAACGCAATAAGCGTTTATTGATTAGTTTGCTCAAAAGTTATAGCGTTCACAAAATAGGGGATAGTTTTATGGCATTTTTATAAAAAAATTTTTTTTACTAGTAATGGCGGTGATCAGCGTTTTTTTATCGTGACTGTGTCATTGCGGCGGACACATTGGACATTTTTGACACATTTTTGGGACCATTGTCATTTATACAGCAATCAGTGCTATAAAAATGCACTGATTCCTGTGTAAATGATACTGGCAGTGAAGGGGTTAACCCCTAGGGGGCAATGTAGAGGTTAAGCGTGTCCTGGGGAGTGTTTCTAACTGTGGGGGGGGTGGGGCTGTGTGTGACACGTCACTGATCTCTGCTCCCGATTACAGGGAGCAGAGATCAGTGACAGTGTCATTAGGCAGAACGGGGAGATGCTTCTTTACATTTGCATCTCCCCATTCTTCCTCCCCATGAGACGATCGCGGGTATCCCCGAGGCGATCGAGTCTGCGGCACCCGCGACCCGACTCACTGTGGTCCTGGCCGGTGCACGCACCCAATGTCATGGCGGCAAATTTAAAGGGACATACAGGTACGCCCATTTGCCCAGCCATGCCATTCTGCCAGCATACATCAGCGTGCGCCGGTCGGAAACCGGTTCATCACCTCTGCGTGTTTTTTGGGGGTTTTTTTGCGCTATAAACAAAAAAAGAGCGTCAATTTAGAAAAAAAAAAAATATTTTTACTTTCTGTTATAAAACACATCCAATAAAAAACATTTAAAATATCAAATTTCTTCATCAATTTAGGCCAATATGGATTCTGTTGCATGTTTTTGATAAAAAAAAAAAAACCTCAATAAGCTTATATTGATTGGTTTGCGCAAAAGTAATTGCGTCTACAAACTATGGCACTTTTATTTTTTTACTGTTTTATTGTTTTTACAAGACATCAGCAATTTTTTGCGGCACTGCGACATTGCGGCAGACAAATTGGACACTAACTGACACTTTTGACACTTTTTGGGGGATCAGTGACATTATTACAGTGATCAGTGCTAAAAATATAAACTGTCACTGTACTTATGACACTGGCAGGGAAGGGGTAACCAAAGGGTTAACTGTGTTCCCTGGGAGTGCTTTCTAACTGTGTGGGGAATGCTCTGACTGGGTGAAGACAGAGATCGGTGTTTCCTGCTTAGCAGGAACACAAGATCTCCATCTTCTCCCCTGTTAGAACGGCAATCTGCCTTGTTTACATAATTTGCATTTTAATGCGTGAAATAAGTACTGTATTTGACCCCCTCGCACAACCTGATTTAGTACTTGGTGGCAAAACCCTTGTTGACAATCACAGAGGTCAGACGTTTCTTGTAGTTGGCCATCAGCTTTGCACAAATCTGAGGAGGGATTTTATCCCACTCCTCTTTGCAGATCCTCTTCAAGTTATTAAAGGGGTTGTAAAGTAAATGTTTTTTCACCTTAATGCATTCTATGCATTAAGGTGAAAAAACATCTCACACTGCCTGCGCCCCCAGCCCCCCCTTTTTACTTACCTCGCCCCTCGAAAATCCCGCGCTCGCCCCCGCCGTCCTCTTCACCACTCAGCCTGGCCACTGATTGGCTGGAGTGGATGGATGGAATGCAGCACAGCCATTGGCTCGCGCTGCTGTCAGTCACATCCACTGACGCGGAGCGCCGGCGGGGGGGGGGGGCCGTGTGATACAGCGAGCGGCTATAGCCGCCGGCTGTATCACGGGAGCGTGCCCGCAGATGCTTCTCACCATGCGAGGGAGCTCGCACGAACGTGAGAAGTACCCGCGGGAGGAAGCTGAGACAGTCGCCGAGGGACCTCAGAAGAGCAGGTTCGGGGCCACTCTGTGCAAAATGAGCTGCACAGTGGAGGTAAGTATAACATGTTTGTTATTTAAAAATAAAAAATAAAATTTACTTTACAATCCCTTTAAGGTTTCCAGGCTGACGTTTGGTAACTCAAACCTTCAGCTCCCTCCACATATTTTCTATGGGATTAAGGTCTGGAGATTGGCTAGACCACTCCAGGACCTTGATGTGCTTCTTCTTGAGCCTCTAATTTGTTGCCTTAGCTGTGTGTTTTGGGCCATTGTCATGCTGGAATACTCATCCACGACCCATTTCCAATGCCCTGGATGAGGGAAAGAGGTTCTCACCCAAGATTTGAAGGTACATGGACCTGTCCATCGTCCGTTTGATGCGGTGAAGTTGTCCTGTCTACTTAGCAGAAAACTCCACCCAAACAATGTTTCCACGCCCATGTTTGACAATGGGGATGGAGTTCTTGGGGCCATAGGCAGCATTCCTCCTCCTCCTCCAAACACGATGAGTTGAGTTGATGCCAAAGAGCTTGATTTTGGTCTCATCTGACCCCAACACTTTCCCCCAGTTCTCCTCGGAATCATTCAGATGTTCATTAGAAAACTTCAGATGGGCTGTACATGTGATTTCTTGAGCAGGGGGACCTTGCGGGCGCTGCAGGATTTCAGCCCTTCGTCGTTTCCAATTGTTTTCTTGGTGACGATGGTCCCAGCTGCCTTGAGATCATTGACAAGATTCTCCCGTGTAGTTCTGGGCTGATTCCTCACCGTTCTCCTGATCATTGGAACTCCACGAGGTGAGATCTTCCATGGAGACCGAGGGAGAGTGACAGTAATTTTGTGTTTCTTCCATTTGTGAATAATCGCACCAACCGTTGTCACCCCCTCACCAAGCTGCTTGGCGATGGTCTTGTAGCCCATTCCAGCCTTGTGTAGGTCTACAATCTTGTCCCTGACATCCTTGGACAGCTCTTTGGTCTTGGCCATGGTGGAGAGATTGGAATCTGATTGATTGCTTCTGTGGACAGGTGTCTTTTATACAGGTAACAAGCTGTATAAAAGACACTGACATTACCAACAAAGGATTTTGCACCAAGTATTAAATACATTTCAGTTAGCGTGTTCAATACTTTTTCGCTGTGTCCTTCCATTTTATTACATATAACTTCATTTCTGAACTTATTTGTTTTGGTCTCTTTGTATGTATGGATTGTTACCGACATGGGGGGGGGGGGACAATTTCATGTCAATAGAACCTCTAGAAATATATTTACCTCGAAAAATTGGAAAAATTAGCTGCAAAAAGTGCTTGGAGAGGTGAGAAAGGAGTACACTGATCTTCCCAGTGAATGGCCAGCATGGGGGGTTTTGAAGGGGGCGTGTCAGCTCAAATCTTTGGCCATTGGAGATACTTCAGTGCACACCGGCTCCCGCCCAGCTGTTTACATCGGTGTCCTTTAGCGCTGTGCTTTTGCATACAGCGTGCCTGGGTAACAGCAGGGCGGGACCCCAGACCGAGAGGTGCAGAAGATGCACTTAAGACACCCCGTGCAGAGGTAGAAAGACTTATGGGGAGGAAACAAACATGCAGCATGGGAATGTATTGGCTCTGTTTAATGGCACTGAAGGGGACACAGTTGTGGGGGGAGGGTTTACAGCACTGAAGGGGACACAGTTGTGGGGGGAGGGGTTTATGGCACTGAAGGGGACACAGTTGTGTCGGGGAGGGGTTTACGGCACTGAAGGGGACACAGTTGTGTGGGGGAGGGGTTTACGGCACTGAAGCGGACACCGCTGTGGGGGAGGGGTTTACGGCACTGAAGGGGGCACAGTTGTGGGGGAGGGGTTTACGGCACTGAAGGGGACACAGTTGTGGGGGGAGGGGTTTTATGGCACTGAAGGGGACACCGTTGTGGGGGGTGGGGTTTACGGCACTGAAGGGGACATTGTTGTGGGGGAGGGGTTTACGGCACTAAAGGGGACACCGTTGTGGGGGGGTTTACGGCACTGAAGGGGACACTCTTTTGGGGGGAGGGGTTTATGGCACTGAAGGGGTCACATATGTGGGGGGAGGGGTTTACGGCACTGAAGGGGACACAGTTGTGGGGGGAGGGGCATTACAGCTGTGGGGGGGAAGTGATGGCTCTGAGGGTGATACAAATGTGCTGGGGTGACACTGATGGGCACACAAATGTGCAGGGGGGCTCTGATGGGCACACAAATGTATGTGGGGGGCTCTGGTGGGCACACAAATTTGTCGAGGGGCTCTGATGGGCACACAAATGTGCTGGGGGGGGGGAGAGTACTCTGTTCGGTAAACACAAATGTGCAGGGGGACTCTGTTGGGCACACAAATGTGCTGGGGGAAGGGGGCTTATCTGATCTGCGCACAAATGTGCAAGGAGGGGGCTCTGATGGTCACACAAATGTGTGTGTGTGTGGGGGGGGGGATCTGATTGGCACACAAATGTGCGAATGGGCTCTGATGGGCACACAAATTTGCAGAGGGCTCCGATGGGCACACAAATGTGTGGGGTGGGTCTTCTCTGATGGGCACACAAATGTGCGGGGTGGGTCTTCTCTGATGGGCACACAAATGTGCAGGGTGGATCTTTCCTGATGGGCACACAAATGTGCGGGGTGGGTCTTCTCTGATGGGCACACAAATGTGCAGGGTGGGTCTTCGCTGATGGGCACACAAATGTGCAGGGTGGGTCTTCTCTGATGGGTACACAAATGTGCAGGGTGGGTCTTTCCTGATGGGCATACAAATGTGCGGGGTGGGTCTTCTCTGATGGGCACACAAATGTGCAGGGTGGGTCTTTCCTGATGGGCACACAAATGTGCGGGGTGGGTCTTCTCTGATGGGCACACAAATGTGCAGGGTGGGTCTTCGCTGATGGGCACACAAATGTGCAGGGTGGGTCTTCTCTGATGGGTACACAAATGTGCAGGGTGGGTCTTTCCTGATGGGCATACAAATGTGCGGGGTGGGTCTTCTCTGATGGGCACACAAATGTGCAGGGTGGGTCTTTCCTGATGGGCACACAAATGTGCGGGGTGGGTCTTCTCTGATGGGCACACAAATATGCGGGGTGGGTCTTCTCTGATGGGCACACAAATGTGCAGGGTGGGTCTTCTCTGATGGGCACACAAATGTGCAGGGTGGGTCTTCTCTGATGGGCACACAAATGTGCAGGGGGGCTCTGATAGGCACACAAATGGGCAAAGGGGCTCCAAAATGTGCGGGAGGTTACAGCATTTTGCTGCAGGAGGAGGATACAGGTGCACCATCCAGCCCCGCTTACAGCAGCCGGGCAAATATTATTCTATTCTGTCGCTGCGGTTTTATTGATAATTTTTTTTGAGTATGTGTAAAATATACAATGTTTCCCTCGAAATGAAAAGTTTGGAGACCCCTGCATTAGAGCAAAGTGAACGTTGGGGTCACCAGCTGGGGTCAGTATGGGGCTAAGTTCAAACTTCTGTATGGTGTCCCTGAGACTCCAAGTCCTGGAGGATCCCATGTCACCTGCTCACACATGGATCCTCTGCACTCACCTCCGTGACATTACATGGGTGGTAGGTGGTCTCCACTAGGTTAATCATCTGTCTTTCGATCCTCGGGTTTGTTCCCAACACTCTTCTGAAGATTCCACTTGGATGAGTTGCAAAACACCTTCAATATTACAGTCCCTTTGATTGTGAGTCACTACTACTAGCTCTTCTACTCTACTAAAGATTATATATAACTGGAAATAACAAGCACCGATGACCACATATCTTTGGATTACTACTAGTGATGAGTCAATCACTTTGAAAACCAGCTGAGATTGCATTTTTTGGGGTTTTTCTTTTTTATTCTATTCAGTAAGCCGAGAATAACACAATTCATAAAGCGCAATTACCTGGAATCTTGGACTGTGAGATTCTTTGCATGTCAGACAGATATTTTGGAAAATCAAAAAGTGACGACTCAGCCATTTTCCTGACTTGAATGATTTGTATTGCTTAAGTGCATAAAATTGGGCATTACTAATTATATGGTACATATTACTTGGTGTTACTGTAGCTGCGGTATATATTACAAGGAAACTTTAAAGCAATACTGCTATAAGGAATTATTAAAGTAGACCAGCCAATCTCAATCAGGGTTCCTCCAGAGGTTGCTAGGGGTTCCTATAGCTGTGGCCAGGTAACCCTCCAATCGCCAACACCATTTGGCAAAACCACTGGCATGGCACCAATGATTTTTTTTTTAGCTGACAGTAAAAGCGGCAATCGGACCACAGGGCCTGGACAAGGGGTGGGCAGGAGGGCCAGTTGCCCTGGGCACAGTGAAGCAAGGCGTCAGAGAATGGATACAGGGCAGTAAACCCATTCTGCAGCATGCATTAATAGTGGGGGAGCAGTTTAGCATCCTTGCCCTGGATGCTAGATGAACCCATCCCGGTACTACTGATCACCAATGTAAGGGTGGCATTCTTCCCACTGACTACCAACGTGCATGGCATTTTCTTAACTGACCACCAATGAATTTGTTTTAGTGGACTTCCCTGAAACATAAAAATTATCTTTAAGGGGTTAAAAGGTTGAGAAAGGCTGAAGACTTATTTCAGCCTAGGCTGAGGTGACGCCCATCAGTCTTCTGCAGGCAGGAGGAAGCATTTCCTCAGTCTCCCCTGCTCCGGTGATGCAACTTTGTAGCAAGTCATAAGGTGAGAGGCTACAGTAAAAGGTTGATCTGTGTCAGACATCCATGAACACAGCCAAGAACTGCACAGGCGCCAAGATTTACATGATTGTGTCATCTCTGAACTGGCACCTCAGTCCAGTAAGTAAATGGTAACCCTATACCAGTGATGGCGAACCTTGGCACCCCAGATGTTTTGGAACTACATTTCCCCATGATGCTCGCTCACTCTGCAGTGTACTTGAGCATTATGGGAAATGTAGTTCCAAAACATCTGGGGTGCCAAGGTTCACCATCACTGCCCTAAAAGATACCTGAAAAAAAAATGGTGCAGTCTTTCTGGATAGAAGAGCAGATGAAGGCATTGTCAGGAGAGCTACTGGGATCTCTGTAATGCCGCGTACACACGATCGGAATTCTTGTCGGAAAAAGCTCTGATGGTTTTCCCGACAGAATTCCGACGGAATTCGGCTCAAGCTGTCTTGCCTACACACGGTAACATCAAATTCAGATCGTTTATAATGCGGTGACGTACAACACGTACGACGGGACTAGAAAAATAAAGTTCAATAGTCAGTAGCCAATAGCTTCTGTCTCGAAGTTGAATCTGAGCATGCGTGATTTTTTGGCGTGTCGGAATTGCATACACACGATTGGAATTATCGATAGAAAGTTTTTCTGTCAGGAAAATTGAGAACATGCTATCAATTTGTGGCTGGTGGAAATTCGGACAGCTAAATTCCGAAGGAGCATACACACGGTCCAATGAAAAGCTCTCATCTGTCTTTTTCTGGCCGGAATTCCGATCGTGTGTACGTGGCATTAGAGGTAATAAATACCTGGAAGTGCGGCATTTGCAGGTGAATGCCTGTAACATGAAAGGTATATATAAATATACATCCACTTTAACCTTTTCACGGTTGGGGCCAAGCCAAATTTAGAAGTGTTCTATCACTCATTTGCTGACCTAATTGTTTTTTCTTATATGTTTATAAGAATATAGAAGGCTTTTATTTGATACACTGTTTTAATTAAAAGCCTAGTCTGTTTTCTATTTTTATTATAGGCTGAGAAATGTAAACATTAAAATATATAATTTTTTCCCTTTTTTATTACTGTAATTGTATCTGATAATTACAGTATTAAACAGATGCACACTGCCACCTTCATACTGCATTGGTATCCGCAGGTGCATTTGCAAGCTCAAAACTTTTATTTGATATACCGTTTTAATAATAACCCTGCTCTGTTCTTTATTTTTATTAGAGGCTGAGAAATGTGCAAATGTGAAAATTAAAATATATATGTTTTCCTTTCTTTATTACTGTAATTGTAGCTAATAATAACAGTACTAAACAGATGAACACTGCCACCTTCAGACTGCAGTGGCATATGCAATCTGAAGGCTTTTATGTGATACACTGTTTTAATTAAATACCTGGTCTGTTCTCTATTTTTATTATAGGCTAAGAGCAAGCATGTGAACATTAAAATATATCATGTTTACCTTTTTTTATTACTTTAAAAGAGGAGTATGTTTTTTATTTTTTATTTTAAAGAATCATACTTACCTAGGTGGATGCAGCATTGGTCTGATGCTGAGTCTGTCCCCCGTCACCTCTAACACTTAGAAGTGATCAAACACCACCATGCGCTCGGTTCTCACAGCTCCCTAAGCAGAGAGCTGCTGACTGTCAGTAACCGTCTCTCTGCTCCGCCCCTCCAGCGCTCAGGTGGGAGTGGCCAGCTCATGCTCTCACTGAGAGGCTGAGCCGGGTGATTGTCCAAGCATGTGGGTGGATCCTGACTCCATTGTCGCAATCTTGTCCAAGCCTGGACCAGCTCTGTGACATCAGCCGTCAGCAGGCTTCAGCCTACTGTCTGCTGAAAATGGGTCACAGGAGCGCAGAATATAGTCACAGGAGTGCAGCCTGCTGTCTGCTGAAATTGGGTCACAGGAGTTCAGAATATAGTCAGTAGTGCAGCCTGCTGTCTGCTGAAAATGGGTCACAGGAGTGCAGAATATACTGCACTCCTGTGATCCACAGGAGAAGTACAACCAAACGAGCTTTGGCTGTACTGCTCTATTAATTGTATGTGATAATTACAGTATTAAACCTATGAACACTGCCACCTTCAGGCTGCATTGGGATTTACACTGGCATTTGCAAGCTGAAGGCTTTTTTTTTTTTTGATGCACTGTTTTAATAAAAAAATCTGCTCTGTTCTCTATTTTTATTATAGGCTGAGAAATGTGCAAACATGTCAACAATAAAATATATAATGTTTTCCTTTTTATTACTGTAATTGTAGCTGATAATTACAGTAGTAAACAGATGATTGCTGCCACCTTCAGACTGCAGTGGAATTTGCGAGCTATTTTGTTTCCTATGCCTCCAGCCAGCATGTGATCACGCTGCCATTAATGACATCACATGATTGGGAACCAATCCGTTCCTGAATGCCAGTAGGTACACTGTCAGTTGTAATTGAGAGCCACCAACTGTGCAAAGTGTTGGCTGGTAGCTCTCAAAAGATAGACATCACCTGACCTATCACCAGCAAGGGTTATTGTGCAGGGGATTATCATTATTGTACAGATTAGGATGGGAAGAGGTTATTACTGACACTGTACAGGACACAGATTATTCTAGCTGATTGTGCTTCATGAATTGTTTATTTCTCTGCTTGCTGAATAAATCAAAATCCATATATAGTATTTAGGTGACTACAAAAATTACTAAATTCGTCTGCTTTTCAAAGTGATTTGACCATCGCTGTAGTAATCCCTTGTAATGTGCACATCAGTTATTCCTATTGCTGCACAGATTACTGGCCATTGTTTGTGCTCCGCATGCTATTTGGCTTTCCTGATATTGCTGTAGATATTACTAATCCCCAAATGCATATTACTAAGCATTGCCATTAACCGTTCGCCTTCAGGACTTCTCCAGAGCCTCTCCCATCCTCTGGAATTCCCTGCCCCGGTATAACCAATCCGCACCCTAACCTGTCCACCTTTAGGAGATCCCTGAAAACTCACTTATTCAGGGAAGCCTATCCCACATCCACCTAACAACTGTCCCCGAGCCCCCCCCCCCCCATTAAATCATTCTCTGCAGCTATTACCTTTTGTACCACCACCCCCTCCCTTTAGAATGTAAGCTCTACGATCCGGGTCCTCCTGTACCTTCTGTATTGAACTGTAATTGCACTGTCCCCCCTCTACACTGTAAAGTTTTTCATTGCTGCGTAAACTGTTGGCACTATATAAATCGTGAATAATAATAAAAAATAAATAAATAAATAATAATAACCACTTCATCTCCAGAAGATTTTACCCCCCTCCTTCATGACCAGGCCATTTTTTATATTCAGCACTGCGATACTTTAATTGATAATTTTGCGGTCATGCAACAGTGTACCCAAACAAAATTAATATTACCAGTATATTTTTTTCACACACATAGAGCTTTGCTGGTATTTGATTACCACTGTGGTTTCTTATTTTTATTATATAAATAAAAAAAAGACCAGAAATTAAACAAAAAAAAAAATATATAATTTTTTATACTTTCTGATATAAAACATATCCAATAAATACATTTAAAAAAAAAAAAAAATGTCCTTATACATTTAGACCAATATGCATTCTGCGACATGCCTGTGGTTACAAAAATCCCAATAATCGTACATTGATTGTAAATGCTATAACTTTCACGCAAACCAAACTATAGATAATACAGTAGGTGCCGCCGATATTGCGATAGGATCGAGCTGGAAATCACCGCTGCGAGCTGTGCTTCTCGCTCTCGCTGCCCCCACGAGATGCCGCGCATCCATAGGAATGTATTTGGGGCGGCTCGCGGGAGGAGCGTCATAGCTCGGCGCTGGCTCCCACGACGGGGCTCGCGGGTGTCAGTCTCGCCACTGACAGCGGCGAGATTGACACAATATCGGCGGCACCCACTGTACATACTAGAATTTTTATTTATGGATTTTTTTTTATATATACTAGTGATGGTGGTGATCAGCAACTTATAATGGGACTGCAATAGTGTGGCGGACAATCCAACACTAACTGATGCTGGGGGATGGGAACTGACTAACTGCCACTGACATCACCAGTGACACTAATCAGTGGCGTAACTAGAACCTTCAGGTCCCCGATGCAGGAAACCATGGCGCCCCACCCCCCCCCCCCCCCGACCTCCAGATAGTGCTCTTTTCTCCGAGCCCGATGGTGGAACACCAGGGCCCAGTCCAAAGTGGGTGGCCGCATATAAAGGAACCGATTTAAAAAACATCAATTACAGCCACTGTGCCCCTCAAACGCCACCACTGTACCATCTAATGCCACCACTGTACCATCAAATGTCACTACTGTGCCCATCAAACTCTACCGCTGTGCCCATCAAATGCCACCGCTGTGCCCATCAAATGCTGCCAGTGTACCCATCAAATGCTGCTACTGTGCCCATCAAATGCTGCCACTGTGAATCCCCACCGCCCGTTCACTGTCTGCTCGCCACTTACCCTGTCTTGGTGGGGCAGCGGGTAACGGCTATGAGCGGGGTCCTCCATGCAGCTACTGCCATCCTCATCTCCCGACCTCTCCTCCTGATAGGCATCCAATAGCTGCACCTATCGTTTCAGCCAATCGGGTGATGGGTAAAAGACCCGCACACCTGATTGGTGGGGAGGCGGTTCAGTGTTAGGAAAGTGAATATTAATTCACTTTTCTAACACACCTGGGTAGACTGTGAGCGTCAAGCATGGCGCTCGCAGTTCACCTATTTTGAAGCCTATTAGAGCCCATGGCTCTAAACAGGTGCTGCAAAAACACCCCCCGCCGCTGTAATTCAGGCACCCGGCACCCCAAAAGGGACCAGACACCTAAATATGGGGGTGGCAGCGGTGGCCATGGATAGATTCCTGCTATGCTATGCATGAATCTATCCATTGGTCATAGAGGGGGTGGAACCTGTGCACCCTTTTGGATGCACCGCCACTGATAAACACATGCACACACACATGCATACATACACATACATATATGAACACGCACACGCACACACACAAGCATGCTCACACACACACGCACACACAAGCATGCTCACACACATACAAGCATGCTCACACACACATATACAAGCATGCTCACACACATGCACATACACGCATGCTCACACACATACAAGCATGCTCACACACATGCACATACAAGCATGCTCACACACATACAAGCATGCTCACACACACACATACAAGCATGCTCACACACATGCACATACAAGCATGCTCACACACACACACACACACACACATACATACAAGCATGCTCACACACACATACAAGCATGCTCACACACGTGCACATACAAGCATGCTCACACACATACAAGCATGCTCACACACACATACAAGCATGCTCACACACACACACACATACATACAAGCATGCTCACACACATACAAGCATGCTCACACACACATACAAGCATGCTCACACACATGCACATACAAGCATGCTCACACACACACACACACACATACATACAAGCATGCTCACATACATACAAGCATGCTTACACACACATACAAGCATGCTCACACACATGCACATACAAGCATGCTCACACACATGCACATACAAGCATGCTCACACACATGCAAGCATGCTCACATACACACACACATACATACAAGCATGTTCACACACACATACAAGCATACTAAAAAAGGGGGGAATTGGGGAACTTGGGACTTTGAGTGAAGCCATGGCTGGGTAAAGTCATGTGCCTCCATCCCTATCATCTGGAAATAAAAGCTTCACCGCGGCAGGGGGCATCGGTGGTGCAAAAAGGAAGAAAGTGGGACTTTAAATGAAGCTCAGGATGACAAAAATGAGTAAAATGGTGGAGAATAAGGATTTAATAATGCGTAAAAACAAGTTTACATACAAGCATGTTCACACACACACACACACATACAAGCATGTTCACTCATACAAGCATGCTCACACACACACATACAAACACAAATACAGTAGATAGTCTTATTTAAAAAAAAAAACAGCAGACATTTACCTTTTGCTCTTCCTGCCGGGTACTGCACTCTAGGGGGAGACAAAGAGCACACACTGTACTTTCACTAAGCCTAATGTAAGGAGCTCCCTGCATAATGCCGATTTCAGTTTGGCTGATGATCGGGGAGCTCCTCTCAGCCTCCCCTCCTATCGAAGAGTACAGGGGGCCCTCGGGCCCCCTGCAGCAAGGGGCTCGGTCGCCATGGCGATCTTGGCGACCCCTATAATTCCGCCATTGACACTAATACTGTGATCAGTGCTAATTCTTTACACTGTGACTGTACTAATGACACTGGCTGGGAAGGGGTTAACATTTAGGGGCAATCAAGAGGTTAACTGTGTGCCTAACAATGTTTAGCGTGTGTATTGTGTGCTATTTTACTAAGCAACGTGGCGATTTTTACTCCCTGCTCAGCAGGGAGAAAAACACAGCACAATGTTGTTGTCTGTAAAGGAGGGGCGGACTGACAACTCATGGGGACCCCGGGCAATAGGAGCTTATGGGGCCCCCAGGCAATCAGAGATTATGGGGCCACACAGTATACAATCACACAGTATACAATCACACAGTATACACATACATGTACACACAGTATACACACACAGTATACACACACAGTATACAATTACACAGTATACACATACATGTACACACAGTATACACAGACATGTTTCTATTGGCTGAGAAGGTACTGGAGAGGCGGGGCAGCTAAAATCTCTGGATTTTTAGACCAAAAGGATGTCGGTAAGGGACATTTCAGAGACAGATGGAAAAAAAAAGCAGATTTTTACATATTGTCCCTGATTTTACTGAGGCTGGCAACCCTGATGGGGCCCCCTAGTGGCCCGGGGCCTCTCGGGCAGTGCCCGAGCAGCCAAATGGTCAGTCCTCCCCTGCTGTAAAGAGCCCTGTGTTGTTTACCAACACAGGGCTCTCTGCTGTCATTTGCTCAGCCAATCAGCAAGTTCCAGCCATAAATCACTGGCCAGGACCCGCTGATTGGCTTGTGCTGTAGCAAATGACAGCACAGTTGCGCCGGACAGGAGAAAATGCAAATCAGGTATATTTATGTGATCCTGCACAGCCGAGCCACCCTGTATCAATAAAATTACAGGATGGCTGAGACCCGCTGATCAACTTTTGCTATAGCAAGTGAAAGCACAGCTGGGGGTGGGCACGTCCCGCCCCCTACCTAGACATGCAAATCACGTATATTTACATTTTATATTATATATTCATATAAAGCTACAGGAGGCGGTCGGCAAGTGGTTGGAACTGAACAGCAAGTAGCCGGGGAATACCACTTTAATGCATCCTTGATGTGGACACCATTGTGTTCAATATGATGAAAAAGTCTTGGAGCATTGACAAAAGTTCATCGTTTTTACAGTTTCTTCACTTTTTTTAAGTGACAAAATAAAATATATATTTTAGACTGGTTCGAAGGTCCTCCCTGTCTTGCATCTGCTTCCTTCTAAGGCATGGGCATTGTTTGCTGAAAATAGAAAAACTCACGTGGCTGTGGGTGTAATTGCCATCATGGTATACAGTGCCTTGAAAAAGTATTCATACCCCTTGAAATTTTCCACATTTTGTCATGTTACAACCAAATGTAAAAGTATTTTATTAGGGATTTTATGTGGTAGACCAACACAAAGTGGCACATAATTGGGAAGTGGAAGGAAAATGATAAATGGTTTTCACATTTTTATTACGAATAAATATGTGAAAAGTGTGGGGTACATTTGTATTGAGCCCCCTTTACTCTGATGCCCCTAACTAAATTCTAGTGGAACCAATTGCCTTCAGAAGTCGCCTAGTTAGTAAATCAAGTCCAACTGTGTGTAATTTAATCTCAGTATAAATACAGCTGTCCTGTGAAGCCCTCAGAGGTTTGTTAGAGAACCTTAGTAAACAAACAGCATTGTGAAGGCCAAGGAACACACCAGACAGGTCAGGGATAAAGTTGTGTAGAAGTATAAAGCAGGGTTAGGTTATAAAAAAACATCCCAAGCTTTGAACATTTCATGGAGCTCTGTTCAATCCATCATCCGAAAATGGAAAGAGTATGGCACAACTGCAAACCTACCAAGACATGGCCGTCCACCTAAACTGACCGGCCGGGCAAGGAGAGCATTCATCAGAGAAGCAGCCAAGGGGTCCATGGTAACTCTGGAGGAGCTGCAGAGATCCACAGCTCAGGTGGCAGAATCTGTCCACAGGACAACTATTAGTCGTCTCTCCACAAATCTGCCCTTTATGGAACAGTGACAAGAAGAAAGTCATAAGAAGTCCTATTTGCAGTTTGTGAGAAGCCATGTGGGGGACACAGAAAACATGTGGAAGAAGGTGATCTGGTCAGATGAGACCAAAATTAACTTTTTGGCTATGTGTGGTGGAAGACTAATACTGCACATCACCATGAACATGCCATCCCGATTGTGAAACGTGGTGGCATCATCATGTGGTGGGGATGCTTTTCTTCAGCAGGGACAGTTAAGCTGGTCAGAGTTGATGGGAAGATGGATGGAGCCAAATACAGGACAATCTTAGAAGAAAACCTGTTAGAGTCTGCAAAAGACTTGAGACCGGGGCAGAGGTTCACCTTCCAGAAGGATAACAACCTAAACATCCAGCCAGAGCTACAATGGAATGGTTTACATCAAAGCATATTCATGTGTTAGAATGGCCCAGTCAAAGTCCAGACCTAAATCCCATTGAGAATCTGTGGCAAGACTTGACAATTGCTGTTCACAGATGCTCTCCATCCAATCTGACAGAGCTTGAGCTGTTTCACAAAGAAAAATGGGCAAACATGTCCTCTCTAGATGTGCAAAGCTGGTAGAGACATCCCCAAAAAGACTTTCAGCTGTAATTGCAGTTAAAGGCGGTTCTACAAAGTATTGACTCGGGGAGGGGAGGGGGTCACACTTTTCACATATTTGTAAAAAAGCTTGAAAACCATTTATCATTTTCCTTCCACTTCACAATTATGTGCCACTTTGTGTTGGTCTATCACATAAAATCCCAATAAAATACATTTACGTTTTTGGTTGTAACATGACAAAATGTGAAAAATTCCAAGGGGTATGAATACTTTTTCAAGGCACTGTATACCATGATGGCAATTACACTCACAGTCACATGAGTTTTTCTATTTTCAGCAAACAATGCCCAAGCCATAGAAGGAAGCAGATGCAAGACAGAGAGGACCTTCAAACCAGACTTTGGTTTCCTTTTCCCCTGAGGCCTTTTGGTATTGGAATCCCTGAAAATTTGGATCCCTGAAATTTAGACAAACTTGACGACCGGCCTAGGACCTCCCTACTGATGCGTTTCACCCAAGGACTGGACTTAATTGTAGACACACTCTACAGTTGAGTTCACACTCTATAATTAGGCGTCGGTCAATTAAGCTGCTTCACATTGTATCTTGGCACAGTGTTGCCAAGGGCACACAAGGGCATAGAAGAAGACCATAGAAGAAGCTATTGTACAGTGTTAGTTCACCTTCAATTTTTCTGAAACGTTTGAACACTTTAAGGACCAGTAAGCTGCAATATATTAATTTTTTTATTTTTGAGTTTAGAATTCTATAAATGGAACCTATAATAAAAATACAGGGATTCTACCTTTGCTGTCCTTTGCTTCTGAAAATGCTAATTGAATGGCTGTCATAATGACCCTTCTAATTTAATAGTTTGAGTCATACATGTGCCATTAAGGAAATTTGACATTTCTCCAGCTATTCTGATCTGCATATTTGTTCCAGTTTAATATCTTAGAATGTACAGAAGCAAGGGTCATCCCTTTTTTTTATACAGTATGATCTCCGTGTTACCTTAGGCTGCAGCCTACATGGCCTTGCCACGTATAGAATCTGTTGCCTTCATGAAAAACCACTGCCTGCATTTTTTTTTATTTTTAAATGTATTTCTTAGTCAGCTTTGCTTTGGTATTTTAAAGTTTTTGCAGTACAAAGTTACTTTGTATACTTTGCAGAACTCAGTGCGACTTTTAGGTCACGATACTTCCAACCCATGCAAATTAAACAAGTTAAATTAATTGCCTTAATAAACCAAAAAATAGAGCAGAACATTTCTTCAACTCACGGTTTTTACAACTTTACAATAAACATAACTTCATGTAATCCGTTAAGGAACGTCTGTTATTACAGCCGCTAATAATGTGAAACATTAATAAATAACTGCCACCGAAAGAAAAGCATTAATTTCATTATATTTTCATTATAACGTACAATTAAATAATTGCGGGGAGTGACGATTTATTTTATTTTTACACTTGAAAAGTTTGCTCATTATTTTATTTACCACATACAGATGTTATTAATTTACAGAGCCACTTATTTATTAATTTTATGTATGTTTTTTTTCTGAGTATTCATTAAGTGCATACAATTTAGCAATCTAGCATTGTCGAGGAAACCTGCTGTTTTTTCGAACATGATCTGTTTACTACTAAAGCTGGAGCAGTACAAAGAAGGGGAGCTGAAAAATGCTTCACATAGAAATATTGTATATGCTTCACAAAAAATAGCTTAGCGGGGGAGAGCAGACGCCAGGATTTTAAGCAAAACTTTAGGGGAACATCAAAAAAAAAAGAAAGAACGAAAGAAAGAAAGAAAGAAAGAAAGAAAGAAAGAAAAATAGGAAACAAGTAGTTTTGATTGGTTATTTTTTTTTTTTATATTTTATCTTATTTATTTATTTTTTATTTTTTGGATAGTGCAGGGAAGGCTTAAAAGTTTCTTTTTTTATATATATATATTTTTTTTCTAAATATTTCTGTTTCCATGCACACAGACAATATGCTGCTTAAAGGGGCTGTAAACCCTCTTTTAAAAAAAAATAAAAAATAACATTGTAAACCCTCTTTTTAAAAAAAATAAAAAATAAATAACAAATATGTCATACCTCCACTGTGCAGTTCATTTTGCACAGAGTAGCCCCGATCCTCGACTTTTGGGATCCCCGGCGGTGCTTGTAGCTCCTCCCCACATCGAATGCCCACGTTGGGGAAGGCTTTCGAGTTCTGCTTCTGTGCACATTTACACAGATTGCAGCAATTGGCCCCGTCTCCCCCGCATCATTGGATTTGATTCGCAGCAGCGGGAGCCAATGGCTGCACTGCTATCAATCTATCCAGTCAAGAGCCGAGACAACGGGCAGAGAGGAAAAGCGCGTCTTCGCTGAGAGAACAAACGGGGGTCGGTGATAGGATGCATTAAGGTGAAAAAACACCAGGGTTTACAACCCCTTTAAAAGACATGGAGGGGGTAGGTGCTTAAGAAAACATGGGCCATGAACATGGGATATGTGTGAGAATCCCAGGTCTATTAGGCAATGGTCAAAATCCGCGTGAAGAAAGTGGGTGACCCATTGGTCTTTTTGATCTTAAACATAGCATCTGTGAGTTTTGCTATTACCTTTTCATTGGAGAATGTCCAGTGAAGTCCAGTGAAGTCTAGTTTTGACTTCAATCGACGAGCGGGAATTGGATAACCAAGCTTCAGCTACAGTTTGTTTGAGGCCCCATTCGCACCTGAGCGTTTTGTAGCTTGAAGCCTGAAGCTAAAAAACGCTGGAGGGGAAAAAATTCTCATTATTTTCAATGGAGATGGTTCACATCTCCACTCCAAGTCGCCTGAAGCTCAAACAAGTTCTGGATCCGTTTTTGTCACTCGAATTGGGCAGATTTGGGCGCTTTTCTTCTTTTTTACATTGGTGAACTTTTGCCCTGCACAAAATCGCGGCAAAACGTGGTAAAAAAAATGCTGCATAAAACACTGCAAAATCGTGATTTTCTGCCTGAATACGCCATGTTCAGGTGTGAATGGGGCCTTAGTGGCCATCAAGAGTTTTGCTGTTAACCTTTCATGGTTGAATATCTAGCGAAGTCTAGTTTTGACGTCAGTCAACATAAAGGAATGGGATAAAGAAGCTTTAGCTACAGTTTGTATAAGTGGCCATCAAGTTCCGCTAATAACTTTCCATTGGAGAATGTGCAGTGATGTTTAGTTATGACTTCATTCATTGTAAGGGAATCGGATAATCAAGGTTTGGCTATATTTTGTGTTAGTGGCCATCAAAACATGTGCCATAGGTTTGAAATGGTACTTCAAGAGGCCTACAGACCTAAGCTTAAAGGTTGTAAACCCTCGTGTCTTCGCCCCCCCCCCCCCCCCCCCCCCCCTCAGCAGAGATGTGCTCTCCCTCTCTGCTCGTTGTCTCTGCTCTTGCTTAGATAGATTAATAGCAGCACAGCCATTGGCTCCTGCTGCTGTCAATCCAATCCAATAATGCGGGCCCCGGGGAGGCGGGGCCAAGTCCTGCATTCTGTGTGAGTGTACACAGAAGCAGGACTCAGCAGCGGTCCCCACACGGGTGTCCACCTTAGGAGAGCCTTCTCCAACCAGCGCCCCCCGGGGGAGGACCCCAGAAGTCAAAATTAGACATTCTTCAGTGAAAAGTTAATAGTGAAACTCTTGATGGCCCCTAAAACAAACTGTAGCTTTGTTTTAGGGGCCATCAAGAGTTTCACTATTTGTTTTTGTCTGTAGCTGAAGTTTGGTTTTCCAATTCCTTCCTCGTTGACTGAAGTCAAAACTAGACTTCACTGGACATTCTACAAAGGAAAGTTAATAGCGAAACTCTTGATGAGCCACTACAACAAACTGTATATACCTCTTGGATATCCAATTCCCCCTCATTGAGTGAAGTCAAAACTAAACTTCATCACTGGACATTCTTCAATGGAAAGTTATTAGCAAAACTTTTGATGGCCACTAAATGAAACTGTAGCTAAAGCTTGGTGATCAGATTCCCTAACATAGTTAGTTAGTTAGTTAGTTAGTTAGTTAGTTAGTCAGGTTGAAAAAAGACACAAGTCCATCCAGTTCAACCAAAAAAAATATATATATAATAAATATCATACCAGCCCATATACCCAATTCTATACCCACAGTTGATCCAGAGGAAGGCAAAAAAAAAAACCCAGCAGAGCATGATCCAGTTTGCTAAAACAGGGGAAAAAATTCCTTCCTGATCCCCCAAGAGGCAATCGGATTTTCCCTGGATCAACCTTACCTATAAATGTTAGTACCCAGTTATATTATGTATATTTAGGAAATAATCCAGGCCTTTCTTAAAGCAATCCACTAAGCTGGCCATAACCACCTCTGCAGGGAGTCTATTCCACATTTTCACAGCTCTTACTGTGAAGAAACCTTTCCGTATTTGGAGATGAAATATCTTCTCCTCTATACGTAAAGAGTGCCCCCTTGTCCTCTTTGTTGACTGTAAAGTGAATAACTCGACACCAAGTTCCCTATATGGACCCCTTATATATTTGTACATGTTGATCATATCCCCCATTAATCTCCTCTTATCAAGAGTGAATAAATTCAGTTCCTCTTCATTGCCTGAAGTCAAAATGAAAATTTAATAGCAAAACTCTTGATGGCCACTAAAACTAACTACGGCTAAAGCTTGGTTAGCTGATTCCACAAAATGAATGAAGTCAAAACTAGATTTTACTAGACATTCTCCAATGAAAAGTTAGTAGCAAAACTCTTGATGGCCATTGGCCACTAAAACAAACTATATCTTGGTTCTTAGCCTTGGTTATCCAAATCCTTCTAATTGACCGAAGTCAAAATTAGACTTCACTGGACATTCTTCAATGAAAAGGTAATAGCAAAACTCACAGATGCTATGTTTAACCACTTGGGATCCGCGCTATTGCAAAATGACGGCAATAGCGCGGACCCACATTTTCGGGACTACGTCTATTGACGTAGTCCCGGTTACGAGCGGCCTGCGCGCCCCCTGAGGGGCGCGCGCGGCGCGCTCTGTGATCGGCGAGTCCGTGAGACTCGCCTGATCACCGATCCGTGTAAGGGGTCGATCCCGACCCCTTATCACGTGATCAGCTGTCAGCCAATGACAGCTGATCATGTGATAAAACGGAGCCGGTAATCGGCTAGTATTCCTCCTCGCGCTGACAGCGCGAGGAGAAAAAAAAAAGCCGATCGCCGGCGGCCGTGTTCGGGACATCAGTCCCGATCACGGCCAGCAATTTAAAAGGACACCTGCCCCCTGCCAGTGCCCACCTGCCACCCGCAGTGCCATCCTGAAATAAAGTAAGTGCCCCCCTGTCAGTGCCACCCAGCAGTGCCCATAGTGCCCACAGTGCCACCCAGCAGTGCCCACAGTGCCACCCAGCAGTGCCCACAGTGCCACCCACAGTGCCACCCAGCAGTGCCACCCACAGTGCCACCCAAAATCTGCCTCAGGTGCTGCACCCCAGTGCCGCCCATCAGTGCCCAGCAGTGCCGCCCATCAGTGCCCAGCAGTGCCGCCCATCAGTGCCCAGCAGTGCCACCTATCAGAGCCACCTATCAGTGCCACCTATCAGTGCCCATCAGTCCCATCTATCTGTGGTACCTATCAGTGCCCATCCGTGCCACCCATCCGTGCCACTTATCCGTGCCACCCATCCGTGCCATCTTATCTGTGCCCATCTTTGCCCATCAGTGCCGCCTTATCTGTGCCCATCGGTGCCGCCTTATCTGTGCCTATTAGTGCCGCCTTAACTATGCCTATCAGTGCCCACCAGTGCAGCCTATCAGTGCCCACCAATGCAGCCCATCAGTGCCCACCAATGCAGCCCATCAGTGCCCACCAATGCAGCCTATCAGTGCCGCCTAATCAGCGCACTTCAATGAAGGAGAAAAATGACCCGTTTGCAAAATTTTATAACAAACTATTAAAACATGATTTTTTTTTTTTTGCATCTTTTTTTGTTTGTTTAGCAAAAAATAAAACTCAGAGCTGTAACTAAATACCACCAAAAGAAAGCTCTATTTGTGGGAAAAAAATGATAAAAATTTCATTTGGGTACAGTGTTGTATGACCGCGTAATTGTCACTCAAAGTGCATCAGCGCTGAAAGCTGAAAATTGGTCTGGGACTGAGGGGGGTTTAAGTGCCCAGTAAGCAAGTGGTTAAGATCAAAAAGACCAATGGGTCACCCACTTTCTTCACACGGATTCTGACCATTGCCTAATAGACGGACCTGGGATTCTCACACATATTCCATGTTCATGGCCCATGTTTTCTTAACAAGGCTCCTAAGCACCTACCCCCTCCATGTCTTTCCCCACTAGATATGCACTTTATATTTCATCTACTCTGAATCTAAACCACTCACGTTGCTCATGCATCTAGTTTTACAATCAACCTCTAATGTTGCTTACTTAAGTGCCTATTGTAATGCTCTGTAATGCTAAAGCCTTGACCATTCTATATAGTGTACAACATTATATCCTTGTGCAATATGGAACGAGGGAGTAAAAAGTGGAGGAGGATGAGGAGGCAGAGGGGGAGGGTGAAGGGGGACGAGGAGGAGCATGGATTACCATGGTAGGTTTTCTTTAAACCTGATCTCCAGATAAATAGACAGATAAAATACATATATGGGAGCTGCTTTACCTGTCAAAAGATTTGCTGTCCACCCAGTTCCAAGATTTATATGGCTCTGCCACACAGCACAGATCTGTCTGACAGAATACACAATTTTTCTCTGTTGCAGTTAAGTGACACCTACAGGTCTTAACCCCTCCCCCAACCCATGACTGAACAGAGAAAGGAGAAGTAGCAGACTAATGAGTTTCTCTTTCTTCACTCTGATCTCTCCTCATTTTCCTCTTGTTCTTTCTTTGTACATGAGCACAGCAACACAACTGACTGCCTCCTTGTGCTGCTTCTCCCTCTTCCGGTGAAAACTCTGCTATACATAAGACTGCAAGGGCATACCAACTGAATTACGAAACCAACTCTATGTATGGCATCCATGACCCGAGCCCTTTAACAAGATCGTAGCATCATCTGTGCTATTTCAAGAGACGTGTTAGCAAATATACAGTGTATAAATTATATACTGTGTTTGGTGCAATTTGGCCTCCATCCAGTATGAATGAATGAATGAATGAATGAAATACTTGTATAGCACACAATGCGAACTGAATCGCCTCTAGGTGCTGTGGCGAACTTTGATCATCTGCTAAAAGAGGAAGGTCTTGAGTTTTTTCCTAAAAGCCAGGTGATTTTCTTCCAGGCGGATGTTGATTGGTAGAGCATTCCATAGCCAAGGCCCTTGGACAGCGAATCTCCGATCACCCTTGGATTTATACCGGGCTTTGGGCACGAGGAGGAGGTTTTTGTTGGCTGATCGAAGACTGCGGTTTGGTGTGTAATGATTTATTTTCTCCATTAGGTATTGCGGAGCTTCTCTATGCACGCATTTGTGGGTGAGGCAAAGGGTCTTGAACGTGATCCGATTTTTTACGGTTAGCCAATGTAAGCTCCTCATCGAAGGAGAGATGGATTCCCAGGGTTTTTTCCTGTTATCAGCCTTGCCGCCATGTTTTGGATCATTTGTAATCGCGCAAGTTGATATTGTGGTAATCCTTTGTAGTCCAGTCGTGAATTAATGATTGTTCCAACTACCACTGCTTTGTCATTCTTTGGGATAAAAGGGATGAGTCTGCGAAGCATGCGCAGCAGATGGTGAGATCGACTGACTACAGATCCTATTTGCGCATCCATTGACATTTGTGCGTCTAAAATAACCCCGAGACTCTTCGCTTTGGTCTTTGGGGAGATAGTCTGCCCAAAGACGGTTGGTGGAGACCAGGAGGTTTTGGTTGCGGGCTTATGATTTGGGTGTAAGATAAGAAGCTCTGTCTTTGATTGGTTCAGCTGGAGGGAGTTGGTGGCCATCCAGTCCTCTATTGATTTGAGGCAGTTTTCAAGTTGTTGTTGGTGATCTTTTTTTCCATTGATCCGGAAATAAAGTTGCGTGTCGTCAGCGTAAGAGTGGAAGAAGAGATCTGAGCATCTGATGATTTGAAGAAGTGGGCGAATGTAAATGTTGAAGAGAACGGGTGACAACGGAGAGCCTTGAGGGACTCCACAGGTGACTGCCCGAGTTTCGGAGAGGAATTTTCCTAGTTTCACTGTCTGTGACCGATTTCCTAGGAAGGATGCGAACCATTGGAGATCTATGTCTTGGACTCCGGCTACTTCTGTGAGTCGGACGAGTAGAGTATTGTGATCTACTGTATCAAACGCTGCACTTAGGTCTAGCAGTACGAGGAGACACGGCTCTCCGTCATCTGCTGCTTCGAGGGCGTCATCCCAAATCTTGAGGAGAGCTGTTTCTGTTCCATGACCCGGGCGGAAGCCTGATTGAAGCGGGTCCAGGAGTTTGTGAGTATCCAGGTGAAGTTGTAGCTGATGTACTACAGCTTTCTCCATGATCTTAGAAATGGTGTTGAGGCTTGTAATCGGCCTACGGTTGTTTGGTCTGAGGGTCCAGGTTTGGTTTCTTGAGTAGAGGTTTGACGATGCCTTGTTTGAGGATGCTGGGAACAATCCCTTCGTGGAATGATCGGTTTATGAGGTGGGTTATGGTTGGAGCCACGATGTCGGAGCATTCTTTCAGTAGTTTTGTGGGGATGATGTCAATAGGTGAGGTACTGTCACGCAGTTTATTAATGATGTTTTTTGGGGTGTCTACGGTAATTGGGGATAGTGAAAATTTTGCCGGTTGCGGTATGTTGGTGCAGACATCCTCTTTATGTATTTGCTGGCTGAGGTTGGATGTTTTCTTCTGACAAATTGTTTCCCTGATGGTTTTGACTTTATCGATGAAAAAATCCGACAGTTTGTCACAGTAATCCTGGGATTGGCTTTCTGGGGGTTCTAGGCACACCGGATTCATTGATTGATTAACCAGTTTAAACAGTTCCCGTGGTTGGTTTGCGGCCGTTGAGATTGTATATGAGAAGTGGTCCTTTTTGGCTTTGAAGATTGCTTTCCGATAATTCTCTGTCAGACCTTTGTAGTTAAATAGGTTTTCCTCGGTGGGATTTCTTCTCCATGTTCTTTCCGCTCTTCTGCGTTCTTGCTTTAGTACGGAGAGGGAGCTATTAAACCATCCAGCATTTTTCTTCCTGATGAGTGCCCTGCATTTTGGTGCTACCGAGTCTGCTGATTGCAGTAATGCCTTGTTCAGGGAGTTGAGTGTTTCCTCCGTAGAGTGGTTTAAGGTTATTGTAGATATCTTTTTGGACAGAGTGGTTTTGAAGGCTTCGGAGTACAGTTTTTTATGCGATCTGGTCCAGTGCGTTGTTACAGGTTTCCGTTTTGCGTTGGTGATGTTGGTAGTGATTTTGAATTTGATGGCGTGGTGATCCGTCCATGGCAGAGTTATGTTGTCGAGTATGTTGACGTCGATGTTCTGTTTGAAAATGAGGTCTAGGGTGTGTCCTGACCCATGCGTGGGAGTCTTTATCAGTTGCTGTAGACCCAGTTCTTCTAGTTGATTGATGCAGGCAGTCGCAATGGGGCCTTTAGGCTCGTTTGCCCAAAGGTTGAAATCTCCGAGTGCCAGGAAATTTTTGAATTTTAGGGTGTGCATTGCAAAGGATTCCGTGAGGGGTGAAAGAAGATTGGACTTTGGTCCCGGTGGTCTGTAGCACAATAGAATATGAGTGATGTCATGGGGTGTTGGTTGAAGATGTAGCGTCAGGGTTTCCATAAAAGGAACTGGGTTCTGAGATGATAGTTTAGTGAGATCCAGGTGACCTTTAAAGATCACTGCTAGGCCTCCTCCTTTTTTTCCCTATCCGGTGTTCGGTTAGGATCCTGTAGTTTTCCGGCACCAATTCGGTGAGGATGGTGTTGCAGTCAGAGGTTAACCAGCTTTCGGTGATGAAGAGGCAGTCTACATTGTTCTCGATGATGAAGTCGTGTACTTCCAGTCTATGTTTGACTGCAGACCTGGCGTTAATCAAGGCGCAATCTAATTGTAGTGGTCGAGTAGATGTTTTCCTGTGGTTGGGAGCTGGTTGTCGTCCGGTTTTTAATAGTTGTTCTCTTTGAAGTATTTTTTGTATGGAAGATGGCAATGTGGTGTTGATGTTCCTTAGTCTGTGCAGAACTTCAGCTGAGTATTTGAAGTAGCACATGGTTTGTGGATGCTGTTGATGGTACTATGGGCCTAAGATGATGATCCTGATCAGGGTATTGATCCTGAGGTGGGCCTAGGTATCAGACTTGCCGCCGTGCTTGAGGCTATTGGCGCGCAAGTTGATCAGGGGATGCCTATATGGATGCGGAAGGAGTTGTTGTATTCGGTTGCTGGCTGTTCCAGCTACTTAAGGTGGAGGTCTCCGCTCAGAAAAGAAGTCTGGCTGTGATCTGGAATAGTCGTCCTAGGATAGCGTAAAAAATGGAAAGGAGGCCGGAGGTAGGGGTATGCTAACCTATGGTTGTTCCAGAGGAAGGCAAAAAAACCCCTGACAGTAGCAGCCAAACGCACCAGTGGGGCAAAAATTCCTTCCTGACCCCCGTAGGCGGTCGGACGGAGTCCCTGGAACAATCACTGGGGGGGGGGGGGGAGTGAAGGTGCGAGCTTACCTGGCTGCGGTTGTCCCCTTTAAACACTATGGTTCCGGTGAATCTGGCTTGCTGTCAGCCTGACGTTTCTGGAAAGCTGTCTGGTTTCCCCCTTGCAGTGGGATCTTTAAAATGGAGGGGAGGATGGAGGTAGGATAGAGGTTAGAGACTCCTGTCTTAACTCCTGTTTTCAACTCCTGGTTGTTAACTCTCCACTTTAGTTCAAAAAGTCCACTTGTGTTCACAAAATCCACATGCAAGCCACAATCAGGGATCACTGTTAACTGTAGGAGTGCCCATATACAAATGGAGTTGATCTATAGAAGAAAATTATTGTTTGAGAGATTCCATAGTTGTCACAAAGGTTGCAGCTATCTTGGGCGCTGCAACTTCTGATGACCTCTGTCAGCAACCTTGGTGTGGGGCACTATAAATTAGGGTGCCTGCTGCCTGAAGCAGATGGATAGGTGAGGGACAGAGATACTATTTGTCAGGGAAAGTTTTCAGTACAAGGAGAGGTTCCCGACTGAGTAGGGTTAGTTCTGGCATGCAACTTGTTCTCCACAGGAATTCTGGCACCTATATCAGATATTGGGGATTTCTTTAGTAGCATAGGGTGTCTCCACTAGTTACAGCAGATCACCACTCCTTCAGCAAGATCTGGCCTCTGATAAAGCCTGGAACACTACAAGTCTGCAATACTGTCCAATACTGAGTGATATACAGCTAAAATACTGTGCCATTGTTGAGTAGAATGCTGCAGCAATACTGTTTCAATTGCTGAGTAATGTGTTGCTACAATACTGTGCCACTGTCAAGTAATATGTTATATGACATCTCATCCAGGGTCACTGTTTAGGAGGCTCCTATCTGGTTCTGCAGTGTGTGAGAGGGGGCATATGCCCATCATTCACAATTCTTACCTGGTTATCTTGCTTGAATACTGTGTACAGACACCTTGCCCATGGAAACACTTTACTGAATTGCATAATACACTGTACATAGACATCCATATCCCAAACTCCTACTGTACAAGGACTATCACTAGTCTGTTTAAGCTGTCCTGCTTGCCATCACCTCACTGTGCTATATTTTGAATATAATTCAATGAGCTCCATCTGCCGGTGAAGACCATTGCAGGCCTGCGTTCTGGACATTGTTGTTGCTATCGGTTAAAGGGTCCTATCCTACCCCTATTCCATCTGGTCTCTCCTTAAGATATGAAGGTTGAATAGTCTGGGCTTGGATCCCCCTTTAGTATGGTATCATATTGCATTAACCAGAGGATTCCTTACAACCCCTCCAGTTTATATTCTAATATATATACACACACGCACAAGCGCACACACACACGTATGTGTTCTGTTGAACTGTAACTAAGCTATGTTTAGGGGATTTCTCACCTGAGTCTTGACTATTATCCAGAACTCAGTTGATCAGAATGTCAGGTGGGTTGGAGTGTTCACAGGGTCAGGGCAGTGCAGTTGAACATGTAAATCAAAGCAGCCCTCAATTCTACATTTGGGGGCTCGTCCGGGATGTTCTCTGTAGCCGGCCCTAGCCAATGTAGACAAGAGCCACAATCTGAGATAGTTGCTTGGAGAAGAGCTCTGGGAGCTTGGGTGGAGTGAAGCACTGTTCTGGAGATCTCAGGAAGTGAGTGCGCTGAAAAGGAGATTCAGTAGTGGGTGAGAGCTCTAGCCTCAGACCAGAGGGCCTACATACTAGATGTGGAAGTTGTGTTTGCTCTAGACTATATCAGGGTACTAATAGAGTGGCAGGAAGAGATACCTGTTTGTTTCCAGGAAGAGGAAGTATGCCTGGCTGAAGGGATAACTGCTAGAGTGAGTCCACTGAAAGTGGGGGGAGAGACTGTTGAGAGGCAGCCAGCACTGAGGGAGGGAGCCTAGGATCTGTTGGGGCAGTCTCCCATGGGGCCAGTGCCCCTCCTGTCTCCTTCTATACTGACATGAACCAGCTAGTTGACAGCTTTGTGAAGAATGGATCTGTTAGTGCAAGTCAGAGGTATCAAAGACTCAGATTCTTTGCAGGGCAACTACCGAATCCTGTCGTAGAGGAAGAGTTTGAGACTTGGATGAGTCAGGCCATCTAGGCAGTGGAGGAATGGTGTGTTCCAGAAACTGTGAAACGTAATACATAGTAGCCTTATATGCTGTATTTGGAAGAGTTAAAACAATTGCAGATCTGTTGTACAAGTTTAACCACACTCAACAACAAAAAGGGACAGCCTCTCTGGGTACATATCTTGAGTAGACAGAATGCTGCACCAGATTATCCTCAAGAACGGTATTTAGCTCAAGCTTGGTTAGATTGGGTCTTTCAAGGGATTCAGCATAACCATCCCATTGTCCTAAAGTTACTGAAATGAACACAATTAGTCCCCACGTATTCTGAGTTAATGAGAGAAGTGCGGGAAGAAGCAGCTCTTTTGGATGAAAAGAGTCAATGAAAGAGAGAATTGGGCACCAGTGGAGGAAGGAGAGAGAAAGTGTCTACCAAAACTGTCCATGCTGAAGCAGGTTTCTCGGATGGGGACAGTGAAACAGGGTCAGAGCAGGCAGGGCTGGCTATCCCTGATACTAACAAGATGGTGTAGTGTAGTCCGGACCAGGCGAGTTAATGATCCAAGCTGTCCAAGCTCATACTCAGATGTATTATGCTCTGATGCGAGTAATGGAAACTCAACCGAAGGTCCAAGAGCAAGAATTTCACGAGGGGGGGGGGGGCAAAGGGGGCAAAACTCCCTCCAATTCGAAAAAAGAGATGTTTTGGTGTTTTGGATGTGAAGAAATTGGACACTTCTGGGCTAATTGTCCCAAAACTGGAATCAGCCCACAATTGCTCACAGAAGTTTTAAGAGCCTTACAGAAGGTACTTTTCCAAGCCAGCAGGAAATTTCAGGGGACCTCAGTGAAGGAGCTAGTTGAGCGACCCAGAGGAAAACTGTCCAAGAAGGAGTCAAAGAAAAAAAACAAGTAAAAGCCTTCTGCTATTCCTTTGCCTGTTAAAAAGAAAAATGGGTCCCCAGGAAAGAGGAAACAGACATGGGAGATCAATGCACACCTTTCTAATTGACTTGTCAAAAAGACTCCCCAATCACCAAAGAAGCTGATTAGAGCCCAGGCTATAGAGTCACCAGTTGGACATCTGCCAAGGAAGTTGGCATGGCCTTCCCCAATAGTTTTACAAGTAGAAGGAATATACACTCAATCTTTACTGGACACAGGAGCTCAGGTGACACTGTTGTATCGGGACTTCTACAACAAAAACTTAAAACATATTCCTTTGTGTAAGCTTGAGGAGTTGGGGATCTGGGGTATAGGTACCCAAAGGTACCTGTATGACAGATATATCCTTACCAAGATAACATTCGATCCTTCCTTGGCTCAGAAGCCAGAAACTTTTGACACCTTGGCTATTTGTCCTCGACCCCCTGGGGCAGGCCAAAATTCCTTGCTGATAGGAACCAACACCAACCTTGTGAGAAGGCTACTCACCCCATTGGCCATGGAAGGTGCCACTGTGGGGAAGATCCATCCTCAGCTGAGACAAACTTTTCAGTGTGTATTGCAAGAAAAAAAGCCCCCCCTCGAGGGGGTAGGGAGACTGTTGCATTTGGATACACAAGAAAGCAGCCTGCATGAACGCTATGGTTAAACTAACTTGGGATCAAACGGGTCCCTATGTGATGGTAGAAGCTGATCCGTTGGAGGAAGATAACGGAATAAAGCTGGTTTCGTAAATCGTGCCCAGTAGGGACTTATTGAGGAGCGGGGGATAAATTCCTGTCAGTGTGAGAAATGTCACCAGCTACCCAATCAGCCTGAAACCTCATATGGTGTTTGGGAAAGTGAGTGCAGCCACCCTTGTAACTGGGAATAACTTAGTCCAGAGGGAGAACGGGAGAGAGACCACTGTCCAGTGCCTCAATTTGTCTCCTAGATGGGAAGAGAGCATCAGAGCTCAGTTAGATTGACTTCGATGTGGGTTGCACCAAAATTGCTGAACACCGAATTCGACTGAGTGAAGACAAGCTTTTCCGAGAGAGAGCTAGACGGATCCCATTGGGAAACTTGGAAGATCCTTGGGAAAAGCTGGCCGAATTGAAGTCAGGAGTTATTAGAGAATCCAGGAGCCCTTATGCATCTCCTATTGTGGTAGTGCACCAGAAAAATTGATCCCTCCGGATGTGTATTGACTGCAGAACTTTGAATCTGAGAACTATCCCAGATCAGTACACCACCCCTTGTATAGAAGAAACCCTGCAATGCCTGTTAGGGGCTAAGTAGTTCAATGTCTTGGATCTGAACAGTGGATACTACCAGATATCCATGCATCCAGATTACAGAGAGTCCGCCCACTAAGATTCTTTAAATGTCACAGGGGTTGACAGGGGCCCCAACCACCTTTTAGAGATTGATGGAGAACACAGTAGGTGATCTGAATTTGATAGAGGTGCTTGTATACTTGGATAATATCATGGCAAGACGGAGGAGCATGAATCTCGACTTGAGAAGGTCTTCCAAAGATTACACACTGAAGGGCTGAAGTTGTCATTAGAGAAGTGTCAATTCTACTAGACTTTGTTTACTTATCTTGGGCACGTGTTCTCAGCTGAGGGAATAGCCACAGACCCTCAAAAGCTGGAAGCTGTTACCTCCTGGCCTCGACCAAACACTGTCACTGAATTGAGGTCATTTCTGGGATTCTGCTCCTACTATAAGAGAATTGTGAAGAATTTTGAACAGATTGCAAAGCCTCTAAACAAGTTAATGCAAAAGTAAATGGATGAAGATTTGCATAAGACCCATGCTAGGGGAAGCCTTGTGAGTTTATTTGAGAGCAATAGAGGATGAAGTGTGAAAAGGCTTTTGAACATTTGAAGGGGAGACTTATTGAAGCGCCAGTCCTGGCATATGATGATCCCTCAAAACCTTACAAATTGCATGTGTCAAGTCGAGATGGGCTAGGGGGAGTATCAGGGATCGGAAGGAAATCTTCATGCGGTGGCCTATGTGAGTTGCAGACTCACTCCCCCTGAGAAGAATTATCCTGTGCACACGGTAGAGTTCCTGGCCCTCACGTGGGCTGTAGTAGACAAGCTGCGAGATTGGGGCCACGTTCGTGGTGAAAACGGATAAAAATTTTTGACTTACTTGCTGTCAACTGCCAAAGTGGATGCCAGTGGACATCAGTGGTTGGCAGCCTTGTCTGAATTCCAGTTCAGCTTGAAGTACTGGCCAGGTGTAGGAAACTGGGACGCCGACGCCCAAGGTTGGGATTTTTGAGAACAAGTTTATCAGAAGTTGTGTGAACTTTTGAAAATCCAAAAATCAAGAACCACTCCTTACCATCCCCAAGCAGACCCACAACCTGAGCGTTTCAACCGTACCCTGTTGAACATGCTAGGGACCCTCCTTTTTGAAAAAGAAGCAACATTGGGGTGATTACATCACTGCAGTAGTTCATGCTTACAATAGCACAGTGAATGAGTACTGGGTACCCCCCTTACCGGTTGATGTTTAGAAGGGAAGCTTGTTTGGCGGTGGATCTAGCTTTTGGAATGTCTTTAGATCACACATCTCAAGCCTCTTATCGAAGATACGTTGATAGACTTTGGAAAAACTTGAAGCTTGCCTATGAGAAAGCTAAGGAAGCATCTACCACCATGGAACAGAGTAACTAAAAGAACTTTGTTCTTAAAGTAAGGGTTCAGGACCTTCAGCCTGAAGATCGAGTGCGGTTTCGCAACTTGGGGGTGCTAGGAAAGCATAAGCTGGTTGATCAATGGCGTTCACAGCCCCACATTATCTGCAAACGCTTACCTGGGCTCCCTGTATATCAGATCAACCAGGAAGGGAAGACTGGCCCACTCAAGACTTTGCATCAAAACCACTTGCTGCCTACAGTATATCCAAAGCCATCAGAGTGTCCCCACGTTCCTGCACAGAAACATTTCAGCCTCCTACTCTAAGATCCAAAACCCGTCTGGGTTATGAACCCATATCTCAAGAGGAGGTGAGCGATGAAGAAGAATTAACCCTTAATTGGCTATGAGTTCCTTCACCTGAGGACAACCCTACAGATTCTCAAGTTCTTAGGGAGAACAGGAATGAAACGTGCCCATATAGAAGGACAGAACTGACTCTGAGGCTGAAGGGCCTGTGCCCACCCATATGAGAGGGAGTGAGGAAGTTAAGATTGAGTCAATCGGTCATCTAGAGGTGGCAGATCCTGTGGAAACTCTCTCTCCTCCTAGTCATTAAGTGGAAAGTGAGATTGTTCCTGAGAACTTGGAGGAGGCAAAACCTGAGCCAGAACCTGGATATAGTTTCTGGGGAACATATCGTGAGTCGGAACCATTGGAAAGTATCTATTCTAGACTGAGACAGATTTGCCCTCCTAAGAGACTGACTTACAATGCCTTTGGGGAAAGCTCTGATGTACTTAATACTAACGCTCAACGTTCTAGTCAAGCACTTGCCTCCTTTATCCTCGCCTCTGATAGAGGATGACCTTGATCCACCTCCTGACACTACTGGGTGGGCCACTAATCTATTACTGGCCTGTCTTCAAAATATGACTCTCTAAGTCAATTGTTGACTGTTGCAGCTTCTAGTTTGTAAAATAACTAACTGTTTACTTTTCAATGTGGTACTTTAAAGTGATTTCACAGGTTGTGTCCTGTCTTCAGGGACCAAAGACTTTCAAGTGGTTGGAGGATGTAGCGGACAGTGGACTACAGTAACCTGTTATTCTCCCTCTATTGTGTCTCTAGTGCCGGGCTGCAGTAACTGACATTATCTCTGTGAGCCTAGCTGGGAGGAGTGTGGGATTAGTAGTCTTTTGATCAACCATTCTGATGTTGTGATATTACCCCTGAACTACACATCCCAGAGATCCCTGGGCAACATGAACAGACCTCTGGGAGGAACTACAAAAGGGCCAGCAGATCAGCCCCATGCTCTCTTCTTTCTTCTTCCTGGGCCTCATCGAGTGAGCACCTCTCTGCTGTTAAGTGAGAGGGATGCGGCCTACCATGCAGTGACTGAGTGACTCCAGCCTGGCTCCGGAGGACCCAACTCTGCTTGCTGTTCGCGAGACATCTCCGGGACACCACTTCATCAATCGAATGCAACGACTACCCGTGTCTAGCAGCTGGTGGGTCATCGCTGTTCATCTCCCTGAAGGACATCTCATCCAGGGTCGCTATTTAAGAGGCTCCTATCCGATTCTGCAGTGTGTGGGAGGGGGCGGACGCCCATCATTCACAATTCTTACCTGGTTATTTTCCTTGAACACTGTGCATAGACACATTGCCCATGGAAACACTTTACTGCATTGCATAAGACAGAGTCCTCCCCTGGATGCTTCCACAGTTGCTGGGCCGAGACAAAACAAACCGAGACAGCCCTTGACCACCATCGAATCCTCCTTTCAGTTACTTTGCCTCGGGCCAGCCAGCCCTGAGACTTGGAGTCGGGTGGATCCGCACCCAAGGCCATGAGAGCCCTGGGGGCTGGTCTGGAGGACTGGGACCAAACAGTCAGAAAGCACTTCTGGACCGGAACCCCGAAGCACGTGACGTCAGCACCTTAAATACCCTCTCCCAGAATGCCCAGCAAGAGTGACACTCCCACTGGGCTGGTTCCGAGAGAGAACTGGCACTCAATGTGCCCATCTGTACTGCGTTCTGGCACCTGCCAGAGATAACAGTGTCACCTATGGTCAAGCAGAACACAATGCAATCCAGCCAGACTGGTACTGAGACCAAAATTTCGAGTAAACTCAAAACCAAACTGCAGTTCCAGGAATATTAAATGCCAAAAACACATAGCGTGTGCTCTTCAGGAGGCGGCGCTACATATCTATGTAAGTATCTATCTATCTATCTATCTATCTATCTATCTATCTATCTATCTATCTATCTATCTATCTATCTATCTATCTATCTATCTATCTATTGTATCTATGTATCTATCTTGTACATGGTCACATCAGGTATTTACACTGCTTGCTGATGAAAACATACATTGTATTAATAAATATAGAGCTGTATTCATTTGTTTCTTTTACATCTGTAAAGCAAACTGAAAAGAAAAAGACAACCTAATGCTTCTTGTTTCTTAGAAAATCCGAATATATAAAATCTTTTTTCCCCCCCATCTTTCTTTCTTTCTCTCTCTTTGCAGGTCTCCATAATAACTAGATGCTTTTTAAAAGTAATTTACAAATCATTTAATTCTTTCAGTGTCATGGACACCGGCATTCCCGTGACAAGGTAAATGACTGCCAGATACAGCTCCGCCGTCACATTACTATGGCAACTCATTTTTTTTTCCCCGGCGCCAGAAAATTGACAAGCTTTATGAAACATTTTTACCTGCGCGCACAAACGCTGCAAAACACTGTGATGTCTTTGCAGAGTAATGCATAAAAAAAATAAATAAAAAAAAAATAGATAAAAATAAAAAATAAAACAAGAAATTCTTATCAGTCAGAGAGGCAGAGTGCTTATTGCAGAAGACTGATGTGGAAAATAAAACCCAGAGCTAATATCGTTTAAAAGAATATAGAAAACGCTTTTTTTACGAGCGAGAGAGAGAGAGACTTAAAAATGACCGAGTTTATTAAGAGGCCGCTTATGAGACATCGGCATGTAAAGGTAACACATACTGCATAATATTCAAATCACCGTATAAAAATGTAATGAGATAGCAATTTAATGCATCATAGAATAGTTATACAACGCACCATCTGTGTGTTGTAAGATGCCGAATCCATCTTACACTTCGCAAGATATACATCAGCGTAATAATTACATACCAAAGCTACAAAGGCACTTAGGAAATAATCCCTGAGTAATCAGATTTAGAGCATGGCTACGGGTGAGGTTTTTATTTTATTTTGATCGAGCTGGCAATGCCAATGTAGAATTGCCTAAAAGGCATTGCGTGACAATGGCCCCTATTTGATCCGTTACATAGTTGCTGATATGTTTAATAACCGCACATGATTTCAGCATTAGGTGATTGTTTATGATTAAAGTAGATGCAGGGCTTTTTTTTTTGTGGGAACACAGAGCAACGCAGTTCTATCACCTCCAGCACTGAATGCAGGAGCGTCTAATAAAGCTGGTTCTGTATCTTTATTTCTAGGTTACATTTTTTGTAGATGAGCATACCCCTCTGAGAGTCCCACCTGCAGACCCCCCCCACAACAACAGGGCCAGGGTTATGGGTATGAGGCCCTTGTCCTCATCAACATGGGGGAAGGTGCTGAGGGTATGTGGCCTAATATGGTTCAGGAAGGAGGGGGGTGCACGCTTGTCCTTTACTTTTCTGGCCAGCCAGACTGCATGCGCAGATTAAGAGCCTGGTATGGATTTTTAGGCGGGGCCTCACACTTTTTTTCTTTTTTCTTTTGCATGGGGCACAACATACAAAGGGACTCACATAATCCAATGGCAACTCTGGGGGTAACGCTACCAAGCTCTGATTGACACAGTAGATCACACAACTGCAATTGGAGTGAGCATGCACCAGTGCCCCTATAGCAAGCGGATTGCTACTGGTCAAGGGGGAGGAGCCAAGGGAGAAGAACAGGGCTGCTCTATACAAAACCATTGTACAGAGCAGGTAAGTATAACATGTTTGTTATTTAAAAAAAAACAAAAAACAAACCTCAAACCTTTAAAGTGGTTGTAAACCCTTACAAACCACTTTGTCCTACATGTAAACCTAGATTAAGGCTTACCTGTAGGTCCAAGAAATATCTCCAAAACCTATACGGTTTAGGAGATATTTGCCCGAAGACGGGCACCGCTGTCTACGGCACATGCACCTTAGACAGCGGCGCGCAGGCGCACTGAGCGTGTCATCCTCGATAACGAAGATGCCGCATGTCTCGGCCTCCGTGCGCATGCGCGGGAGTGACGTCATCGCGGCTTCGCCGATTGACAGAGGCGGAGCTGCGAGACCCCACCGAGAAGATGGATGCGGCGGACTACAGGGGACAGCGGTGACTTCGCTGGCTCCTGTGTCAGGTAAGTGACACATAATGGGCTACTATGCGATGCACAGTAGTCCATTATGCTTTACCTTTGCAGGGAATGAAAGAGGAAGTAATCTCATCAGGGTTTACTTCCTCTTTAATACTGTATCACCTTAATAGAAACCTATACTGGTGGTAAACTCTTTATTCAATCCCTTCAATGTTTTGGAGCAATATAAGTGTACGTGCACCAAAGGAACTGAAGGATCCAAGTCCATCAACTTTCCCTTATGCCGCGTACACACGATCGGAATTCCGGCCAGTAAAAGACAGATGAAAATGCGACCGTGTGTATGCTCCATCGGAATTTAGCCGTCCAAATTTCCGCCAGCCAAAAATTGATAGCATGTTCTCAATTTTCCCGAAGGAAAAACTTTCTATCGGTAATTCCGATCGTGTGTTTGCAATTCCGACACGCCAAAAATCACGCATGCTCAGATTCAACTACGAGACAGAAGCTATTGGCTACTGGCTATTGAACTTCCCTTTTCTAGTCACATCGTACGTGTTGTACGTCACCACGTTATAAATGATCGGAATTTGATGTGATCGTGTGTAGGCAAGACAGCTTGAGCCGAATTCCATCGGAATTCCGTCAGGAAAACCATCAAAGCTTTTTCCGACGAGAATTCCGATCGTGTGTACGCGGCATAAGAGATTGGCTCATTAAGAGATGGTTGGAGAAGTTGCCCACCAATTGCCAAACTGACCTCCTCTGGTTGGAGTAGACAATGGTAAGAAATGGTAACCTTTTATTTATAAACCTTGGCTGCTGCCGCATATATTGTGTGATGGATGTCCTCCTCAATACAGAAGAGCCAGTAAAGAAAATTCCGCCATACGAAGACTAATCTTGCATATTAATGCGATATTTACATGTTCACTTCCATCACCCCCCCGCAGCTTAATGATTATATGTAATGCAATGTAGGCCACCATCACTGAATATAATGTCATGGGGGGTTTATAAATACAGCTGAACTACGCCAAAATAATATTGCAACAAATATGCCACATGGGTTCAATTTAAGCCTCCTGATAGAGTACTAGTGAATAATAACACACTCACGCACAATTAAAGAGAAAAGAAAAACAACATTTTTACTTAATATGATTACAGATAATGGTCTACAGAAATAGCACTCTCAGCATCATTCCAGTCCAATTCTCAGCAGGATCTCGTGGCCTACAGACATCTCGCAATGCAAGATACTGAGTTTTGATGGTCAAAATAATGGCATGAGCTCTCATGTTCTATCTGCACATCCCCCCCAAAACCCAAACAGTTGAGCCTGTTTTAATTTACTGCTGAAGGCAACACCTCAGCAGCTTGTTAGTGCAATGTACCTTCCAAATTTGGGAGGAACTCCAGAAACTTTGCAAACAATTAAGCTGAGTGGTCAGCTAATCAGAAACTGCTTCTCTGCTGACAGATTCTCTGTGAACTTTATGGTTTCTTTCAGGCAATGCTTGCCACCCTCAGAAAAAAAGATCCACAGCTGAACTTTTTTTTATCTCCCTCATAGGAAGGCTGCTAGGATTATAGGTAAATATAGTTATTTTGGCTCCTTTGTAATCATTGGAGCAGCTATTGATTTCTTTGGTCTGTTCTGGAATCCACATGCTGCAGGCTTGATTGTTTCCCCCTGCATTCTGGAGGTTTCCAGAGTATAAATGGCTGGGAAAGTCAAATGGGCAGCCTGAATATTTATGGTACTTCAGCGAATCCCTAGGTAGGTGTGCTCAATAGGTGGCTGGAGAGGGCATAAATAGAATGAGGTGCCCTTCTAGGTAGGCTGCTAGGATGATATGGAAATATAGTTCTTTTGGCTCCTCTGTAATCATTGGAGCAGCTATTGATTTCTTTGGTCTGTTCTGGAATTCACATGCTGCAGGCTTGATTATTTCCCCCTCCATTCTGTAGGTTTCCAGAGTATAGAGGTCTGGTAAAGTCAAATGGGCAGCCTGAATATTTATGGTACTTCAGCGAATCCCTAGGAAGGTGTGCTCAGTGGGTGGCTGGAGGCGGCATAAATAGAATGAGGCGCCCTTCTAGGTAGGCTGCTAAAATTAAAGGGAAATATAGTTCTTTTGGCTCCTCTGTAATCATTGGAGCAGCTATTGATTTCTTTGGTCTGTTCTGGAATTCACATGATGCAGGCTTGATTATTTCCCCCTGCATTCTGGAGGTTTCCAGAGTATAGAGGTCTGGTAAAGTCAAATAGCAGCCTGAATATTTATGGTACTTCAGCCGATTCCTGGGGAGGTGTGCCCAGTAGGTGTCTGGAGGGGGCATAAATAGGTTGAGGCCTGGAGCAGCCGTGGTCTGTTCCTGCTGAAAAAGCTTCCAGCCTCAGGGGCTACTGCCCTTCCAAGGCAGACCTGCTGGATTCTGCTGAAACTCATCAAGGTCCCAAATATAGCAGAGCTGAGGGGGGGCTATTTCTAGTCATCATTGGAGCTACTGGCTATTGGCCTAGAGGACTTACTGAAGAAATGCCTGGTGGGAGCTGGGTACTAATCCAAGAATCCAGTGACTGTGTGCTTTTCTACTTTGGAGGCAGCTGTTGTTGTTTTTTTCCCTTGGAACTGTCCCTATAGAGCCTCAGTTCTGGGATACCCCTTGGTTATCAAGAGAAGGCCTGTCCAAAGAAGTTGCAGCTAATAAAGTTCTGCCCTTCTTATACAAGGCAGCATCTCTGGAGTATCCCATTCCCACTCAACTCCTCTCTTGTTGCAAGTTCTGCAAGCAATAAATTGTATAAAGATACCCCCCCCCCCCAGACTGTTTAATGTAGCTGGAGTGAATGGACCTTTGCCTATGTGAGTGGTGGCTTTTGCACTGTTTGGGAAAATAATCATTTAAATCCAGCAGCTCCTGCAGGGGTAGCGCTACACTTTTAATTTTTTCAATCCCAAGGGGGATGTTGCAGTGGAAAAAAAAACACACCACAACCACAAGTTGACCATTTGGATCCTGGTCGCGGTGCGCTCCCATTCAGTGAGTGAGTTTGACAGCTGTCAATCTTTACAGCCATCAAATGAAAAATGATATGGTCGTGGCACTTGTACAGCCCTGTAAGGCTGTAATGTTAGCATGCAGGGGGCGGCCACTCATTTTTATGCCCCATATGAAAGAGTCCTATTTCTATTTGCAATGCAGTCTCTAACCACGTCCCATATAAACTACTGCATACTACATGTAGCATTACCATCGCAGGAGGCGCTGGTTATATTGGGTCATCTGCTCTTGCAGCAGTAGGCTGAACAGCGTATCCGGATGATGAGTGATCCACCTCGAACTACCTTCGTGGCTCAACTCAGCAGTCAGCACCACCTTGGCTCTGGTACAGCCCCATTGGATGCAGTTCAACCTAGTCTGGCTCAGCACGGCACATCATGGCACCTCTCTCTCCCCCTGCCGTATCCTTCCCAAGCTTTTGTTTTTTATATTGTCCCTCCCCCTTTCCATAGCTCCCAACTGCCCCTGATTTTGAGGGACTGTCCCTGATTTGGAGCAATGTCCCTCTCTCCCTCTTTCCTCTTCATTTGTCCCTCATTTTGGTCTGCTCTATATAGTTTTATATAAAATGCACTTTTTATCTTTCAAAAATTGTTTCCCAGTGCTAAACCTTTCATTACATTTCTAAATTCCTGCATTTGTGAATTTCAAAATCCAATATAAAGGAATAGTGGTAAAAAAAAAAAAGCCCTTGTGGATTTAATTAACCTTTTTTTTCTGGTGAATTTTCCTTTAAGGGGGTGTGGCAGGGGTGTGTGTCCTATGCCTTCATACATTTGCTAGTAGGTGTCCTTTATTCCCATCTGAAAATGTTGGGAGGAATGCCTTCCTGGTGCTTGTGGGCCCTGTTGTTGTGACCGCAACCCCCCCCCCCCCAATCTTCACTGTGTTCAAGAGCCTCCCTCAAGCCTACATCTCCTACTCTGGGCACTTTTGTTAGAATTATGGTTGGGCAAAGCAATGGACACTGCCATCTTGTGGACAAATAGAGTTCTACAGCACAGTAACAATGGGCAGTGTTACATACATATTACATGGGCATATCAGAAAAAAAAATCTGAGATTTTTAACCTCTTGGCACCGTCTACATACAAACATGCGGCCTCTCTGCAGGTGCGCCGAGTGGCCACATATTTGCTTGCATTAGTACAAATACAGATGTACTGGGAGCGTGCTCCCAGCACAGTTACCGGCAGCTAACAGAAAGCTCCTGATCGCTGCTTGGGATCGGGAGCTTTCCGATCCTGTGACTGCCATGACAGCCAATCACTGTGGCCACATGTTCATAAATCCCACCTCCTCAATCCCTTAAAGGGCCGGGAAGCGCCAGCTCCAGCAGGTTAAGGATACCACCATATCATCACCAAAAAATTATCATTTATTATCTATATTAACATAAAAGTTTAAAATAATATAATGAAAATGTTTGGAATCAGAATGTGTTTTCTAGTATAACCCTTTAACCTCAAGATGTTTCATCATATAGCCCTCTAACATGGGATCAATGATTTACCTTTCCGGAAATTGTTTTTGTTATAACATTATTGTGTCGCAGAATTCCAAAATTAAGAATATCAGTTGCTGAAGGATAGAAGACTGCTTGAATTATCAAGGCATCCAAATACGGTCTAACATTGTTTTTTAAATGTTGTTGTTTTAGCCTTTTGCAATACACTGACCAGGCTTACATATACATGGGTGCCCCAAAGCCTTAGTACACAATGCTATAGAGCCTGGCCACGTGGCACCGGGATTGGGTGAGGATAACATAAAAAGGGCATCTATAGCCTTTGAGGCAGGTCAGGCAGGAACCCAGTGTACTGCTGTGCTAATTTTCTTAAAGCATTTTAAAGAAAAGAAAAAAAAACTTTGGGAAATACAAAAAAAGTTAAAAAGATTGGGAAAATAAACAGAGAAAATGAGGATCCAGGAGACAGGCACTCCCAAAAGTGTTCCCTGTGGACTATGGGGACCCTTTCTATTGCCGGAAGCAGGCATTGGGGAAAGACTGTCATTTCTTCTTCTTCTTTTTTTTTTACAGGTAAAACAAGTTTAGCAAGGTTTCCAGCCTTTCCAGTCTAATGGGGACCTCTAAGGCCAAAGATAGCTGACATACTTCAATATGTGGTGGGTTGTGAGGCATAGTCAGGGCTGGACTGGGACAGAAATTTGGCCCTGGACTTCATCCAGACCAGCCCACTTACATCAGAGTGTCCCATCACCAGCCCCCTTACAACAGAGTGTCCCATCACCACCCCTTACATCAGAGGGTCCCATTACCAGCCCCCTTACATCAGAGGGTCCCATTACCAGCCCCCTTACATCAGAGGATCCCATTACCATCCCCCTTACATCAGAGCGTCCCATTACCAGCCCCCTTACATCAGAGGGTCCCATTACCAGCCCCCTTACATCAGAGTGTCCCATCAGCACCCCCTTACATCAGAGTGGCCCACTGAGCCATCGGCCCACCGGGAAACTCCCGGTAGTCCCAATGGCCAGTACATGCCTGGGCATAGTGGGTGCAAAGATGATGAAAGTCATTGGGTGCCAGACACTTCTTGGATGTAAAAGAGGATTTATTTCTTTTGACAGTCCTTTTTGTATTTTTGAGGGGAAAGAGGGTAAGGGCCAGGACACCATTAAGTAGTTTTAGATTCAATTGGCAGACTCCGAGACTTTAACAGGAGGACAGCCGTGCAGGGGAAGGCCTCAGCAAGGCCACAAACTTCTTCGATAAAGAGCGCATCACTGCTGCCTACTTTATTTTCTGGTTAAGGTTATCATTTTCTTTGGTCACTGGTCATTAATTTGATGCAATAATTTTTCTTAAGACCTCAAGTCATGTTCTGCATATGTATGACCTGATTATATTCTTGTTATGATGTCACTCGTTGTTATGTTATCATCTGAATCTAGAATTCTGTACTGTTTTGTTATGAAAATCCTAAATAAACAAGTGAAACAGAAAAAAACAACCCTTATTAAAAGAAGCCCTAGAAAAAGAGTCTGTCTCGCTCTCCCTAACCCAACATAATTGAAAACCGACAATTGCCAAGTACACTCCCTGGAGACATATATTCGTCTATATAACGGACAAATTAGCGAAATCTAAAAGTTACATCAGGTAACTATTAATATACATAATATAATTCCAAGTATGTCCAAATCTGTATCACACAATGAATAATATATATGTAGCAATGACCCCTGAGGCAGCTGCTGGAGTTTAACCGGCTCCCCTGCTTTTCCTACTGGTGACCTGCCCTGTAGCTGGATCCAGGCACTCATCGAGCCTCCAGTAATGACAATCAGATGGACTTCAAGGTCTCCAATCTTCTTTTTCAAAATGTATTAACTAAAATGTGTAGGTAGAGAAGAGAAGGGGAACAGGGTACCCAAAAAACAGCAAAAACAAAATCAAGCTTTTTAATGTCAGCACTACAAAGCTTGATGGTCCTATTTTCCTAGTAGCAGGCTTCCAGTATTTTCAATGTTAATAATGTTTTAGGGGCAGCCTCCCAGTTGCAAATTGATACTTTAAGAGCAGCTAATTTGTGGCCCTAGATCAGTGATGGTGAACCTTGGCACCCCAGATGTTTTGGAACTACATTTCCCATGATGCTCAACTACACTGCAGAGTGCATGAGCATCATGGGAAATGTAGTCCCAAAACATCTGGGGTGCCAAAGTTTGCCATCAATGCCCTAGATTCTTCAGTAGCAGTAGACTCCCAATGACAATGGATCCTTTGCGTACCTCCATTGGTGGCCCTAGACTAGCTACTGCAGTAGCATCCTTCCAATAGGAACTGGCCTCTTACAAGCAGTCTGTCATGCCTATCACTAGCGTAGATGGTCAGGCACTATTGCTGGCTCTGTGTTCTTCACCTATATCAGCCCCCTTTCCCATAAGACAAGCAGGTCTACTGGTACTTGGTTGCCCCCAGATCTTATATACAATGATATAGTGCCTGACCTCCATGCCGGTGCAGGCACGAGCTTAGCAGAGCAAACAGGTACTTGCGTTTTGGCAGATAGGCAGACTGGTCTTCAAGGCAGGCAACATTCAGAGAGTAGTCAGGGTCAAATACATGGTCAAAAGGCAGGCAGAGTTCAGAGAGTAGCCCAAAGTCCAATCCAAGGTCAATAGCAAGGAAATCCAAACTAGCTGGCAGAGGGGATTGGGTGAAGGTAAAGGTCAAAGCATGGTAACAAGGCAGGTATACAGGAAGCTTGAAGCACGTGTTGCAAACATGATCACAAGCATGACACTAAGGTTTTGGTTGGCTTAAAACAGGTTTAGAATCATCCTACAGGTGGACAGTGAGACAGGAAAAGTGCAGATCAGCCAAAACCAGGATGCTGGAATGAGATCAGCAGCTGTCATGGAACAGGAGCATTACACGTTCCTAACATAGTCATAGAGACCATAAATACCTGAGTAATGAGGTCCCCATACCTTGTCTATGCGGCAGCAGTTTACCCTTAGCTCTCTTTCACATTATTCGCATAGCAGACTCCTCTTACTTACAGTTGTTACATAGTTAGGTTGAAAAAAGACACAAGTCCATCCAGTTCAACCATAAAAATAAATAAATAATAATAACATCATACAATCCCATATGCAAAATCCTATAGCCACCGTTGATCCAGAGGAAGGGGAAAAACCCCAGCAAAGCATGATCCATTTTGCTACAGCAGGGGAAAAAATTCCTTCCTGATCCCCTGAGAGGCAATCAGATTTTCCCTGGATCAACTTTACCTATAAATGTCAGAACCCAGTTATATTATGTACATTTAGGAAATAATCCAGGCCTTTCTTAAAGCAATCTACTGAGCTGGCCAGAATCACCTCTGGAGGGAGTCTATTCTACATTTTCACAGCTCTTACTGTGAAGAAACCCTCCCGTATTTGGAGATGAAATCTCTTTTCCTCTAGGCGTAAAGAGTGCCCCCTTGTCCTCTGTGTTGATCGCAAAGTGAATAACTCAACACCAAGTTCACTCTTAAGATGCTCCAACAGGCAGCCATCTCCTTGGTTCTCCAAGCCCTAACAAGCTAGATTCCTTAGGCCAAGTCTCAGTCCCCAGGCAAAGGCCTTTCTTACAATCATATCCTCTCCTGGTAGTAGGCATTGGAAGCAAGAATGAGGACCTATCCTTTTCAGGCAAAGTCTGATGGGGAAGAAGCCTTCTATAAGGTCTCTCCAAACACTTATGCTATTCTCCAGCCCACATTACAGACATAAACCTTTAAGTGACTGACCAGGGCAGAATAAATATTCAAACCCAAATAAATTGTATTTTCTCAATCTAAGTACTGGAGAACAATCCCCAGAAACAGGCAAAAGCAAATAATATCCTTGGGCTTAGGAGAAACCTAAAGTCCCCAGATAATATAAAAAAAAAGCTAAAGCTGGCTACTGCCTAGCTGCAAGCACAAAATTTAGACTAGGGATACCCCAACATATGGCAGGGTCCCTACAAATACATATGTAGCACTTACACACAAAAAGCACGGCTCTGACTCTGAGAACCTCCAATTTAGTAGTTGGTCACTGGTAACTCCACTTTAGATGCTCAAGTTCAGACGACCTCCCATTCGTCACAACACTGGAATAAAAATAAATTGGAAGAACCAGCACACTGATATCCATCCATATTCTTCATTCAGATAAAATTAAGTTACAAGGTAACTGCTGACATGTTTTGGCGAGTAGCATTGTCAACAGCATAGCTACCAACATGAACAGCACAGATATATGTATGAAACAAAGTGACTGTGAAATAAATTGAGTTATTACCATATTAATGACTATAATTCAATACTTCATATTGATGAGGAAAGTTCCAAGCAAATCCATTCAGTTCTCGTGTAAAAACTCAAAAATTGATTTAATAATAAAAATAGCAAAATATTACAAAAAGCAATGTCAAAGTATCATTAATAACGTATTATATTCTTAAAATGAAGATTAAATCAAAAATGTCTGTGTGTAAATGTGTGAGAATACTGTATCAGCTTCCTTCAATGTCTCATGGTGTCTCGCGTGAGTGTCTGCTGCAGAATCTGTCTGCCCTCGTTACTAGCTATATACTACTCAAATTAGCCCCCACCTTTTCCCATAAAGGCTGGCTTAAAAGTTTTTATTTCAGTTGTAGTCCTATAGAAATTTGCGGGCTTTTAATGAACAGTTTCCCTCCCACTTAACTAAAAAGTTGGGGGGAGGGGGGGTTACTCAGTCTCTAACATTCCTGAGGTGAGGAGTTTATATGTAAAACCATTTTAACTTTTACAACATAAGTTTCCTTTCTTCTAAAAAATATATATAGATAGATATAGATCAGTGATGGCGAACCTTGGCACCCCAGATGTTTTGGAACTACATTTCCCATGATGCTCATGCACTCTGCAGTGTAGTTGAGCATCATGGGAAATGTAGTTCAAAAACATCTTGGGTGCCAAGGTTCGCCATCACTGATATAGATATAAAAATATATTATATTCATTTAAAACGCAATGTTCTTATTAATATCCTAATCAAGAGATATTGTAATATAAAGAAATTATGATCTTTAACTAAAACTTTTACACTTTTAGCATCTAAAGAAATATGAGACCTTTCTTCTCATGTGATGGGGAATATGAAAGGTCAGCTCACTCTTAATTACTGCCATATGTAGGCTCTTTAGAAAAGCATATGAAGCTTTCAAATGAAATGTATCTTAAAAAAATATATAGAAGTCTATATATTTCACTTTTCCATATCCAAACACAAATATAAATATTTAAATGTATCCGTAATTCTCAGAGACCCAATCCATTCATAAATTTTGATATTCTAACAGACTGTGACCACTCCCATTTGTTAATTAGTATAATTAGCAGTAAACGAGAACCACCGCTGCAAAGAGTCTCTCTAGGAATGGAAACTTGTCACACAAATATATGAAAAGATATATATGATGATACACAGACATAATATACATGAAAGAAAAAAAAGTTAAAATTTAATAGACACAAGTTCAATAATTTAAAAAACATCAAATAAAATAATTTGACATGTATAGATCAAGACCAAGGTCCCAGAACAAAACAAAGATCTTATAGCAAGAAATGTCAGAGGGATAGAGATAGGAGGAAGAATCACAGACTGTGGGTTAATGTATAGAATAACTAGTATTGCTAACGTAAAAACAAATCTACATATCTGTAATTCATTCCAGCCGGTGTTCTCATTTTTACATTGAATATCCACCAAACTTTACCTTTGGCAGCCACAGGCACACAATCCATTGGTGTTTAACCATGTCCTCCCCAAACCTTTGGATAGAAACAGACTGGGCGATAATAGTGTGTCGGGACTCTACAGGTTAAAGGACCGCATAAATAGCTGCAGATGGACACCGGTGGCAAGAAAAGCGCCCTGAGGCGATTCAGTTCGTATAGGTAGCGCTATACAAGTCATTCATTCATTCATTCATTCATCCCTTCCAGGGTTTTCGCCCGACGTCTGGAAAATCTACACTAATTTTAGAAAAATGGAGAGAGATCCCCATCCGTGGACAGAATAGGTAGATGTTTTCGAAATGATATCTTTAATTGAAGTAAACTCCCCTGAGTAGGTAGTTACTAAAGTGAGGGTATCGCCCGCATTAGATTTCAATTTCTTGCCAGATTTATGTTTTAATAGCGCATATCTATTTATATCTGCAGCTGTAGCTATTGCTCTATCAACATCTTTAGAATTATATTTACATGCTACTAATCTCGAGTCTACTATATCGCACTCTTGAGCAAAGCTTACCTCAGTAGCGCAATTCCTCCTAGCTCTTATACATTTCCCAAGTGGGACTGACCTAACTGTGTGTGCCGGGTGACAACTAGTCGCCAGCAGTACCGGATTTCCGGCACATTTCTTCCAATAAGTCCGGGTAGATACAGTCCCACTTGTGGGATTGCCCTCCAAACTGATATCCAAAAAAGTTGATGTCACGTATGTTGAAGTCACAGCTAAATTCTAAGTTCAGATTATTATTGTTAAGATACAAATTAAAAAGAGAGATGTCTTCCGGGGTACCCTCCCATATAAACAGAAGGTCGTCTATAAAATGACCACACCACTTAAAATACAGTATCTCACAAAAGTGAGTACACCCCTCACATTTTTGTAAAAATGTTATTCTATCTTTTCATGTGACAACACTGAAGAAATTACACTTTGCTACAATGTAAAGTAGTGAGTGTACAGCTTGTATAACAGTGTAAATGTGCTGTCCCCTCAAAAGAACTCAACACACAGCCATTAATGTCTAAACCGCTGGCAACAAAAGTGAGTACACCCCTAAGTAAAAATGTCCAAATTGGGCAAAATTAGCCATTTCCCCTCCCCGTTGTCATGTGACTCGTTAGTGTTGCAAGGTCTCAGGTGAGAATGGGGAGCAGGTGTGTTAAACTTGGTGTTATCTCTTTAATCTCTCATACTGGTCACTGGAAGTTCAACATGGCACCTTTATGACAAAGAACTCTCTGAGGATCTGAAAAAAAGAATTGTTGCTCTACATAAAGATGGCCTGGGCTATAAGAAGATTGTCAAGACCCTGAAACTGAGCTGCTGCATGGTGGCCACTGGCCAAAACCAAGACAGTTTAACAGGACAGGTTCCACTCTAGAACAGGCCTCGCCATGGTCCACCAAAGAAGTTGACTGCATGTGCTCAGCGTCATATCCAGAGGTTGTCTTTGGGAAATAAACATATGTGTTTGCCAGCATTGCTGCCGAAGTCGAAGGGGTGGGGGGTCAGCCTGTCAGCGCTCAGACCATACGCCGCACACTAAATCAAATTGGTCTGCATGGCTGTTGTCCCAGAAGGAAGCCTCTTCTAAAGATGATGCACAAGAAAGCCCGCAAACAATTTGCTGCAGACAAGCAGACTAAGGACGTGGATTACTGGAACCATGTCCTGTGGTCTGATGACACCAAGATAAACTTATTTAGTTCAGATGATGTCAAGCATGTGTGGCGGGAACCTGGTGAGGAGTACAAAGACAAGTGTGTCTCGCTTACAGGCAAGCATGGTGGTGGGAGTGTCAAGGTCCGGGGGGCTGCATGAGTGCTGCCGGCACTGGGGAGCTACAGATCATTGAGGGAACCATGAATGCCAACATGTACTGTGACATAATGAAGCAGAGCATGATCCTCTCCCTTCGGAGACTGGGCCACAGGGCAGTATTCCAACATGATAATGACCTCAAACACGCCTCTAAGACGACCACTGCCTTGCTAAAGAAGCTGAGGGTAAAGGTGATGGACTGGCGAAGCATGTCTCCAGACCTAAACCCTATTAAGCATCTGTGGGGAATCCTCAAATGGAAGGTGGAGGAGCGCAAGGTCTCTAACATCCACCAGCTCCATGATGTTGTCATGGAGGAGGGGAAGAGGACTCCAGTGGCAAACTGTGAAGCTCTGGTGAACTCCATGCCCAAGAGGGTTAAGGCAGTGCTGGAAAATAATGGTGGTCACATGAAATATTGACACTTTAGGCCCAATTTGTACATTTTCACTTAGGGGTGTACTCACTTTTGTTGCCAGCGGTTTAGACATCAATGGCTGTGTGTTGAGTTATTTTGAGGGGGCAGCAAATTTATACTGTTATACAAGCTGCATTGCCACATGAAAAGATATAATAAAATATTTACAAAAATGCGAGGGGTGTGCTCACTTTTGTGACATACTGTAAATATATATATATATATATATATATATATATATATATATATATATATATATATATATATATAAAAATACACTGCCTGGACTGTATATATAGTCTACACTGACTACAATGTGTGTGTGTATATATATATATATATATATATATATATATATATACACACACACACTAAACTGCTTGCACATCACTAACTAACCTGCCTCTAGCTAATGTTCTCCATAACACTATATGCTTCCGCCGTGTAAGCAGCCTTATATAGTGTGGCGTGTGGACTTGTGGGGCATGCCCCCCTGAGCCATAATTAGCTAAAGGCTCCCTGCCTTTGGCCAATCATGGCTGTCATGGCTCTCACAGCAGAGCGCCTTGTGATTGGCCAAAGCATGCAGGTCAGGTGCATGCTTTGGCCAATCATCAGACATCAATGCACTATGATCTCGCAGTGCATTATGGGGTGTTCAGCGGCACTCGAATTTGCCTCTAACACCCCATAATACTGGCTGTTCAATGGGCGAACTCCAAATGTTCGTGTTGAACTTACGTTCCACTCAAACATTGGGCTCATCCCTATATGTAACTATGTAACCACACTGCCCCCCTCCTTCACACAGCTGCATGGTTATGTGGTGGGATATCTGGATGCCTGGACATGCCCAGGAACGATGGGATGACCATCTTAAAGCCTTAAAAGAGGACATGGATAATGAGCTATGTAAGGTTGCCACCTGTCTAAAATTCACCTGGACAGTCCAGGTTTTGAATCATGCATCCAGGTTTTGGTCCACCTGAAACCTGCACATATTATTCAGACAGGAATCTGGCTTGAAACAGAGTCTGACAGAAGGGTGAGGTGGGCACTATGTGTGCTGCATTACTATTCTCTCTGGAGTGCCCAAAGGTGTCCCGGGTCTGTTACAATCCTATAGTGTATAATATATAAAAAAAAAAAAAAAATGTACTGTGTGGCGCTAAAGTGTTCGGGTCTGGCTTGAAGAAAAAGTGGCAACCCTAGAGCTATGGAACACTTGGACATGGCAGATAAGTGCCAAACTTGTTTGAATATGCAGGCATTGTACCAATAGAAAGACTTGTGAGTTGCATTCTCCTAAGAAAAATAATGTGGATTATAAACTCATCTGGCTTGTTGTAGTTTAAATCCATGCTTACATCTGAGGATTTACCTTCTTATGGATATACAGTATAGACAAACACATGCACAGGCTCTCTTTATGCCAAGAGTCTTCCGTTACAAGCATACAATATAATTTTCAGTCTTATGCATGGCTTTAAATGAATATGAGAACCAATCTGATTCAGAGTATATAAATCGGATTACCAGTATCCTTATATGAGAAGATCAGTCCATGCTATATGGCTACCTACTTCAGAAACATTACATATGCTTCAACCTGGCTTATAGGTTGAGCTTTGATTCGTCTTGGGGACATTGCATATGCTATTGTATATAGAGCCTCCATAAACAGCTTTATACCATTATCTGGGTGCTGGGAATAGAGCTGTGAATACGGTGGCCTTTAGTCTTCCCAACCTTTATGTCTAGAGGGATGTAGATGGGTTTACATAAATTTTAAAGTTTGTTATAATTATTATAATTATAACATTATGACCACTGACCGGTAAAGTGAATATAATTGCATGTCTTGATACAGTGGCATCTGAAAGTGGGTGGGATATATTGGGCAGCAAGTGAAAATGTTGTCCCTGACGTTGACATGTTGAAAGCAGAAAGAATGGGCAAGAGTACGGATTTGAATGACCTTGACGAGGACCAAATTGTAACAGCTAGCCAAATGGGTCAGGGCAACTCCAGAATTGCAGTCGTTGTGGGATGTTCCTGGTCTGCAGTGGTCAGGACTGACAAAAAATGGTCCAAGGAAGGAAAACTGGCAAACCGGTGACAGGGTCATGGGCTGCCAAGGCTAATTGTTGCATGTTGCCCATGTGGTCTGGTCCAATAGAAAAGGTACTGTAGCTGCGGCTCCAGAACAGCACGTGCTCTGCGTTTTTTCAAAGTTAAGGTTATGCCTAAACTGCAGTTTGGTTTGGGTACAATTGTCTAAATTTGGACTTCAGCATCAGTCTGACTGGACTGTGAGATGTTCAGCCTGGCCACAGGGGGCACTGTCTCTTCTGGCAGGCATGGAACTATGGTCTGGTTAGGTGCCTAAGTTACTCTCTCTCGGAGCCCACCCAGTGGGAGTGGCGTTCTCGCTGTGCTTTCTGGGAGAGGGTATTTAAGATGCGGACATCACGTGGTTCGGGGTTCTGGTCCAGAATGATGTACTGACTTCATGGTCCTGGTCCTCCTGACCAGCCCCCAGGAAGGCTATGACCTGGGGTGTGGATCCACCCGATCTTGGTGTCCCGGGGCTGGCTAGCCCAAGGTAAGGAAACTAAAGGAGGATTCTGAGGTGGGTGGGTGCCGTCTCTGGTTTGGGAGAGACCCAGTGGCTTCAAGCATTCCAGGGGAGGACTCTTCAGAAGAAGACCACGTACGGGTTGGTTTCTTAGTAAGAGCCTGAAAGGGCTGAAGTACCCAAAAGAATCCGGTCTCGTGGATATCGCCAAGCTGGCTGAAAGATCCAGGTATCCTACTAGTGTTCTTCAAGTTTAGTTTCCCTACGTGTTCTGCAACAACGTCTGTGTCAGAGACATTATCTTGTATGTTCTACAACAATGTCTGTGGCAGAGACTTCCTGAGTAAGCACCTTGTTGGCTGCTAGGCCTTGTGAGAGAGGGACTGTCCAACTTGAGTGAACATCCAGTTGCGAATGGCTATTCTCTGGATGCAGTCAAAGTAAGCAAGTTCTTCAACATTTTGATTTTGACACTAAGAGTACCTGAACTTCCTTTCCAACCCTCTGATCCCAATTCAAGAGACTGTTCATTGTCTACGTTTTGCAAATAAAATCCATTCAAGTGGATCTGTTGTCAGTCTCCCAAGTTACTGGGCCATCTACCCCGGGACACCCCTAGACGTGAAGCGAGTGGAACAGAAGGTAACGGTAAGCCCAAATCTAACCAGCAGCTCCTTCGGGGGTAGTGCTACAGTACTGTAGCTCAGATTGCTGAAAGAGTTCATGCTGATTCCAATAGAAAGGTGTCAGAACACACAGTGCATTGCAATTTTTTGTGTATGGGGCTGCAAACGATGGTATATATACTGGCATTTGTATTTATTTATTTTTATACTAGTAATGTTTTGGATCAGAACTAACCAAGGTCCGGTATTATTATTTCTGCCCCTGGTCAAATTGAAAGATATGAGCGTGCACGCGCTGAAGTAATTACGCTGAAACACTCAGTTCAGAGTATAATACTTTCTGTTTTAATATTTTCTCTTTTCCAGACTTATATACCAATTTGTTAAGACTAAGATACGTCAGATAAGACTGGCGAATGCAAACCACAAAACAACCACAATATATATATGTATATATATAAACTGTGACAAAAAAATATAGGCTTTGGCTGGGTCATCCATATGAGGAAGTAGCTATGTTCTTGTAATGTTCTTGCTTCTTCTAAAACGTTGGTATTAACTTTTGAGAGTATTTTCGGAAGAGGTGCGATTCTTCTGTTAATTCATGCAGTTCCACAGTATTCTACTGAATATGTTTTAAGGCTGATAACTGATGAGGAAAAGCTGATATATATGAAAGGCATATAAAGCATGAAGTGCATGTACTTATATATATTGGAATAGACATTTCATCGATATTCTAACCACATCCATTACAGTAACAGCAGCAGTAGTAAGCGACTTATAGTGGGACTGCGATAATGCGGCAGACAAGCTGACACTTTTGACACTTTGTGGGAACCAGTGACACTAATACAGGGATCAGTGCTAAAAATATACATTGTCGCTGTACTAAAGACACTGTCTGGGAAGGTGTTAAACATCTACGGTGATCAAAGGGTCAAATGTGTACCTAGCCAGTGTTTTTGTGTGTACTATGTGGTGCTTTTACCAAGGGATGCGCTTGATTTTTTTTCCCCTGTCTTGCAGGAAAACAAAATCCAGCACATCCCCGCTGACAGGACAGAGCTCTGCCTTGTTTACATAGGCAGAGCTCTGTTCTGTGTGTCTCCTCGCTGATCAGTGGGTGCCGGCAGACATCCATTGTTGGGCACTTGCTGATCGGCCTGTGCTTGTGCTAAACACTCCTGGCCTCCTGATGTAGTATGGATGACTCTTTTTAAATTCCTGTGCATGGGCAGGTATATCATCCTAAATGATAAAAGCCACTTCAAACCAAAACGTCCATAGAGATAAAATGATTAATGCATGAAAAGCCAACCATGCCGACAAACTCCCTCACCCCGGGAGCTGTGTGAGGGTTGGGATATGGAAATCAGTAATAGCAGCCTCAAGAGACCAGAACCTGGGTGGAAGATGTATATCTCACCAAGAAGGTACCCACACCCTCAAGAGGGAAACAGCACAGCTGATGACTGGTAGTATGACAGGCTGCTCACGTGATCGGGCAGTCCTTCCCACGCCCAAGCGAAAAGACCCAGTTAAAGAGACATAGAGGATGGTTGGGAAGGATTTCATATACCAGGAGAGAGTAAATAAGAAAAGTTCATTAAAGTGACACTAAACAATATCCTTTTTTCTTAAAAATAATCCATATACACATCCACTACTTAAGTTAATGGCCTTGTCGTCTATATTTCATGAAATCGTTTGTTACTGTGTCTCCTCGCAACTATCTCCATGCGTTTCCGAACCTCTCCTTTTCCTGCCTCATTTCCATTTACTTGAAACAAGCAGTGCATGTTAGTTGCAGTCATGTGCACTGCTCTAAGCACACTTCACATCTCATAGTCCAGTGGTTTCAAAACTGTGGCCCAGGGGCCGAATGCTGCCCTTTGTTTGCCTTCATCTGGTTCTTGGGACTACTATTCCTCCCACTGGTACAGGGCACTGGCCTTACCACTGACACCAACAGTGTGACATAATTGCTTGCAATGGCACCAGTAAAGGAGCACTACTCCTCCCACTGATACCAATGATGGGGCACTATTCCTCTCACTGATACCAATGATGGGGCATTATTCCTCCCACTGATACAACTATTGGGCACTATTCCTCCCGTTGACACCAATGAAGGGTACTATTCTCCCCACTGATACCAATGATGGTGCATTATTCCTCCCATTGATATCAATGATGGGGCACTATTCTTCCCACTATTTTCAATGATGGGCCACTACTGTTCCAACTATTGCCAATGATGGAGCACTATTTCTCCCACTGGCACCAATGATGGGGCACTATTGTTCCCACTAATATCAATGATGGGGCACTATTCTTCACACCATTACCAATGATGGGGCACTATTCCTCCCACTGATACAATTATTGGGCACTATTCCTCCCGTTGACACCAATGAAGGGTACTATTCTGCCCACTGATACCAATGATGGTGCATTATTCCTCCCATTGATATCAATGATGGGGCACTATTCCTCCCACTGATACCAATGATGGGGCACTATTCCTCCCACTAATATCAATGATGGGGCATTATTCCTCCCACTGATACCAATGATGGGGCACTATTCCCCCCACTGATACCAATGATGGGGCACTATTCCCCCCACTGATACCAATGATGGGGAACTATTCCCCCCACTGATACCAATGATGGGACACTATTCATCCCACTGATACCGATAATAGGGCATTTTCTACTCCTACTCAAAGGCTGAAGAGCAGTAAATGGGTCCTTTATTTAAAAAGTCTGGAGACCCCTGCTATAGTCCAACGTTACTAGTCCATCTCGGGTGTGACTTATATACAGTGGAACCATGGAGAATGCCATCCCTCTAAGCCCTTGTACACACGGTCGGAGAATCCGTCGGAATGTGTCCTATCGGACCGTGTCGTCGGATAATCCGACTGTGTGTGGTATGCATCGGACTGATTCCATCGGAATATCCGTCGGACCCAATTTTCCAACATGTTGGAAATATTTCCCGACCAACTGGTTCGATCGGACATACTCCGATCATGTGTAGAGAATTTTGATCGGACCAAGTGCCACGCATGCTCAGATCAAATTCCTACATCAAAGCTATTGGCTACTAGCCTGAATGTAGTCCCATCGTAACGAAATTACGTCATCACGTTCTGAAAGATCGGATTTTTCGCCAACTTTGTCCGACCGTGTGTATGCAACAGTTTCGGACAAGATCCAACAGACAAAATCCGACGGGCAAAATCCGACGGATCTGGTTGTGGAAATCTCTCTTATTTGAGAGGCAGAAATTGCCCTATGATGAAGGAACCCCTAGCAACCTTTGGAGGAACCCTAGGGTTCCACGGAACCTTGGTTGAGAATGTCTGCTCTAACAGGATCACGGCAGTCAAAATTCTGGAGATTTGGCGTTAATAATACATACTTGAATATTTTATCTTTATTTTTTTGTTTTAAACCAGAGTTTAGTGTCACTTCAATATGGTTTATAGGCACGTTAAAGGATGCCCATTAACTAATAGCTAGCACTGATATTCTAAATCCTTAGCAGTAATGAAGGCGTATGTTACAGCGGGAGGAACACAACACTTTAATTGTTAATCAAACTCAGCATTAAATTGGGGATACAGGAGTTCACTCGGAGTGAAGGAAAACACAGTTGGCGCCCATTAGCTTGGAATAAACCAAAGCGTTCAACGTAAAAACAGTCAAGCTTCGCTATAGCCATAGGATTCAAGTTACACCGAGATTTTAATGGCAATTATTCTCCACATGGTCTTTTGTCCAACCTAGGCTTAATGCACTGTTTAAATCCCCCACCAGTCTGAGAATGGTTTAATTAGGTGTAGCATGCTTTGTACATAATTACACAGTGTTTTGGGAGGCATTACCTGCCTGTCTTTGTGGAAGAAAGGTGTACAAGATTACTTGGAAAGGAATTTCTTGTTTACGGCAACATATCTCCTCTTAATTAAGAGCCAGTCAATTGTGTTTTAGACTGTTTTTTTTTTTTCCCCATTTGCTATATTTCTTAAGATATGGAGAATCGTTTGAGATTTAATGAGTGCTGTCATAGCAGCGGGCAAAACAATCTCTTAAGTTGTTGGGAAACGCTCATAAAGAAACGAGTGTTCAAATGATTAATGTGCTAATAAAGAGAGCTACTTTGTCTCAAGTGATTGCAATGGAGTGACAGGTCCCCTTTGATATGCTGAGTGTAATAAACAGGTTTGGAGATCTTTTGGAGCTAATAAGTCATGTAGCCGGAGATGTGCCGGTTGAAGGCCAGTAAGGAGCACATGGGCTCAACTCCTGTTATTTAAAGCAGAGTTCCACCCAAAATGGGAAGCTCCACTTGTCTGCCTCCTCCTCCCCTCTGCTGCCACATTTGCACACCTTTGGGGGGGGAGGGGAGCGGGTACCTGGTTTTGACAGGTACCAGCACCCACTTCCGGCTCTGCTCGCTGAGGAGAACAGACTGAAGCCCCCTCCTTCCCCCGCAGCCTTCTAGGACACTTTACAGGTCACATTCACAAAGTGCACATGCGCAGTAGCAAACCAGCTGTGAACACACAGCCGATTTCCCATGGTCAAGATGGCTGCGCCAGCACCCTATTGAAGAATCGGCTTTGGTGATGACACTGGACGCCTGGATGGGAAAGTGCCCTAATATTAAAAGTCAGCAGCTATAGTATTTGTAGATGTTGACTTTTAAGATTTTTTGGTGGAGCCTGGAGCTCCTCTTTAAGCCTCATGCACACTAGGCATTTTGCCCCGATGCATGAGACACCAGCGCTTAGGTACAGGTGGAAGGTACAGGCGCATAATCCAATCCTGCTGCAGTCAGCCTGTAAATCTCTATGAGTGCCTTACAGCTACTGTGGCTAGAAGGAGCTGGATGGTGAACCAAGCAGTAATAACGGTTAGGGAAGTAAGTGCCCAGGGGTGAATACTGGGAATGCAGACTGCTTGCACTGCAGTCATTGGTCCCTGGGCGAGTACTGCCCTAAACATTTCTACTGCTTGATACATCATGCAGCCATTATAGCCCTCAGCTTCTCATTGAGTATTACAGGCTGTTGGCAGCAGGGTCAGACAGTGCACCTGTGCCTTCTGCCAACACCTAAATGTCAAAGCCTCATGGACTGGGGCTAAAAGCTCAGTTGCTAAAGCTCAACTGAACTTTCATTTTAAATTTAGCTAAATACATTTCAGGAGCATTAAGACTTGCAGTTTTTTTTCTCTTAGTAGAAAAGCCTGTCCCCTGCCAGCATACGCTTTTGCTCTCTATATGGATACAGTGGTCTCTCTGCCAAGGTCTGACACACCCCTGTAGAGCACACCTATCACTCTACAATCAGTAGAGCTCATGTTCCCTTCTGATTGGAGAAGCCTACCTAATTGAGGGGGTCACTTTAAATGTTTTCCTCTGAAATGCTTCCAGGTTTTTTTTCTTGGGATCTCCTGCTCCTCAGCTCCCTCTACTGGGTTCTTTCACACAGCAGATTCCCTTCTTGAGTTAAACCATGCACTCTATCATGTTTTCTCTAAATATGAACTCTGCGGGGGAAAAAAATGTTACTCTTGCAGTGAGCCCCTCTCCACACTGCTAGAGTTAACTTCTCTTTTGCTTTGGGGAGATAAATAATGGGGCATGCTTACTTTATTCCACGCTCCTCCATTGACCAAAGCCTCCCAGTGCTTTCTTCTATTGGCTGATGCCTGGGTTGTGGGCTAGACCTCGGCGACCTGCTCCTGCATTGAATGGGAAGATGTCAGAGAGCTGGGAATAGGTTGGGCAGTAAAACTGTATGGGCAGGGCCTGGAGTAGGGTTCCCAAATGAAGAAAGCAAAACAAACACACAGTCCACAAAGGGTTAAAGTGGTTGTAAACCCTTACAAACCACTTTGACCTACAGGTAAGCCTAGATTAAGGCTTACCTGTAGGTCCAAGCAATATCTCCTAAACCTATATGGTTTAGGAGATATTTGCCCGAAAACGGGCACCGCTGTCTACGGCGCATACGCCGTAGACAGCGGCGCGCATGCGCACTGAGCGCGGCATTTCCAAGAATGGAGCTGCCACGCGTGTTGACTCCCGTGCGCATGCGCGGGAGTGACGTCATCGCGGCTTCGCCGAATGACAGCGGCGGAGCTGCGAGACCCCACCAACCAGATGGATGCGGCGGACTACAGGGGACATCGGCGACTTCGCTGGCTCCTGTGTCAGGTAAGTGACACATAATGGGCTACTATGCGATGCATAGTAGTCCATTATGCTTTGCCTTTGCAGGGAATGAAAGAGGAAGTAAACTCATCAGGGTTTACTTCCTCTTTAACAGATATTGTATTTAGAAGAATGCAGGTTGGAGAGTTATAAGATTACCTAAAAAACACAGATGCTAGCATTAGTATGAATTTACTATTTACTATCTTTGGCAACAGGTGCAGAACACTAAAAGGTACATACACATACTGTATAGCAGTAACAGACTTAGTAACACTTGCAGTAACAAACTCAGTAACATTTGTGGTAACAGGCTCAGTAATATTTGCAAAAACAGGCTCAAGAAACAGTTGCAGTGACAGGCTCAGTAGCACTTGTAGTAACAGGCTCAGCAACACTTGCCATAATAGGCTCAGTAACACTGGTAGTAACAGGCTCAGTAATACTTGTAGTAACAGGCTCAGTAACACTTGTAGTAACAGGCTCAGTAACACTTGTAGTAACAGGCTTAGTAATACTTGCAAAAACAGGCTCAAGAAGCAGTTGCAGTGACAGACTCGGTAACACTTGCAGTAACAGGCTCAGTGACACTTGCAGTAACAGGCTCAGTAACACTTGCAGTAACAGGCACAGTAACACTTGCAGTAACAGGCTCAGTGACACTTGCAGTAACAGGCACAGTAACACTTGCAGTAACAGGCTCAGTAACACTTGCAGTAACAGGCACAGTAACACTTGCAGTAACAGGCTCAGTAACACTTGCAGTAACAGGCTCAGTAACACTTGCAGTAACAGGCTCAGTAACACTTGCAGTAACAGGCTCAAGAAGCAGTTGCAGTGACAGACTCGGTAACACTTGTAGTAACAGGCTCAGTAACACTTGCAGTAACAGGCTTAGTAATACTTGCAAAAACAGGCTCAAGAAGCAGTTGCAGTGACAGACTCGGTAACACTTGCAGTAACAGGCTCAGGGACACTTGCAGTAACAGGCTCAGTAACACTTGCAGTAACAGGCTCAGTAACACTTGCAGTAACAGGCTCAGTAACACTTGCAGTAACAGGCTCAGTAACACTTGCAGTAACAGGCTCAAGAAGCAGTTGCAGTGACAGACTCGGTAACACTTGTAGTAACAGGCTCAGTAACACTTGCAGTAACAGGCTTAGTAATACTTGCAAAAACAGGCTCAAGAAGCAGTTGCAGTGACAGACTCGGTAACACTTGCAGTAACAGGCTCAGGGACACTTGCAGTAACAGGCTCAGGGACACTTGCAGTAACAGGCTCAGGGACACTTGCAGTAACAGGCTCAGTGACACTTGCAGTAACAGGCTCAGTAACACTTGCAGTAACAGGCACAGTGACACTTGCAGTAACAGGCACAGTGACACTTGCAGTAACAGGCTCAGTAACACTTGCAGTAACAGGCACAGTAACATTTGTAACAGGCTCAGTAACAGTGGCAGTAACAGGTTAAGTAACACTGGCAGTCACCGTTATGACTGTCACTCCACTCAGGCACAGCACAATTCTCAGGAGGGTAGTAAGAGGCTCAGTAACACTGGCAATAACAGACTCAATAAGAGTTGCAGTAACAGGCTCAGTAACACTTTCCATAACAGGCTCAGTAACATTTGCCATAACAGGCTCAGTAACGCTTGCAGTAACAGGCTCAGTGACACTTGCCGTAACAGGCTCAGTGACACTTGCCGTAACAGGCTCAGTGACACTTGCCGTAACAGGCTCAGTGACACTTGCCGTAACAGGCTCAGTGACACTTGCCGTAACAGGCTCAGTGACACTTGCCGTAACAGGCTCAGTGACACTTGCCGTAACAGGCTCAGTAACACTTACAGTAACAGGCTCAGTAACACTTGCAGTAACAGGCTTAGTAATACTTGCAAAAACAGGCTCAAGAAGCAGTTGCAGTGACAGACTCGGTAACACTTGTAGTAACAGGCTCAGTAACACTTGCAGTAAAAGGCTCAGTAACACTTGTAGTAACAGGCTCAGGGACGCTTGCAGTAACAGGCTCAGTGACACTTGTAGTAACAGGCTCAGGGACACTTGCAGTAACAGGCTCAGGGACACTTGCAGTAACAGGCTCAGTGACACTTGCAGTAACAGGCTCAGTGACACTTGCAGTAACAGGCTCAGTGACACTTGCAGTAACAGGCTCAGGGACACTTGCAGTAACAGGCTCAGGGACACTTGCAGTAACAGGCTCAGGGACACTTGCAGTAACAGGCTCAGTGACACTTGCAGTAACAGGCTCAGTGACACTTGCAGTAAAAGGCTCAGTGACACTTGCAGTAACAGGCACAGTGACACTTGCAGTAACAGGCTCAGTAACATTTGTAACAGGCTCAGTAACACTTGCAGTAACAGGCTTGCAGTAAAACAGGCTCAAGAAGCAGTTGCAGTGACAGACTCGGTAACACTTGTAGTAACAGGCTCAGTGACACTTGCCGTAACAGGCTCAGTGACACTTGCAGTAACAGGCTCAGTGACACTTGCAGTAACAGGCTCAGTAACACTTGCAGTAACAGGCTTAGTAAGGCCGCGTACACACGGGCGGACTGTTCGCCCAACTTTGTTCGTCAAACAGTTTCGGCAAACAGTCCGCTCAAAATTAGCATGGACGGACATGGCCACACACGGCACTTTTTGAGCGGACTGTTTCAGCGAACTGTTTGCCAAACAGTTCGCTCAACTTTTGAAATGAACGGACTCGCCCACGTAAGGCGGAGGCAAGTCCGCCCATTTCGAGCGCGTGTACAGGTAGACGGGGCCCGCGAAGGAGACGTCGCGGGCTCCGCCGCCTGGAATGGACTTAAAGGGGAACCCCAACGCCGAAAAAAATCGGCGTGGGGGCTCCCCCCAAGTCCACAACAGACCCTTGTCCGAGCATGCTACCCGGCCGGCCAGGAAAGGGGGGCGAGCGAGCGCACCCCCTCCTGAGCCGTACCAGGCCGCGTGCCCTCAACATGGGGGGTGCCTTGGGGAAGGGGGGGCGGCCCCCCACCCCAAAGCACCTTGTCCCCATGTTGATGAGGACAAGGGCCTCTTCCCGACAACCCTGGCCGCTGGTTGTCGGGGTCTGCGGGCGGGGGGCTTATCGGAATCCAGGAGCCCCCTTTAAGAAGGGGGCCCCCGGATACCGGCCCCCCACCCTATGTGAATGAGTATGGGGTACAATGTACCCCTACCCATTCACCTGTAAAATAAAAGTACCCAAAAAAAAAAAACACAACACACGAGAAAAAATATTTTATTGCACAGCTCCGGGGGTCTTCCGTCTTCGGGGGTCTTGTCCCCCTCTTCGGTTCTTCTGCCGGGCCACCGCGCCTTCTTATAGCTCTTTTACAGGCGGTGGCCCGGTCTTCTGTCGCCGCTGCCTTCCGTTCTTCTGTCGCCGCCTTCGGTTCTTCTGCCGGGCCACCGCGCCTTCTTGTAGCTCTTTTACAGGCGGTGGCCCGGTCTTCTGTCGCCGCTGTCGCCGTCGCCGCCTTCCGTTCTTGTTCTTCTTCTTGTTCTTCTTCTTCTTCTCCAGGAGATGTTGACACGTCGCTCTCTCTGGCCGGAATGCCAGAGCCGCGCTGTGCGGTCACTTATATAGTGACAATGGGGCGGTGTCACATGGTATATGTCACATGGGTTGGTCACATGGTGACCCCGCCCCCTTACGATGTCATAGTCCCCATGTGACATCAACCCATGTGACCAACCCATGTGACATATACCATGTGACACCGCCCCATTGTCACTATATAAGTGGCAGCGCAGGGCGGCTCTGGCATTCCGGCCGGAGAGAGCGTCGTGTCAACATCTCCTGGAGAAGAAGAAGAAGAAGAACAAGAACGGAAGGCGGCGACGGCGACAGCGGCGACAGAAGACCGGGCCACCGCCTGTAAAAGAGCTACAAGAAGGCACGGTGGCCCGGCAGAAGAACCGAAGGCGGCGACAGAAGAACGGAAGGCAGCGGCGACAGAAGACCGGGCCACCGCCTGTAAAAGAGCTATAAGAAGGCGCGGTGGCCCGGCAGAAGAACCGAAGAGGGGGACAAGACCCCCGAAGACGGAAGACCCCCGGAGCTGTGCAATAAAATATTTTTTCTCGTGTGTTGTTTTTTTTTTTTGGGTACTTTTATTTTACAGGTGAATAGGTAGGGGTACTTTGTACCCCATACTCATTCACATAGGGTGGGGGGCCGGTATCCGGGGGCCCCCTTCTTAAAGGGGGCTCCCGGATTCCGATAAGCCCCCCGCCCGCAGACCCCGACAACCAACGGCCAGGGTTGTCGGGAAGAGGCCCTTGTCCTCATCAACATGGGGACAAGGTGCTTTGGGGTGGGGGGGCCGCGCGGCCCCCCCTTCCCCAAGGCACCCCCCATGTTGAGGGCACGCGGCCTGGTACGGCTCAGGAGGGGGGCGCGCTCGCTCGCCCCCCTTTCCTGGCCGTCCGGGTAGCGTGCTCGGACAAGGGTCTGTTGTGGACTTGGGGGGACCCCCACGCCGATTTTTTTCGGCGTTGGGGTTCCCCTTTAAGTCCATTCCAGGCGGCGGAGCCCGCGACGTCTCCGTCGCGGGCCCCGCCTACCTTCACACGCGCTCGAAATGGGCAGACTTTCCTCCGGGCGGGAACAGTTTGCTCATTTCGAAAGTGGCCTACACACGGGCGGACTGTTCGCTCAAACAAGGTTTCAGCGGACAGTTTTTCGGAATTTCCGAAAGACTTTGTCCGTCCAACTGTCCGCTGAAACTGTCCGCTGAAAGCCCACACACGAGCGGACTGTCCGCCCAAACACTGTTCAGCGGACAAGGTTGGGCGAACAGTCCGCCCGTGTGTACGCGGCCTAATACTTGCAAAAACAGGCTCAAGAAGCAGTTGCAGTGACAGACTCGGTAACACTTGCCGTAACAGGCTCAGTAACACTTACAGTAACAGGCTCAGTAACACTTGCAGTAACAGGCTTAGTAATACTTGCAAAAACAGGCTCAAGAAGCAGTTGCAGTGACAGACTCGGTAACACTTGTAGTAACAGGCTCAGTAACACTTGCAGTAAAAGGCTCAGTAACACTTGTAGTAACAGGCTCAGGGACGCTTGCAGTAACAGGCTCAGTGACACTTGCAGTAACAGGCTCAGTGACACTTGCAGTAACAGGCTCAGTGACACTTGCAGTAACAGGCACAGTGACACTTGCAGTAACAGGCTCAGTGACACTTGCAGTAACAGGCTCAGTGACACTTGCAGTAACAGGCACAGTGACACTTGCAGTAACAGGCTCAGTGACACTTGCAGTAACAGGCACAGTGACACTTGCAGTAACAGGCTCAGTAACATTTGTAACAGGCTCAGTAACACTTGCAGTAACAGGCTTGCAGTAAAACAGGCTCAAGAAGCAGTTGCAGTGACAGACTCGGTAACACTTGTAGTAACAGGCTCAGTAACACTTGCAGTAACAGGCTCAGTGACACTTGCAGTAACAGGCTCAGTAACACTTGCAGTAATAGGCTTAGTAATACTTGCAAAAGCAGGCTCAAGAAGCAGTTGCAGTGACAGACTCGGTAACACTTGTAGTAACAGGCACAGTAACACTTGCCGTAACAGGCTCAGTGACACTTGCAGTAACAGGCTCAGTAACACTTGCAGTAATAGGCTTAGTAATACTTGCAAAAGCAGGCTCAAGAAGCAGTTGCAGTGACAGACTCGGTAACACTTGTAGTAACAGGCTCAGTAACACTTGCAGTAAAAGGCTCAGTAACACTTGTGGTAACAGGCTCAGGGACGCTTGCAGTAACAGGCTCAGTGACACTTGTAGTAACAGGCTCAGGGACACTTGCAGTAACAGGCTCAGTGACACTTGTAGTAACAGGCTCAGGGACACTTGCAGTAACAGGCTCAGGGACACTTGCCGTAACAGGCTCAGTGACACTTGCAGTAACAGGCTCAGTGACACTTGCAGTAAAAGGCTCAGTGACACTTGCAGTAACAGGCTCAGTGACACTTGCAGTAACAGGCACAGTGACACTTGCAGTAACAGGCACAGTAACATTTGTAACAGGCTCAGTAACACTTGCAGTAACAGGCTTAGTAATACTTGCAAAAACAGGCTCAAGAAGCAGTTGCAGTGACAGACTCGGTAACACTTGTAGTAACAGGCTCAGTAACACTTGCAGTAACAGGCTCAGTGACACTTGCAGTAACAGGCTCAGTGACACTTGCAGTAACAGGCTCAGTAACACTTGCAGTAATAGGCTTAGTAATACTTGCAAAAGCAGGCTCAAGAAGCAGTTGCAGTGACAGACTCGGTAACACTTGTAGTAACGGGCTCTGTGACACTTGCAGTAACGGGCTCAGTAACACTTGCAGTAACAGGCTCAGTGACACTTGCAGTAACAGGCTCAGTGACACTTGCAGTAACAGGCTCAGTACACTTGCAGTAACAGGCTTAGTAATACTTGCAAAAACAGGCTCAAAAAGCAGTTGCAGTGACAGACTCCGTAACACTTGTAGTAACAGGCTCAGTGACACTTGTAGTAACAGGCTCAGGGACACTTGCAGTAACAGGCTCAGTAACACTTGCAGTAACAGGCTCAGTAACACTTGCAGTAACAGGCTCAGTGACACTTGCAGTAACAGGCTCAGTGACACTTGCAGTAACAGGCTCAGTGACACTTGCAGTAACAGGCTCAGTGACACTTGCAGTAACAGGCTCAGTGACACTTGCAGTAACAGGCACAGTAACATTTTTAACAGGCTCAGTAACACTGGCAGTAACAGGTTCAGTAACCGTTATGATTGTCACTCCACTCAGGCACAGCACAATTCTCAGAAGGGTAGTAAGAGGCTCAGTAACACTGGTAATAACAGACTCAATAAGAGTTGCAGTAACAGGCTCAGTAACACTTTCCATAACAGGCTCAATAACGCTTGCAGTAACGGGCTCAGTAATGCTTGCAGTAACAGGCTCAGTAACACTTGCTGTAACAGGCTCAGTAACACTTGCAGTAAAAGGCTCAGTAACACTTGTAGTAACAGGGTCAATGACACTGGCAGTAACAGGCTCAGTAAGACTTGCAGTGATAAGTTCAGTAACACTTGCTGTAACAGGCTCAGTAACACTTGCTACAACAGGCTCAGTAACAGCGGTAGTAACAGGCTCAGTGACACTGCTAGTAACAGGCTCAGTAACAGTGGTAGTAACAGGCTCAGTGACAGTGGTAGAAACAGGTTTAGTAACAGTGGTAGTAACAGCCTCAGTAACAGTGGTAGTAACAGGCTCAGTGACACTTGCAGTAATAGACTCAGTAACACTTGCCATAACAGGCTCAGTGACACTTGCAGTAACAGGCTCAGTAACACTTGTAGTAACAGGGTCAATGACACTGGCAGTAACAGGCTCAGTAAGACTTGCAAGAACAGGGTCAGTAACACTGGCAGTGATAAGTTCAGTAACACTTGCTGTAACAGGCTCAGTAACACTTGCTGTAACAGGCTCAGTAACAGCGGTAGTAACAGGCTCAGTGACACTACTAGTAACAGGCTCAGTAACAGTGGTAGTAACAGGCTCAGTGACAGTGGTAGAAACAGGTTCAGTAACAGTGGTAGTAACAGCCTCAGTAACAGTGGTAGTAACAGGCTCAGTGACACTTGCAGTAATAGACTCAGTAACACTTGCCATAACAGGCTCAGTGACACTTGCAGTAACAGGCTCAGTAACACTTGTAGTAACAGGGTCAATGACACTGGCAGTAACAGGCTCAGTAAGACTTGCAAGAACAGGGTCAGTAACACTGGCAGTGATAAGTTCAGTAACACTTGCTGTAACAGGCTCAGTAACACTTGCTGTAACAGGCTCAGTAACACTTGCTGTAACAGGCTCAGTAACAGCGGTAGTAACAGGCTCAGTGACAGTGGTAGTAACAGGCTCAGTGACAGTGGTAGTAACAGGCTCAGTGACAGTGGTAGTAACAGGCTCAGTGACAGTGGTAGTAACAGGCTCAGTGACAGTGGTAGTAACAGGCTCAGTGACAGTGGTAGTAACAGGCTCAGTGACAGTGATAGTAACAGGCTCAGTGACAGTGGTAGTAACAGGCTCAGTAACAGTGGTAGTAACAGGCTCAGTAACAGTGGTAGTAACAGCCTCAGTAACAGTGGTAGTAACAGCCTCAGTAACAGTGGTAGTAACAGCCTCAGTAACAGTGGTAGTAACAGGCTCAGTGACACTTGCAGTAACAGGCTCAGTAACACTTTTAGTTACAGGCTCAGTAGCACTGGCAGTAACAGGTTCAGTGACAAGCTCAGTGACACTTGTAACAGGCTAAGTGACGCTTGCAGTAATAGGCTCAGTAACACTTGTAGTAACAGGCTCAGTAGCACTGGCAGTAACAAGCTCAGTGACAGGGCTCAGTGACGCTTGTAGTAACAAACTCAGTAACACTTGTAACAGGCTCAGTAATACCCCGTATACACAATTGGACTTTCCGACAACAAAACCATGGATTTTTATTCGAAGGATCTTGGCTCCAACTTGTCTTGCATACACAAGGTCACACAAATGTTGGCCAACAATTACAAACGTAGTGACGTACACGACGTACATGATATCTCCATTACGAACGCTAGTTTTACAAGACCGAGTGATTCCGGCTCGTACTTGATTCCAAACATGCGTGGACTTTTGGGCGACGGATTTGTGTACACACGATCGGAAAGTCCGACAACAAAGCGGAAAATCTGAGAACCTGCTAGCCAACATTTGTTGGCGGAAAGTCCATCAACAAATGTTCTATGGAGCATACACACGGTCAGACTTTCTGCCAACAAGGTCACATCCAACATTTGTTGTCGGAAAATCTGATCCAGTGTACGGGCATAACAGTTAAATAACAGGCTCAGTAACAATGGCAGTAACTGGAATGAATGCCATTCCTCTCAGGCACAGCATAGTTCTCAGCAGGGTACTACTACAGTTATTAATGGCCCAGCAGTAATAAGGCAATCCAGCTAGGCCAGCCAGTACCAGGAGATTACATCCCTTTATCACCGGTATATCCTCAGACACAGTAAGTCACAGTACAAGCAAATCTACATTGCTGGAGGGGTGGCTGACACAGGTAGCAGCTCTGTAGCTTGGACCAGGCAGTGGCTCTGGATACCGCTGGCTATGTGAGACCTGCAGTGGTATTCCCTACTCTCTCCAGGACTGGATTATGAGCATCATGGGTCTGATGCTGAGGATTTTGATGGGCCTTTTTATGAACGTTTTGGAGAATGGCTTTCAGCTGCTTCATAGAGAGCCATAGAGGGAGATCAGTGCTTGTAATTTCCCCCACACCGTTCACCCCTGACTTTCACATTCACCCTGATGCAGGGGGTACCAGGAGCTTCTCATGCAGTGCAGTGCCCAAAATGGTTGGTCCGTTCTGCTGGGTCTATATTGAGGTAGGGGCCTGAAGCTACAGCTCCAATAATCCCTATGTTAATCCAGCCCTGACTCTCTCCCTCCTCGCACTAGGAACTCTCCCTAACACTAATTCTCTGTCCCTGTCAAACAAGGTTCCTCTCCCCAGTGGTCCACACACACAAATTCTCACCAGACTCAACAGGGCACTGCTATTTATTGGTACTGTCACATCCAAGATGGCTGCAGAAGGTCATTGGGGGTTGCAGCATCAAGCCAGACAGTGGCTCCCCTTGTGTCACCTATGGAGGCTGCAGGAGAACATCATTGCCCTAATGCCCCATACACACGAGTGGAATTTCCGTTTGAGAAATCTTGAATGGTTTTCCGACGGAACTCTGCTCAAGCTTGGTTTGCATACGCACGGTCACAAAAAAGTTCTCGGAACTTTCGACCGTCAAGAATGTGGCGACGTACAACACTACGACGAGCCGAGAAAATGAAGTTCAATGCTTCCGAGCATGCGTTGAATTGCTTCCGAGCATGCGTAGGAATTTTGCACGTCGGAATTGCTAGACAATCGGAATTTCCGAGGAGCTTTTTCCGTCGGAAAAAAAGAGAGCCTGCTCTCCATCTTTTGCTGGCGAACGTTCTGATGGAGCATACACACGGTCGGAATTTCAGACCAATTGCTCACATAGGACTATTGCTGGTGGAATTTCCGATCGTGTGTACAGGGCATAAGTCTCCATTCCATCCATAGAGGAGGAAGATCCCACCTGCTGGGTGGAGTAGGAACTACACCTGCAAACAAAAGGTTTTGGGAGGACCAGTCTAGGGGGAGGAAGAAGCCTGTGGAACCGGGAAATAAGTATTTCACCTTTCATCATCCTCTAGACCAGTGATTCTCAACCAGGGTTCCTCCAGAGGTTGCTAGGGGTTCCTTCAACATTGGGAAATTTCTGCCTCTCAGATAAGTTCCCACTCACACCATTGATCTTGTTAGCTATCTGTAAAGAGGTAATTCTTCCCAATGACCACAAGTGTAAGGACCATTCTTCCCACTGACCATCACACTAATGTATCATGAGTCGTAGATTTCTAATTTTTAGCAGTGGTTCCTCGAGAACTATTTCAAGGGTTCCTCTATGTTGAAAAGGTTGAGAAAGGCTGTTTTAGAGAAAAGCAGCTAACTGCATGGAGGAGGGGAACCCGCTGTAAGGGTAGCATTTATTTTCCCTTGGAGTTCAGCTTTAAGAGACACAAGGACATTAGTAGATCATTCTCTGCCAATATATATTTATGACGTTAATATTTCCAACAAACAAATTAAAAAATATTAAAGTAAGTTAAGTTGAACACTTAATCACTCAAATTCTTTTGAAAACTCTAATGTCCCGGTGTCACAGTTTTTTCGGTAATTAAGTCTTCTCGCTTTGATTCCTAAATAAAGAGCTTGATTTTCGGAATAATTATAATTGTAATGATGGAGAGCAGACGAACTCCTGGGCCTGGCAATGCAGATCCTTGAGTTATGCCCCCAGAAAATGATTAGATAAGTCCTACGTCCCCCATGCTGAGCCTTTCAGTGTAAACAGACAGACTAGCAGAATGGTTATATAATTGAGATCCTGCTTGCTTCTTGCGGTGGGGAAGGGATTTGAGCCTCAGTAGTCCAAAGCTACTATTAATTACTGAATTTTGTTGCACAAACTTCTACAAAAAAAAAAAAAAGAACAAAGTTTGAGGCTAAAGCTAATTACGATAAATTGCCCGTACACCTTAAAGAGAAACTCCGGGCATATCAACAAAAACATCTATTAGCTCGCTTATCTAGTGTTTGAGAAGACATTGGAACTTTTACCAAAATGTATTTATGTATGCAAGTTTAGTGTTTGGGCACATTGTATGATCACAATGGTTACTATGTGCCCATGATACGCTACTTCAGTGCACATATGGTAAATTTATCAGTGAGGACGTGTTCACACCAGGTGCGTTGCGATGCATTAATTAATGCAGGCTCAATGCAGGGACACAGATAACAATTGTTTTCTATGTGCCCTGTTCACGCCATACAGGTGTGTTGTGTGCCGTGTGAGAAAATGTAATATGTTTGCATTTTTATGTGACGCAATCCATAAGAATGCGTTACAACCCACCGTAACATGTTATAAAGGGCTACTGTGCATAGAGTTGAGTGAAGTGTCATTCACAGCCAGTCAGAAGACAGATCTCCTGATTGGCGCTAGTTTCAAATGGCGAAGCGCACCGGGGCTCGGCATTCGATCAACAACTTGTTACACCTAAGCCAATTCCCCCTGTGCACTCCAGAGACCCCAGCATTATTGTGCACGCTAGTGACCCCAGTGTCTTCAGTGATCCCAGCACTCCTGTGCACTACAGTGGCCCCAATGTATTCAGTTACCCCAGCACTCCTGTGCATCCCAGTGTCTCCAGTGACCCCAGCACTCTTGTGCATCCCAATGTCTCCAGTGACCCCAGCACTCCTGTGCCTCCATGACCCCGGTGTCTTCAGTGACCCTAGAACCTCTGTGCACTCCAGTGACCCCAGTGTATTCAGTTACCCCAACACTCTTGTGCACTCCAGTGACCCCAGTGTCTCCACTGACCCCAGAACATCTGCGCACCCCAGTGACCCCAGCAGCCCTGTGCACTCCAGTAATCCCAGTGTCCCCAGTGACCCAAGTAGTCCTGTGCACTAAAGTGACCCCATTGTCTCCACTGACCCCAGAACCTCTGTGCATTCCAGTGACCCCAGTGTCTCCAGTGACTCTAGAATATCTGTGCACTCCAGTGACCCCAGTTCTCCTGTGCACTCCAGTGACCCCAGTGACCCTATAATCTCTGTGCATTCCAGTGACCCCAGAACCTCTGTGCACTCCAGTGATCCCAGTGTATTCAGATACCCCAAAACTCCTGTGCACTCCAGTGACCCCAGTGTATTTAGTTACTCCAAAACCCCTGTGCACTCCAGTGATCCCGTGTCTCCAGTGACCCTATAATCTCTGTGCACTCCAGTGAACCCAGCACTCCTGTGCACTCCAATGACCCCAGTGTCTCCACTGACCCCAGAACATCTGTGCACTCCAGTGACCCCAGTGTCTCCAGTGATCCCAGCAGCCCTGTGCACTCCAGTAATCCCAGTGTCCCCAGTGACCCAAGTACTCCTGTACACTAAAGTGACCCCATTGTCTCCACTGACCCCAGAACCTCTGTGCATTCCAGTGACCCCAGTGTCTCCAGTGACTCTAGAATATCTGTGCACTCCAGTGACCCCAGTTCTCCTGTGCACTCCAGTGACCCCAGTGACCCTATAATCTCTGTGCATTCCAGTGACCCCAGAACCTCTGTGCACTCCAGTGATCCCAGTGTATTCAGATACCCCAAAACTCCTGTGCACTCCAGTGACCCCAGTGTATTTAGTTACTCCAAAACCCCTGTGCACTCCAGTGATCCCGTGTCTCCAGTGACCCCAGTGTCTCCAGTGACCCTATAATCTCTGTGCACTCCAGTGAACCCAGCACTCCTGTGCACTCCAATGACCCCAGTGTCTCCACTGACCCCAGAACATCTGTGCACTCCAGTGACCCCAGTGTCTCCAGTGATCCCAGCAGCCCTGTGCACTCCAGTAATCCCAGTGTCCCCAGTGACCCAAGTACTCCTGTGCACTAAATTGACCCCATTGTCTCCACTGACCCCGGAACCTCTGTGCATTCCAGTGACCGCAGTTCTCCTGTGCACTTCAGTGACCTTATAATCTCTGTGCACTCCAGTGACCCCAGCACTCCTGTGTACTCCAGTGACCCCAGTGTCTTCAGTGACCCCAGAACCTCTGTGCACTCCAGTGAGCCCAGTGTATTCAGTTACCCCAGTACTCCAGTGACCCGAGCACTTCTGTGCACTCCAGTGACCCCAGCACTTCTGTGCACTCCAGTGACACCAGTGTCTCCAGTCAACCGAGTGCTCTTGTGTACTTCAGTGACTATGTGTCCCCTATGCACTTCAGTGACCCCTGTGACTCCTGTGTCTCAAGTGACCCCTGTAATTTCTGTGTCTCCAGTGACCCCTGAGACTTCTGAGCTCTCCTGTGTCTCCATGACCCCTGTGTCACCCAGTGAGGCCAGAGCATCCTGTGTCCCCCACTGATCTCACAGCATCTTGTGTCGTTCTGTGACCCCAAAGCATCTGGCGCCCCTACAAAAAATTCTGTCATCCTGTGCCCCCAGAGCATCCTATGTCTTCCAAGGACCTTAGAGCATCCTGGACTGTCCTATGACTCAAGTGCACCCTAAGCAACTTTGTGACAACTATGTCTCCATCCAGTCTTAGCTATGCTCCTCTAACCTCTTGGGTTGCCTCCCTCGCCATGGCTATAGACCCCTGTTCATGATAGGATCTCTGTGTGAGGTAATAACTACTTAAAAGTTATGTTAACACATTACTTAGCATGCTGCACTTAGCATTTAAAAGAAATATATCTGATGCTAGGTTAAATGTAATGATTTGTAGGAGTATTGGATGAAGCTAAGAGTAAACAAGGAGAGGGAACTCCGTTAATGTTCCACCATGTCAATCATAATTTTCACCCTGTGGTGTCCCCATGCTCCCGCCATGTTGGTCACCTGCGTTATAAAAACGGATTCATATCTTCCAGCCCGTTCTGTTATATACTCCCACAGCGGCTAAAAGTTTTCTTTTTTTTTTTCTCCAGCTCATGTTGTCTTGTTGTGAGATGTGCAGAATCCTTCACACATCATTATGTTGGATGCTGGAAAGGAACACGTGTTACATTAGGGAGACTTGCTGTCAGAAGATTAGATTGCCTCTGTTGTGCTGTCAGACTCGGAGGTGGAAGAAGGGAGATTTCATTTTATTTTTATCTCCTTTTCATACAGTGTTTGTGTTTTAGAACCGCCACTTTACAAGTGAGAGCGAACAAAGGGGAAATCCATCACCCATCTGGAGGCAATGAGTATTAGGATACACAGCGTACCGACGGCGAATAAACAAAATAGATCAGTGGTGTTTATGAGTCAGCTAAAACCGCGTTTGTTGATTTTGTTTAGGGCTCGTTCACGCCGCAACACACAGAAAATGCCTACACGTTGAGCCATCCGTATATAAACATCAGCAAGTGGTTATTACAAGATCCAGGCTATAACGGCAGCCATGATCTTGGTACAATTTTTTTATTTTTACAGCTGGCAATCAGCCAGTAAAAGTGATCCGGGTAGCTCTAAAGCCTACTAATCACTTTTGCGATATTGAGAAGGGCTGGGCCACTGGCCACCTCTCCTCCCCCAATGCGGAGGTTCCTAGGCTCTCGTGTTCCTCTGACTGTAGTAAATGGCCGGGATCCCTAAACTATTTGCACCCTAGGCAAGACCAGCTACTTGCACCTACCCCCCACCCCCCCGTCAGAAATGTTATACTTGTGAAGAAATATAATAGATGAATTAAACTCCCCCGAATGAACAAAAGGCTGTGACAGGCTTACCAGTCCAACTGCATCATCCAGGGAAAGAAACAAAGGGTAGTACCACCAGTGCCAACAGTGCCATCACAAGGCCAAATTACCTACCAAACCACCCTATATATATTTGGAAACTGGGTGACAAGAAATCCGATTTGGTACCACATCCCATTCAATGTAAATAGAAAGAGGAAGGGCAAGAGGGATTTATAGAATAAATAATCAATAACAAAAAAAAAAATGAAACAATTCTTTAACCACTTTCAGACCGGACCAATTTGCTGGTCAAAGACCAGACCACTTTTTGCGATTCGGCACTGCGTCGCTTTAACTGACAATTGCGCGGTCGTGCGACGTGGCTCCCAAACAAAATTGACGTCCTTTTTTTCCCACAAATAGAGCTTTCTTTTGGTGGTATTTGAGCACCCCTGCGTTTTTTATTTTTTGCGCTATAAACAAAAATAGAGCGACAATTTTGAAAAAAACGCATTATTTTTTACTTTTTGTTATAATAAATATCCCCCAACAATATATAAAAAAACATTTTTTTCCCTCAATTTAGGCCGATACGTATTCTTCTACATATTTTTGGTAAAAAAAATCGCAATAAGCGATTATTGATTGGTTTGCGCAAAAGTTATAGCGTTTACAAAATAGGGATAGTTTTATAGCATTTTTATTAATAATTTTTTATTATTTTTTTTTTTACTAGTAATGGCGGCGATCTGCGATTTTTATTGTGACTGCGACATTGTCGGGGACCCATCGGACATTTTTGACACATTTTTGGGACCATTGTCATTTATACAGTAATCACTGCTATATAAATGCAGTGATTCCTGTGTAAATGACACTGGCAGTGAAAGGGTTAACCAGTGGGTGGCAGTGTAGGGGTTAAGTGTTCCTAGGGGTGTGTTACTAACTGTGGGGGGTTGGGCTTTCATTTAGTGTACACTGATCTCTGCTCCAATCACATGGAGCAGAGATCAGCGTCACTAGTTGCTAGGCAGAATGGGAAAATGTTGTTTATACAGCATTTCCTCCATTCGGCCGCTCCGTGAGACGATCGCGGGGATGCCCGCGGCGATCGAGTCCGCGGGTCCCGCGACCGGACTCACGGGGGTCCCGACCAGCGCGGGAGCACGCCGCCGGCGGCGCGCTCCCGATGGCACGGCGGCAACGAATATTGGACGTACATGTACGCCAATATGCCTGCCCGTGCCATGCTGTCGACGTACATCGTCGTGCGCTGGTCGGGAAGTGGTTAAAAAATTGAACATTTACAAAAGTCACATATTCAATTCCAACTCCACCCCACAGCACCCACAGGCACACCAAATGGCATGTACACACGATCAGACTAGGTCCGTCGGACAATTCGATCGTGTGTGGGCTCCAAAGGACTATTCTTTCCCAAAAGTCTGACCGACCTAGAAATAAAACATGTTTTAAATCTTTCTGACGGACTCGAGTCCGGTCGAAAAATCCGCTCGTCTATGTGCTAGTCCGACGGACGAAAACCGACGCTAGGGCAACTATTGGCTACTGGCTATGAACTTCCTTATTCTAGTCCGGTCGTACGTCATCACGTTCAAATCCGGTAGACTTTTGGAGTGATAGTGTGTGGGCAAGTCTGTTCGTTTGAAAGTCCAGCGGACCTCAGCTGCAAAGTCCGTCGGATAGTCCACCGGACCTAGTCCGTTGAAAAGTCCAATCGTGTGTACAAGGGCTAAGAGTTAGCCTGAGGTGGGTAACACTGTTTAAAAGGAAACAGCCTGCAGTGGTCTCAGAGAAGGGTCACAAAGCGGCTGGACTGAGGAGGAAAGAGGAGATATGAGATGCCAATCTTCCTCTTGCGGCTCTCGTTGCCCTCAAACCACCCTATATACTCCCCACAGGAGAGAATGCATGGCCCACAACAGTATCATATCCGGTGTGCAGTGCTCGCCCGGTTCAAGACCCACAGCAGAACAAATCACTGCAGTTGCCATCTTGAAAGAGGGCAGGGTGGCAGCATACCAAGCTCCAGACATTGGGGCCAACAGGGAGTGTGGGACAACCTGTCTGCATGACCCAAAGACCAAGGCATCCAAAAAAATAAAAAATACAATGACAGGGACTACTGTAGGTCAAGTTTAAACAGTACGAACCAGCAGCTGTGGCTGTGCCCTAGTCAGCAGTGAACCCTAGTCGGCTGCCTAGTTCACCTAGTGGTAGACTTGTGCACAATGGAAAGTTTAGTTTTGGTTCGTTGTCATTCGTAAAATACATAATTTCGTTCTGTTATATTCATTATGCTACGTTAATTTGTTTTTGGATAATTCGTTATTTCTGTAGAGTGTCGATATTCGCTGTACTGAATCTCCAATCATGTCGAATGCATTCGTTATATCCGCTATCATTTCTTTTGTATTAGTTGAAATTCGATATTTATGTATGTATAGACATTCGTGATAATGATTCGTAGTTTGGAATGTCGTTTGTTTATTGAATCTTTTAACACACACAATGACAACGTCTCTTCTCCTCGGCTCAAATACAATACAACACCCTTCTCACTCAGTTCTCAGGAATGCATTTTGAAAGTAATCCAACCTCCGGCACAAAATTAATCAGCTGATTGGACTATAAGATTTACTATGCGTTGACCTGTTGTTTCATTAGATCTTTAACGAATTACCGAATCATGTCAAATTCATTCATTGTATTCGCTATAATTTCTTTTGTATTCGTTGAAATTCGTTATTTTTTTATTTCGGATGCATGTCATGTCATGTCATGGCTAAGACACAAATGGCCCCTGCTGCTTAATGACCTAGGACCTAGGATGTAGGCAGATACTGCCAGCTGGTGTCTTTTTGGTGGCTACTGACACCTAGTATCCCTTGTTGCTAAGGCACAAGCAGCTATTGCAACCTAGTGTCTTTTGTTGCTAGGACGCAGGCAGCTACTACCACCTAGTGTCTTTGGTTGCTAAGACACAAGCAGCTCCTGCTGCTTAATGCTCTAGGTTGCTAGGATGTAGACGGCTATTGCCAGCTATTGTCTTTTAGGCAGCTACGGATCCTAGTATCCTTTGTTGCTAAGACACAAGCAGCTATTGCCACCTAGTGACCTTGGTTGCCAGGACGCAGAATGCCCCTGCTGCTTAGCACCCTGGGTTGCTAGCATGTAGGCGTCTACTGCCACCTAGTGTCCTTGGTTGCTAGAACATAGGTGGCTGCTGCCACCAAACCTAGTGTCCTTGGTTGCTAAGATGTAGACATCCCCTGAAGCCTAGCAACCTAGGTTGCTAGGGCACAGGCAGCTCCTGACACTTAGCGCAATTAATTTACATGCGTACCGTGGTAAATACAGTCAATACGCAGGACCATGGATGCAGATTTTTCTTTTTGTGCACAGCTCTGTGCCTGGGCCCATACAGTTCAGATCCATAAAAAAATGTACACTTTAAAGATATGAATGCAGCCTGTTTAACGTCCATATGCATGGATCCTAACGGGGGCCATTTTTTCTGTAAGATGACAATATGGAGGGGGGGGGGGGGGGGCTCTGTAGCAAAGGATTGGTTTTAATAACCATGTTTCATTTTTTTTTTCTAAATTGATACACTGTATCTAATTAAAAAGAATCAAGTGTTAGGCCCTATCTCCAAGTGACCCAACAACGACTGGTGTGAAGAAGTGATTGTCCACCAATTGTGGGCACTTTTATGAGTTCGCTCTTCTTATACAATCTACAGAATACTCAGAAATGTTTACAGTCGGCTGCAAATAATAGATAAGAAATACCCCCCCCCTTCCCCCCACGTAACACTGCGGAGAAAGAACGCGCCATTTCCTGTGAAGAGGAATCTAAGACGCTTCGGCATTGTCATTCTCCGCAGAGGGGACTTCAGCCTGGCACAAGTGACTGAATCTTTCGCCGTGACCATCCTGGAGAGCCATTGTGTTAGTTTCCATGGCAATGGGAGGTAAGTCTTCATCCAGAATAAACAATAAACTGGAGGGGGAGTAAGAGCTTTGCTCGTCGTGGAACGTGACCATCACCCGGCAATTTAAGGTAATGCGGTGTACCGGGGCTGACCCTGGTGTAGAAAGGAAGACGAGGACAATGAGTATTATGATACACAATGGCCACCAAACCACTCTTCAATCCACAGATCCCTATATGTGGCCGCCAGCCTTCCCTTCAGTCTTCAGTCTTGCACAGTTTTTCAAGCTCCTCTTCTAGAAGTAGCTTACTCCGATTTCACCGCACACTGTGAGCTTTTCACAATGTGTATTAGAAGCTGCGGCAAGTCAGATAGAGCCCCGCCTCATTTCCTCCCCAACCCAACTGTCCTTGGCCTGCCTCTTTTCGTTTATTGGATTTCAGACCTTTCAATCATGGAGGCTCCGCCCCAACATGAGTGTTACCTATGCAAATACAGCCTGACTAGCAACACCCACTTCTCCAGCCTTTTGCAAAACTCCTCCCAAGAGCCAGCCCACTACTTGCATGAGGGTTCTTGAGAGGAGTACTGCGGCAGGGTGCTGGGATGAGTTTAAGAAGTTAAAAGCACCCTGCTGGTCCTCCCGCCAGCCATGATCTGTCTGCAGTACATAGAGAAGAACAGAGACTCAGTGTTCATGTATGTAAAAAAAAATAGAAACATTTTATTTATGAATGTTGCTAGTGGGAGTAACTCCCACCTCTGACCACGATACATTTTTCAAGTACTCACCGATGCCGATTACTTTTTTTTTATGTTGTGTGACAGTGGCACCAATATGATCAATATTCCTATCGCACACGTTCCTGGTATCTATGGCTCATAAAATGGTGGGTTCTGCAGCGATTACCAGTTTGGTCCTGGAAACATCAAACAAGCGTACATCTTCGCCAGCACACCATGGATCTGCAATTTTCATCCAAAATGTTTTAATGGAAAAAGATCACATCACGAAGGAAGGTGCAAAACCAAAATCAATATGTCGCACTGATGGACACTGATAGGTGGCATTGATGGGCACTGATGAGGTGTGGGCTGTGTCAGTAGTTTTTATTTTTTTATTAAATTTTTTTTTTTACAATTTTATTTTTTTACTTTTTATTTTTTAAAGAATTTTTGACAATTTATATTTTTTGTATTTATATTTTTACTAGGCTTCCTTTTCTTTGGTTTCAGTTTTTTTTAAATTATTTTTGCAATTTAACCTTTAACTATTTATTTATTACATTTTTTTTATCAGCCCTGTTGGGAGGGGGGGCTGTCTTTGGTGAGATATCAGGCGTCTGACATCTCCCCCTTGAGACAGGGTAACAGGGAAAAGGACTGAGGATACAGATTCCCCAGTCCCTTTCTCTGTAGCCTGAGCTGCACTGCAGATGAATGTACAGGAGACAGAGGCTCCTCTCCATTCATAAACTGAAGCATCGTAAACAGTTTATGATGCTCAGTTATGAATGGACAGACAGTGATCATTGACTCTGTTCATTCAGAAAAGGAAGGAGCCGCTAAATTACATATTTACCGACTCCTTCCTCCGCTCTCCATCCTGACAGGTCTGGGACTAGGGGAGAGGGACTGGAGGAGGACACAGGGTAGCCAGGGACCCGGACAGAAGGAGGAGGACACAGCTAAGAGGAAAAAGGACACTGGAGAGAGGGAGGAGGAGCCAGGGCCCGGGAGAGAGGGATGAGGACCAGAGGAGGACACAGGGGACAGTCGGGATGAATGGTGTGGCGGTGGGGGCGGATAAAGGCACAAATCTGCTGAGTTTGAAGATGCCTGATCAGATACAACAGGTATCGGATCAAGCATTGGAGCATTTGCACACTAGTACCGATACTCTTGGGAAGTGGTGAAAGGCCGCAGGCCATATCTCTCTTACCCACTTCCTAAAGGGACCTTCTCTTAGGTGATTATTTTTTGTACCATGAGATCCATTTAAACCTGAGCACTCCAACACAGGAACATTTGGCTCCAACAGTTAATAGTCCACTGGTCAATGGGAGGGGTTTTGAGAGATTGAAGAACCCTTTAGATTCCAGTTCCAGCTCTTTAGTTAAGACCTCCCTAGATTCCAGGTACAAGGTACAAAGACACTTTAAGAGGTCCTCTCATTGTTTGTGGCGTTCAGCGGCATCTTTGGGGGTAAGCATTTCAGACCTTTTCCTAGTGCCTGTGTTGTGGATGATCAGTTACAGGCAGAGTAAGATGGAACACTACACAAAATCCTTTTTTTATGGAATGTCCACAAATTGGGCTTCAGCCTGGGGTGGAGCTACAGGCAGTACAAACTGAAGTAAAAATGGACATTTAATACACAACTGGACCACTGATTAAAATGGGGACAAGTTCTCCATGCATTTGGTCCCCTGGGAGATATAATACGATTTGTCGATGTAATGATACATTTTCTTTAAAATGGAAGTAAACCCTTCCAAACAACTTTGACCTACAGGTAAGCCTAGATTAAGGCTTACCTGTAGGTCCAAGTAATATCTCCTAAACCTATATGGTTTAGGAGATATTTGCCCGAAAATGGGCACCGCTGTCTACGGCGCATGCGCCGTAGACAGCGGCGCGCAGGCGCACTAAATGCGGCAAGTCCAAGAATGGATTTGCCAAATTTGTCTACTCCCGTGCGCATGCGCGGGAGTGACGTCATCGCGGCTCCGGCGAATGGCAGCGTCGGAGCTCCGAGACGCGACTCCCGTGCGCATGCGCGGGAGTGACGTCATCGCGGCTTCTCCGCTGTCATTCGTCGGAGCTGCGAGAGACGCCACAACCAAGATGGATGCGGCGGACTACAGGTGACAGCGGCGACTTCGCTGGCTCCTGTGTCAGGTAAGTGACACATAATGAGCTACTATGCGATGCATAGTAGTCCATTATGCTTTACCTTTGCAGGGAAAAAAAGAGGAAGTAAACCCATCAGGGTTTACTTCCTCTTTAAGCTTTTATTACATTTGTGCCCATTGAACTCTATGAACTGCTTTTTCTGGAAACTGCCTTAGAGATGCAGTAAAAATGTAAGTTTAAAAAATACCCACCTGACATCCAAGCTTCTGACTGCTTCCTGTAGGTACCAATGATGTCACTGGTGTCTCACCCTGGGATCCTAGCAAAGCCGAGGCTCTCAAATTTCATGAGAAGATGCTATAGAACTCTGCAGTATTCATTTATTGAGGACTTTGGCATCCTCAGCTTTCTACACATGACTGGACTTCAAACAAACTTTCCAGTGGATATCTGTCCAAAGGGCGTTGGCCGTGAACTTGTATTGCATACACACCGCAGGACTTTTTCAGCCAACTTTCATCAAATCACATGTTTTTTTCTGCTCTTTACAGCCACCTTTGGCCAACTTCTGTATTGTTAAAATGGAACAAGTTCCCCCACAATCTGGGTTTTTAGGCCGCAAAAAACAATAATAAATGCATATCAGGGTAACATGAAAAATATTTTAATATTTATTACCATGAGAAAATAGCAACATGGCATAGGGGTAAAAACATGAGCTCCACCTGAACAGTTAAAAAAGACTCCTGTTTAAAGAGTACAATAATAACAATGGATGTGTAAAAGCAGACACAACTATAATTGACACTGTACAATATAACAACAGTAGAAGTATAGTTCTAACGCATTTCAACCCACTCAGGGGGTCTTCTTCAGAGAAATGGTCCAATAATGCACGTCCAAGGAAAAAATAAATTAAAGTGCTTTTAGTAGAGTTCCCCCTCTGGGTGGTGCCTCGATATCCCTTCACATATCAAGAATGTTACCAAGTCCAAGGATGTCATCAAATGCCAAGAGGGAAAGGTCAAAGGTCCAGAGGAGTGGCTCACGAGAGGTCACACAGATACCTCACCACCCATGGGCATAGGGAGTGGGTGCGGACATTGGTAGCCGGACAATATGGTGAGTCACACCTGAATGAATAAGATTGGTAAAAGTGTTCCCAAATGGGGAAGGGGGGACTGTGACCAAGAACCTAGCTCGGGAAAGGTAACAGACACAGTCGCTGACTCAATTATATGGAGTCACCCAATCGTCCGAGAGCTAGGGGTTCCTGAGTCCTTCCTCATGTGATAATAGACAATGAGTGTTCACTTCCCATAGGGAGGGATATTTATATTGAACCCTGGGATTCCTCACAGGTGTCATCCGGATGAAATTTATTTTTTCCTTGTTCCATTTTTTCATTCGTGTGGGGTGAGCAGCACTCTCCAAGCCCTTTGTGGCAGTGTGTTCTGTTCCAGTGTAACTTCTGTATTGTTGTCTGACCTTTTGCATTGGTTCTGAGCATGCGTGTTTGTACTTTAGACTTAAGTCCAATGGTTTTCTGTACACACGATTAGACTTACGTTGCCGAAAAGTTTGTCTGTTTGCAGAACGAACTTGAAAAATGAAAAAGTTTGTCCGATGAAGCGTGCACACACGGTCGGATGTTGCCTCACAACAGCTAATTTGCATGTTTGTTGTCAAAAAGTCAGATCGTGTGTATGGGCCTTTAGGTTCCCTCAAAACCCAGTGATGCCATCTTCACCTCAGACTGGCCTTTTAAAGGTAAGTATTTTTGAAAAATTTCTCCAAATGCATTTTTATGGCATTTTTTAACTAGGAGGTGGGCCCACGATTAGAGGGCCTTACATTTTCCTATAAGGTCCACTTTTAAGACCCGTACACACGATCGTACTTTTTGATAACAAACATGCAAATTAGCTGTATTAAGGCAACATCTGACCGTGTGTACGCTCCATCGGACAAACTTTTTCGAACAAATGCTCGTTCTGCAAACAGACAAACTTTTCAGCAACAAAATTCAGACGGAACAAAATCCGATCGTGTGTACAAAAAACCATCGGACTTTAGTCCAAAGTACAAACACGCATGATCAGAACCAATGCAAAAATCAGACAACAATACAGAAGGTGACCAAAGGGTGGCAGTAAAGAGCAGAACAATCACGTGATTTGGTGAAAGTTGGCTGAAAAAGTCCTGCCCTGTGTATGCAATACAAGTTCACGGCCAACGACCCTTTCATCAGAAGTCCACGGGAAAGTTTGTTTGAAGTCCCATCATGTGTACAAGGTTTTAGAGTTTGTTTTTTCAGTTGAGTTGGGGTTTAGGTTTAGACAAATGCCCCGTACGCTGATCGGACTTTCCGCCAACAAAACCGTGGATTTTTGTTTGAAGGATGTTGGCTCAAACTTGTCTTGCATGCACACGGTCACACAAATGTTGGCCAACAATTACAAACGTGGGAACGTGGTGACGCACAAGACGTACGACGAGCCGAGAAAAAGGAAGTTCAATAGCCAGTGTGGCTCCTTCTGCTTTATACCGAGCATGTGTGAACTTTTGTGCATCGGACTTGTGTACACACGATCGGAAATTTCGATAATAAAGTTTTGTTGGCGGAAAATGTAAGAACCTGCTAGCCAACATTTGTTGGTGGAAAGTCCAACAACAAATGTTCGATGGAGCGTACACGCGATCGGACTTTCAGCCAACAAGCTCACATCCAACATTTGTTGTCGGAAAATCCGATTGTGTGTACAGGGCATAAATGTAAACTGTTGAACATTCGGTAATGTATTCACGGGAGGTGAATTCGTGTTATAGGTGTAATAAAAGTGGGAAATAAAAGTTATTGATGTAACATCTTCTGATGCCAGTTTCCAAAAGCTGCCGTAAGACGTGAAGGCACATCACAAGTTCAAGCGCACAATGACGTCATCACGAAAAGCACAATGTCATCACCCCGTGACCAGGGCTGTCTTTAATATTGATTGGACCCTGGGCAAAACTTTTCTTGCCCCCCCCCCCCCCCCCCCCATGCAGTTTTGCTCTCCACCTGCTCTGAGACATACAATAAATAGCAGCTAGACTCAAAATTCTGTTTACTGAATCAGATCAGGCAGCTATTGCGATTGGTTGCCAGAGGTTACAGTGTATCATTACCGCTCACTGACTGGTTGCTAGAGGTTACAGGACACATTACAGCTCACTGGTTAGTTGCTAGAGGTTACAGCACACGATTTCTGCTGGTTGTTTGGTTGCTAGAGATTACTGTGGATATGACCTCAGGGGGGCATGATATACATATCAATGCCGTCGCCTGCCGCTATTTACATATGAATGCCACCTCTATTTACATATGAATGCCGTCACTATTTACATATGAATGCTGGTAATTTACATGTAAACACAGGTTCTACAGGTGAGTCATCTGTACACAACAATAGGGCAGAGCTGGGCAGCATTAGTAGCAGCACTTCACACTAAGATATTGGGACACAGCACAGGACTAAAACCTCAAGGTACGAGGGAATTTAAACCAGGATAGTTGGCAAGTATGAGGCAGCTGCTCTGGGCCCCACAACAATGACAGGGCCCAGGGCAGCTGCCCCTTTTGCCCTGCCCGTGACTTGTAAAATCACATCTTCATATAAGGCAGCATGGAGCAACAGACATGAAGACCTCTTGTGATCATGCTGACCTGTAAATTAAGTCACACAATTCCCCGTGAATGGAAAATGAACAAGGGAACATGAAACAAATTTCCTTCCAGCAGCTGTTGCTTTGAAATGGCTGGCAAAATCCCTACCTAGCCTTAAGTAATTCAACAAGGTCTGGAGCTGCCAACCCAGCAGTTATTTCTCACACACTCCCAACAGCAGGCGATAATCAAAAGCACAGAACTCTAGTTAATATTTAAGCGGTGAACTTGTGTTAATGTTGAGATCTAAAAGGTAGTAAATAAGCTTTGGAGGAACTTTTGAAATATACAGTCCCAACGTTGTCACAGTTATTGCAGTTTTCTTATGGAAGCCGAGATGAAGCTGGTGTCTGAAAGAAACTTTAGGATAGCCTCCTGTACCCCAACAAAGAACAGGAGGCTAGACTAGAGCCTACAAAAGACAGAAGAACAGCGCCCTCTAGGTGCAGTAGGCAAATTATTTTAATAAAAGTATTAAAGAGGAAGTAAACCCTGATGGCTTTACTTCCTCTTTCATTCCCTGCAAAGGCAAAGCATAATGGACTACTATGCATCGCATAGTAGCCCATTATGTGTCACTTACCTGACACAGGAGCCAGCGATGTCATCGCTGTCCCCTGTAGTCCGGAGCGTCCATCTTCTCGGTGGGGTCTCGCAGCTCCGCCGCTGTCATTCGGCGAAGCCGCGATGACGTCACTCCCGCGCATGCGGCATCCTCGTCATTGACGATGCCGCGCTCAGTGCGCCTGCGCGCCGCTGTCTACGCCGCATGCGCCATAGACAGTGGTGCCTGTCTTCGGGCAAATATCTCCTAAACCGTGCAGGTTTAGGAGATATTTCTTGGACCTACAGGTAAGACTTAATCTAGGCTTACCTCTAGGTCAAAGTGGTTTGTAAGGGTTTACAACCACTTTAAGGTTAAAATTCACTCACATGCAGTATCATCCGCTCCGATGGCTGGGGGAGGGGGGGGGGAGTCCGATATGGATGTGATTGATGATGGCTAGACACGTGCGCCGTCAATAAAGTTGTTTCGTTTCGTGCGAAAATGAATTTGTATTTTCGAAATTTGTGTTCGAAACCAATTTGGATTTGTATGAAATCTGAATTTTCACAATTTTCGTAAAATAACGAAAGTTCGGTATGACGAATTTATCATTATGAGGGGCTCCCACCATCCCTGCGCTGTGCTGACTTCCTGGGTTTTTAACCTTTAGGTTCGTTAACTTTTTTTTGTAAAAATAACGAATGTTCGCTATGTCGAATTTATCATTATGAGGGGTTCCCGCCATCCCTGTGCTGTGCGGGTGGGGCCAACTCAATATTGAACCCTACAGACTGACTGGCATGCCATTAAAGTTCATGTGCGTGTAAAGGCAGGCGTCCCAATACTTTTGGTAATATACTGTAGAATAGATGTAATGGCCACGTGGTGTATCTTATTGTTACCAGCCTTTATCTGGAGGTAAAACAATACGAGATAGAAGATAACAGATTTTACAAACCTCAAAAAGAAAAAAAGATTCTCCCACTCAGAAGATATATATATTTTTATTTTTTGTGCTCGCATTCCTTGAATGTGCGTATTCACAGCGGAGCAGCCATAGCGTTCTCTTACTAATAGATTTTTATTGAGTGTTTTGACATGTGCAGCCGTATATTGTGAAAGTAGGAATATATACATAGAAAGACGACCATATGCCTAGATATACAAGACATATGGTCTAGTATATAGCTAGATATAGCCTATAAAAATGATATTAATTATTAGATAAAAACTTAACAAATGCTTAGTGCACAGCTTAGAATAAAGACCATATGTATTATGACTAACTGCCAAGTGGCATCTGTAATGATATAGATGTAGTATCCTAAATTGGCTAAGTACATTGCTCAACATAATAAAAAAAAAAAAAAAAAAAAAAAGGATCTGGCTGTGGATAGTAGCAAAAATATGTTTAATCTGAGGATAATTAAAAAATATATAAATTATGAAATTGTATCCTGTTCTCTTTGAATTACTTCCATTGTGTCAAATCCCTGGTGTCCCTGCCAGTCCCTCTGTTTTCCTATAAAAAAATATATTAAAAAACTGACCATGCTAGGCATGTGGTCAGCTCTCTAGCTGTGCTGGGAACTCAGCCTTCTGTCTTCCAATGTTCAGACTTGTGCTGGCACATAAACCCCCCCCCCCCCCTCACCCAACCCAACCTCCCCGCACAGCCATTCACTGGGCTGGGAAGACTAGTGTGCTGGTGTTTCTCTTCCCCCAGCTCTCTGAGATCCTTATACAGCTGAGATCAGAGCGAATGTGATCACTTATAAAAAAAAAAAAAAAGGGGAAAAAAAGGTATTTATAATATTTGTTTTATATCTATACACAAATGTTTTGCATTTCATTTCTATTTTAAATTAAATGGCTTGTTCATAGGTGTGCACGTGGGGTGTGCCAGGTGTGTCTGGGCACACCATAATCACCTTGTGCAATGCAGATTTACCCTGCTGAACTCAGAAAGGGGCTGGAAGAATATCGGTCCTCGTTCCCTTGTCTGCTATTTCACCAAAGCCACCAATGGGGTTCTTAAATTGTAAAAATAAAATAAAAATAATAATAAGTAAAAACATAATTTTCTATTTTTTTTTAGTGTAAAAAAATATTAAAATAAAAGAATACAAATAAAAAACTACTGACACCAATGTCTGCCCTACTGACACCGTCCACTGCTCTACTGACAAAGTCAAGTGCCTTACTGACACCGTCCTCTACCCCAGTGGTCATCAACCCTGTCCTCAGGGCCCACTAACAGGCCAGTCTGCATCTCCCTAAGGTAATAGATAAAACCTGGCCTGTTAGTGGGCCCTGAGGACAGGGTTGATGACCACTGCTCTACCCTACTGACACCAATGTCTGCCCTACTGACACCATTCACAGCTCTACTGACACCGTCCTCTGCCTTACTGACACCAATGTCTGCCCTACTGACACCATTCACGGCTCTACTGACATTGTCCTCTGCCCTACTGACACCATCTATTGCTCTACTGACAAATTCCACTGCCCTACTGACACCAATGTTGGCCCTACTGACACCATTTACGGCTCTAATGACACCAATGTCTGCTCCACTGACACCGTCCATTGCTCTACTGATATTGTCCTCTGCCCTACTGACACCAATGTCTGCCCTACTGACACTGTCCTCTGCCTTGCTGACATTGTCCTCTGCCTTACTGACATCATCCTCTGCCTTACTGACATTGTCCTCTGCCCTACTGACACCAATGTCTGCCCTACTGACACCATCCACGGCTCTGACACCGTCGTTTGCCCTACTGACATCTTCCTCGGCCCTACTGACACCAATGTCTGCCCTACTGACACGATCCACGGGTCTACTGACAAAGTCCACTGACACTGTCCACTGCCTTACTGACATTGCCCTCTGCCCTAGTGACACCAATGTCTGCCCTACTGATACCATCCACGGGTCTACTGACAAAGTCCACTAACACCATCCACTACCTTACTGACATTGCCCTCTGCCCTACTGACACCAATGTCTGCCTTACTGACACTGTCCTCTGCCTTACTGACACCGTCCACTGCCCTACTGACACCAATGTCTGCCCTACTGACACCATCCATGACTCCAATGACAAAGTCCACTGCCCCACTGACACCATCCACTGCCTTACTGACATTGTCCTCTGCCCTACTGACACCAATGTCTGCCCTACTGATACTGTCCTCTGCCTTACTGACATCGTCCTCAGCCCTACTGACACATATTACTTACCTATAGGCTTACCTGTAGGTAAAAATCACCAAGCAGGCAATACAACCGCTTTAACACCCCCCTTTTTTTTTTTTTA